>NW_004797310.1:419534-436895 GCF_000002075.1 Aplysia californica | reverse complement strand
ATCGATAAGAGTAGGCTTCGGCCGTCACCCGGGCAAAATTCAAAATTTCCTACCAACTGAAAATATTAGGTGTGTCCCGCGCGCTCATATGACCTATGCAGTTGCGAGCGCCATAAAACACTTTACAAAAAAAAAAGATATTTGCAGTATTATGTTCATTGTAATTATGTCCTTGACAACAGTCCATGCCCTTATAAACATTTTTGCATTATGAGGTTCAACACTGTTTCTCTTCCTTCACTTTCCACTAAGAAAAAGAAAAAAAGAAGAGAGGGGGAGCGGAAGAAAAGAAAGCCATCTTCTCTTTGCCCATTGATGTAAAAGGATACGTTCTTACTTTCCAGGGTGAATTTACTATTCTATTGGTTTGCTTTCTCCTTGGCAATGCATGTGTTTTCTTTAACTTGTCATTTGCTTTTATCTCTTCTTCTTTATATTGATGACCCTTTCTTATTTTTTTTCCTTCACTGTAATTTTCAGGTTCCAGCAAGGAAAGACTAGTGCGACAGATTGGGTACCAGCGGTATGTATCATTGTCTTTTAGTATTGATTTTTATTTTTGTAATTTTTTTTTCACCTGTAGTTTGTGTGGGTGGTAGGTTCTACTTTTTTATTGTCCCTGTGTTGGGTACGTCTGTCTGTTTTTGCTCTTTCCCAGAACTTAATGAAAGTTGTAATGCTAATGTGCTTATCTTTAATGAAAACTATGTTGTTTGTTTTCTCCTTGTGTCAGTGCTAAGTGCCATTTTGTTTTGGTTTAGGGATTTATTTATTTTTTCGATCTTCGTTTTTCCCCATGTTATTATTTGTTTCCGAACACGGCCCCAAATTATAGATACATAGTTTCATAAAAGTGTCAACAAGTTGTTACCATAAGTTACGGGTGTGTCTGTCATTGTTAACCAACCATAATTCTGTGAACAAGACTTTTTTTTTTAACTTCAAAACAATTCTGTAGAAAATCATTGTCATTGTTTTGTTTCAATGGTTCTTGTTTACTCAGCCCAGAATGCTGTTTTATTTTTGTTGTAAATTCCAGGTGACAATATACTGACAATAAATGAAAAGTGGACATCGTTTGTGAAGGAATAGTCCAATCCTTGAAAATTCATGCTGAAGAATTGTAATTGGTAGAGGTCAGCTTTTGTCCTCATTGGAAGTTATTACTTATAGCTTTTAGAACAAAATTTAGCCAAAAAATCCAGCACCACATTCTGAACAAGCTCTTATAGAACGTGAATCATTCAGTTGTGCACATAATGACTTAATGATAATTGTTATAAGTTTTTACGTTTAAAATGAAAAAAAATGAGGGCATTCTGTCGTCTCATGGGCTTGCTTCCAATGGTGGAATTTGACCGCACCTTCTTTCCCAACCTTCAGTCTTGACAATGCAAGTCCTGCTGACATCATCCGCCTGACACTGCCAGACGCCATTGTGTTCATCACATCAGTGGTCGTCCTAGCAATTTGTCGAGCAGTCAACAAAGGACCGGAGCTCTCGGACAGTCTGCGCTCGGAAACCCCCTTGCTGGGTCGGCAGAAACAGCGGAGCAATGACGCCCTACTGCACGTTCTCCTGGATTTTGTGCAGAACTTTGCTCTTGCTGCGGCTGGTGTTATCGTGCCCTCTGTCTTCTCTGGGGTAAGTGTCTTGCTGCCTGTGGTATGTGTCTTAGTGACTGTGGTATGTGTCTCGTGTTTGTGAGGGTTTTTTGTTGTTATTTTATTTCATTTTTTTCAAATTTTTGGACTAATTATATTTAAAAGATTTCTTTTCATTCTTCCGAGGGCTTGTGCGTGAATGTTGGGGGGGGGGGTTAGTTTTCATAACTCGGAGGTGGCTGGTCCTAGCTTCCTCACTACCCTTCTGTTGTGTTTGTTTATCTTGCTTTTCCCTGCTCTAAATGAATGTTTATCGTGCTGATGTGTTTCTATTTACTCAAATATTATTCATCTCTTAACCCAGTTTCCTGGCAAGGGCTGAGTACTCTACCCTCAAGATAGCACAAAAAAACACTTGCACAATGTGGCTATCAACATGCTGACCTGATTTGCAAAAGACAAAATAGCCAAAATGTTTTTTGTTCACGTGGTGGGTGGTTATTGGTGCTCTAGTGCGGTTTTCTCCTTTTTTTAAAATATCAAATATCAATCAACGTTATCTCCTTTTTCTTTTCTTTGTATTTCACTCTTTAGTAACACCCCTAATCTTTATCACTTATATTATCTTTCTGTGTTGCAGGTGGAATTAAAATATTACTAAAACTAAAAACTAGAACTTGCTAACCTGAGAAATTCATTGTCTTTTGTTGCTCCAGGTGTATTTCGTGGTTTTCCTGGTGGTGCTGACGCTGTGGGGCTGCTACCGCTCCATGGGCCGGCGCTTCGGCTACGTGCGGCTCATGCTGCTCCTCTACACCGGCCTGCACATCCTGCTCCTGCACTTGTACCAGTTCCAGTTTTTCCAGGACGCAGTGCCTCCCTCGTACCTCATCTCTAGGTGGGACTCTATATACATAAAAATACATATGTGGGTGGTTGGCGAGTGTTCTGGCGTGGTTTGCTCCTTCTTTTTTATCAAACATATGTCATCATTATCTCTCCTCCTTCCTTAATTTGTATGTTACTCTCTAGTAATGCCTCTAATCTTTGGCACTTGTATGACTTGTTTGTATGTGCTGTAAAAGCTTCTAAAACTAAACAACAGAAAAATAAAAAAATTCTATGCTGACTGTTTCATGGTTATCCGGATAAAGTTCAAGTTAGAGTGATATTTTTGCTCAGTTTTGCAGTCTTGTGATGAAGTAATGATTCAATTTTGCTATGGAATATGTGTATAATCAAATATTTTTCTTCTTTTAGTAATGTTTACAAGTCATTGCTTTCTTTGAATCTAAAAAAATGAAAACCTTTTTTTCTGTCCTTGTGAGAATTCCAGCCTGAAACATTTACTTACCTTCTCCTTCTCACCTGCAAAGAGCCGAAAGACCTGAGAAATCTTTCATTTATCTCCATTGACCCTTTTATCTCTCTGACTAGAACAACAAACCAACTGAACGATACACACATTTCCGAACACAGTATCTAGTATTTAGCTGAAAGTTGACGTCTCGGCTTCTGGGTCAATATTAGTCTCAAGAAGTTTTGGAGGGATCTGTGACAAAATACAGTTTGTCCTAAAAGAGAAAAACTGAGAAAAAGCTGATTGTCTGATTTACGATCTACAGTATGCCGTTAACGGAAAACTGAACAATATCAGTTTTAGAGCCATTCATGGTTACAGCGCCTTTTGTTCTAGTTAATTAAAGCAAATCTAAAACACTTCGCAAAAATCATTGTGCTAATGTATTACCTAATGTATTTGTCATTAGGATCCTTGGATTGACAGGCGTTGTGTACACAGACTGCGATTCTGTGGACTCTATTTACATCCACCCCGGTGTGCGTTGGTCAGTGTTCCTGAACCCAGGATTGCTGCTTCTGCTCTATTGGGTGCTGGCCTTCAACACTTCCCTCTGGTGCAGATACAAAAAGGTTTGTTAGTTGTTGTTTTTTTAAACATGTGTTCCATATTTTCAACAGCCAGCTGTAGTGCTTCAAATATTTTGTGGGGGGAGGGGGGGAGTTGTTGTCCCTCTGTTAAGCAAACTTTAAAACTTTAAATAGATCTTTGTCTCAGAAGACCGAATGTCTGTTTGAGTATCTGAGGACAGGAAGCATTCGGAACAGGGCAAGGAATGCAAAAGAATGTACTCAAACAGAACACCATTTGGCTCTATAGTCACATACCCATGTAATGCCTGCATTTCAGAAGATTTCAGGGGAGAAAAAAATTCTGCTTAAAACCAATTAACTCATTCGCTACATATTATTTTCGGCTTGTGGACGAATTTTTTTTCGGGTAGGCGAAATGAGATGATGACTAATGCGCAGTTCAAAGGTATTTGGGGCCACAAATTCAAAAAAATATTAACATATTATACACCGAAATTTTCAGTATGATATGTAGAACACATCTGTAAGGTTTATTTGTGTACTTTTCAACTTTGGTTCCTCTAAGAGGCGATTATGCAACACAATTTTACTTGGATTCGGATAAAATTTGAAAATAAAAAATTTACCATCTTCGGTGAAACTAAAAAAATATGTTTGCATCGAGTCAAATGATACATCAAAATAACCATAAATGGATATAGAACTGGAAAATATGGAAAAATTTGTAGTTATTTATATATACATTCCATAAAATTTGCACATTTGTATCATGACATCCGACTTTGAAAAAAAAAAATTTATAATCTTGAAAAATTGACAAGATGCATTCACAAACAGAAAAAAACACTCGTATCGTATATGGAATTATTTAGAATTGCATTCGGAATAAACCTACACATGTCTTGAGTGGTACTTTTTGTGCAATTTCACAAAAAATTGTGATTTTTGGGAGAGAAAAAATAATTTGACAATTTAGATCTAGAAGCACTGAAAAATATTGATTTCTCAATAACAGAGCAATGTCAATTTGAGCCCAATCGTATCAATATTCTAAAGAAGAGTCCTACATTTCTTTAGTGTGCAAAATAATTATATATTTTGTTGTGTAGAAGTAGTAAGACTGGTATCTGGGCTATAATTTGAGCTTCGCGATAAAACAAAGTCGCATAAACTTCGAAATCGTGTTTCAAAACTGAATCTAAACTTCCGATTTTCGGTGGAATAGCTTGACCCGGAAGTCAACATTATATTATGACCTATATTTTAACATGGATATGTGGATTGGAATAGAATCTAAGCTAAAATTGAACGTCGGTTCTCGAGCCGCTGGGGGCGGCTTAGCATACTGACGGCCCTTTAGCCGCGCGCCCCTCAGGGCTCGGCGTAGCAAATGAGTTAACTTGCATCCTAAGGGCTAATTGTACAGAACAGTTGTTGCTAATACAAAGTATTTTAAGAGTTCAAGATATAAAGAAAATTTATATATCTGTGAATAGTAGTGAGCATGCAATAGATACTATGTTATGTACAATCGAAAGAGGAAAAAGGTGTTTTGTTTCACATTTTGACAGTTTTGTAACTCTGCTGTAACCGCCCGACCCAATGTTTATTGAAAGAAATGAGAAAACTCACCTCGTGATGAAATGTAGTGAAATGAAAGGGCAATACTGGCAAATCAAAATTCACTCTGCAGCATATGGAGTTCAAAGTACCTGTACATTGATGTGGATTATGAGAGGAACCCTGTAAATCTGATTACTAATCAGGGTTGTTTACTTTGTCTTCTTTAGGTAACCAAGCCATGTTCCAAAAGGGATAAACCAGGGCCATTTAGTGCTAAGCTTCCGAAGACCTTACATTTTATAATGAAAAGGCATCCCATCTGTTTTAGACAGAAGATGTCATGTATACACAAGGCAACTCTAAGTAAAGCAGAAGTTGAAACTTTGTCCATCAGGGAAAACAAATTCTGTTCACACATCTGTGAAATAAATAATGCCATTTTGACAGCTATTCTAAAAAGATGAAGCTATGTTATGCAGCTATGAACAGAATCTAGTTAATTTGTGTAAGGCACTGTTGGATGAGGGGCTGGCAATTTCAGCAAAGTCCCCTTTGGTATGATTCCAAAATACCATTGTTCAAAATAAATGGATTATTGTGATTTCCTTTTATTGCATTGGTTACAATTGTATATTACTGACTCTATATTTGTTTTTCTCTTTTTTACCCTGTTCATTGTGAATGTTTTAGACACATGGTTCATGCCCACTTGGCCTTTGTCTCCTCATGTAGATTATCGCTGGACTAGATGCTTTCATCAACAAGGTAGATCATGGAAAGTTGTAAATCCAAGGGCATTGGGATTGGAGAAGGCTTACCTCTTACTCTTTATGTGTGAAAGCTTTTTTTTTCATAGCTTTATGTGTTTTTTAAAAGGTCTTTGTATCCCTTTTTATACCCTTGGGTGCGTTGCTTTGGAATGAATCTTGTTAAGCTCTCATTTTGTGTTTTGATAGTACATATACTATTTATTGAGAAACACAAATTTTGTGTTTGTCAATTTGGAATTTCCATGGGCAGCACAAAATAATATTTGCAAATAAAGTATTTTCCAAGGGGATTTTCTGTGCTGTCTTTCTTTCTTGTCACTCTTTTAATGAAAATTTAATTTTTATTTTTACATGGCACTGATTTCATTTCAAGGAAGCTTCTGTCTATGTAGAGACATTTTGAATACATTTCTATGACTGTTGTCTTTAGAGAATGAAGTCAATGACAAATAAATGCTGAGTAAATGCCAGCTGTGGGTTTTGAGCAAGGCAGTGAGGTTTTTGTTTTAAAAAATATTTCAGCGCTGTTGTAAAAGAAGAAAGAAAAAGGTAATCTCCTGTTCATTGTTCGGATTTCTGAGTTTGTTGCCTTTCGGTCATTTACATTTGATGAGATATTACTGAAAATAGTTTCGTGTCAGCTGTGAGATTGTTTCCTCTTCTCTTATTCAGTCTCCATCATCATCCAAATTTAAACATTTCTTTTTTTGCACAACAGTAGTGCTCTATGAATTATCTTCACCCACTAAAATTTCCCATTTTCGCCCCATTGAGATAGAATTGCATGTTTGGGGGGGGGGGGGGGGGTTCTTACACATTCAAGGGCCCTGCACCAGACAAATTGGTACTGTTTTTTTGCATCACAGTTGTGCTCTATGAATTATCTTCAATCACTAAAATTGCCCATTTTCGCGCCATTTCCAGTCTTGCTGAAGCATTTTTGTTGAAAAGTATGAACAGAAATGCATTTTTTCTGTTGTTGATGCTTTTTGTTTATTTGAATAAAAGCTCATTATTCTTTATATCCATTGCACTTTAGATCAGTTTCCTTTTTGACTTTCTTCAATTCAGAACTTCTGGTTTTTTTAATAAAGACTAGTTTTTGTTGGTGTTGTTAGTGAGAGTTTATGAAATATTATTTATAGGGCTCTCACAGATTTGTTTTAATCTAACATTTGGGTTTCTTTTTTTTTTTTTATTGTTAATGAGCAAACGTTTGAGAGTATATGGCTGTTATGGTTCATTTTGTTCGCTTGCTGTTGCTGACAGGACCTCTTTATTTCATGCCTCTATGTCATTTTCACTTTTGAGATTCTTTGCTCAGAAGAAAAGTATTGGTACTTTATCTTTGAACTTTAAGAAATAATTTTGTCAAGGGTCCAAAAACATTTTGAACAATCTAAGATAATTGAGCTTTGATGTTCACCGCTAGCTTAGTTTATGTTGGGGAGGGGGGGTTGTTGATGGGTTTTTTAAAGATTGAATTTTGGGTGAATATATTCAGAAAGCAGGGGTACAATTATGTGAACTGGCTGTTAAGTTTTGAGAGGTAATTGGCTTGACTTTTTGAAAGTTTGGAGCTTTTCCCATACTTAAAAAATTTTTTTTAGTTTTACTCTTTCAGTATCAGCTGCTGTACAATTATGAATAGAGACATAATGCGAAATTTGTATCCAAACTGTTCTCTTCTTTCTTCGCTTGTGTTATTAAAATGTCCTGATATTTGTTATGATGTGGTGATAGTATTGACTGTAAATGTTTTTTATGCCCTCAGCTCACTAACCACTCACCACATGGGTGGTTGGCAGGTGCTTTGATGGGGTTTGCTCCTTCTTTCCTATCATCCATCTATTGTCCTTATCTCTTCTTGGCACATTACTCTCTGGTAACATCTCTAATGTTTGACACTTATATCGACTCTGCTCTGTGTAAGACTGTCATAAGTCACTTTTCAAAATGGCATATGGCGAAGTCTTACTGTAAACAACTGATATGGCCCATTTTTGTTGCAAGTGTCATAAAAAAAATTTCTAAAACTAACTTACGCCCTCAGCAACACAATTGTGATAATATAAGAGGCTAGTGATGAAAGGGCTGCTGCACTTTATAGTACTGAGAAAGATATTGTTGTCAGAAAAATTGTATACCCTACTGAGGTGTATGTCTGATGTCTCATCCTGTACAGACTGGTGATCATCGAAGCCTCAGCTCCTCCGAAGGCAAGCAGAAGCGTAGCCCCAACGAGCGACAGGTACCCCTTGGGAGCAGTCAGAACGAGGTTGGCCCGTTACTTTTTCCCATCAATTGCCTTTTTATTATTTTTGTTTTTGTTTTTTCAAAACGTTTTGCACTTCAGTTTGCCACAGTGGATATTTGATATCATCATTTTTGCTTTCATGCGAAATAGTTTCTTATTTTGACTGAAAAGTGTAGTTGTTTTCTTTTCCTTTTCCGCTTTTTGTGTTACACTTTTTTTAAATTTGAAAACTTTTTTCTTATGGAGTAGGTCATGACAGCGGAATGTGATCAAAGAATTGACTATCGTGTATCACAATGATTTGACATTTAATCACTTGAAAAATAATGGCTAAAAAAGATCTTTCGGCGTATCAGATATGAGTATTTTTTTCCGCCCTGTTTGCAAAGACTTTTGTTTTCTCAGTTAATAAGTAAAAGAAATATTCTTCAGTTCTGGGTCAGTTTCTTTTTATTATAAGTGTAATATTTGTTTCAAAGCGCTTCACTTCGAGTTAGAGAACTGTAAGATCTTCAGGCTTTCAGAAGATGTGTTGTTTGACTGTTTGCTGGGATAACCATAATAAATGTCGAGTCTACTTGGTCGTGGTAAATTCCTCTTTGATTGATTCTGTCAGTCTGGCTGTGTAATTGTGTGGTGGAAAATATGGCATGCCTTCAAGTGTTGAATGAAAGCAGCATTCTCTTAAGACTTTTAAAGTTGCTTTGGCATTCATGTGTTCCTTTCAAAGTCAAAGAGACCGATGTGTATAAGTTATTAGGCTTTTTTAAAATCCTGTAGTTTGGTTGGAATCTGAGCTTTGTGGAAGCTGAAAAATTGTCTGAAAATTCAGAGTTCCCATTGGTATGATCTGTGATCAACAACTCGAATGGGTTGGTGAAGGTTGTCTTAAATGTGTGCAAGGCATGAAGTGACTTGTCCAGGTGTTAATTTTTTTCCTGCTGGTCACTTTCAGTGGGTGCAAGAGAACCATCATTTTGACATGGAGGTAGGGGCATGCCTGCATGGTGTGACTTTGTCCACCCCCCCATTCCACTAACTTGAAGTCTGCTGTCCTAAAAACAATTTGCCATTCACTGAGAGAAGTAGGCAGATGTGTAGAAAAAGTGATCCAAACTACGTTAATATGTGAAAACACAAAGTACAATGACTACAGTTTTTGATCAGTTGGAAGTTTTTTACTTTTGTCATGCTCATGAACGGGTCTGCTGAAAAGTCACGTAGATCTATGTGTTTGGAAGCACGGAAGATGATCAAACAGTTTTTCGTGGGATGGAGATTTTTTCAAAAATTGTAATGGCTATGCCCTCACTGAGAATAATTGACGCAAGAGTTTCCCAAATAGGTGGGGGGGGGCTTTTCAATTTAACAGATCTGTTGCTATTGGATTTTAAAAACTTTTTAGAAGCCAAAGATAGTTATGGGAAATGGAGAAAAGAAAGGGAACGGTTTAGATAGCTATTGTCAGCGGTTTAGCAAGCTAGACCTGTTATCTACAGGATCTCTGCCTCTGTGTGCAGGCGTGTTTGTGTGTCCATGTTTGTGTGTGTGTGTGTGTGTGAAAGAAAGAGAGAGAAAGAAACCAGACAGCAACGGGGGGTCATTGACCTGGTGATTTATTGGGATGTTCAGTTCTGAATATGAGATTACCAATTTTGAATAATTATCAAAGAGTGCCATTTCTTTGAAGTCAGGTGTACAAGATCGTATTTAGAAGACAGAAAAATATATATGTATACATGTATGAAAAGGAGTATGATTCATACACAACTCAGTGGATTTAAAAAATTGGCTATTTGGTTGGAGAAAGCTTAATATTTGCTGCCATTCTTAAGAAATTAAAGGAATCTGAGCCCATTTCTGTCTATGATAACCATTAATTAGTTACTGAACGCATTTGTTATCACTCTGTGTGAAATTACCACACATTTTTATTTCTCTTCTTAGTGTTTAACATATTAATCTCAACATTAGATTATAGAGGCGCTTTAGCTATGTTTGTGACTATTTTTGGTAATTTTGTTTATTTGGGTTTGGTTTGATTTTTTTTTTTCTAAACTAGATCTAGAATTAATTTCTGAATTCACACGCACTTTTAATCTTAACTTGTTTGTGCTTGTCGGATGCAGAAAAGGAAAAGGGTGGATTGGGTGGTGGAGGAATGATGGGTTGAAATTAAATGAAAGGAGAGAAAGGGAAATTCAAGTACTCTTGTTTTTAGCTTAAAGTGATAGGAAGTGAACATATGCATTGATAGTATAATACCCACTTCATATTTCCGACAAGTTCAGTCAAATCTCCATTTTATACATTTGCAAAAGCTCCCCAGTTGGAATATATTAATCAAATCATCCAAAATCAAATTATAAATTGATGCTTTAAATGTAAACAACCAGTCAGAAGGCTTTTGCGAGAAGGCTTTTCGCATAGAACGCATAGGGGGTTAGATCTTTTGTTTACTTGTGGAATGCGATAGGCCCTGGTCGACTTGTCGGACCAAATTTGAAGAGGCTAAGCACAGGCCAGTTTGATGTAGTGTTCGCTGGAGCGATCATTAATCAACCCGACCCAATCGGATTTGATCATGCAGATCAGGTACATTTGACCAATGGGCATCCGCTTTTAGGCTGAGCGTAATCGGACACTTTTCTATGAAGAATTTTTTGTTTTCATTCACGGGGAAAATATTTTTTTATTGAACATCGCTGTCTTTAACTGTTGTTGTATCCCACACAATCTGGTAAGGTCACAGCGGGCTACTCCGTAAATGTTCTAATTGCATCATCAGGAGTTTTTCGATTTCAATATATATCACTACAAATTACACAAGCAACTGCAAAGAGTGGTGGTATTGCTGTGTATTTGATCTAAGGTTACTTGGGATGTTGTGAATAATAAGAGTACTCTTATATTTGTCAAGATTTGTTTATACTGAATAGTCAACTCTTTCTGTCCGTGCAAATTCTGCAATAGCATTCTCACATGAAAGAGAGAGAGAGAGAGTGTGTGTGTGTGTTTGTGAATATGTTAGCCTGTGTGCGTTAGTGAGAGAGAGACTGTATGTATGTGTGTCTGTCTGTCTGTCTGAAAAAGGCATGCTTTTGCTTGCCCGTATGATGTGTCTCTATCTGTATTTGACTTAATGTGGGCCATGCTGGGTGTGCTGCTGTAGATATTTTGTAATGAGAATAGTGGAAAGCACCAAGTTTGTGCCGGAGTTGAGCTGACGATTTTTGTCCCGTTTGGTCTCTGCACATGAACTTCTAAATGTGTTGTAGCGATTTTCTGAGTGCATGGTGATCAGAGGGACTTTGAGGGAAAGTATGAAAATCACTCTTCTGTTTCGCACAATGAATTTTCTAGTGGCGTGGAAATGTAAATAATGAGTTAGATGTGATTTTAGTTGATCTCGGTTGCTACATGATTTTTTGTTGGGATGGGTTTTTTTTGTTTTGTTTTTCCTTTTATTTTCCTCTATTCCTATATTCCTATTAAAGGAACAGTTTCAAGTTTTGAATTATGGCACGCACACATCCGTACACATAATATGCCCTTAAACTCAGTAGTGTATGCAACAACACGCACGAACACGTGCAAGCGCTTACGCATGACACACATACACACACACATGCAGACATACACTCACACATGCACACATACACTCACACACGTACATACACACACACTGTCTCTCTCTCTCTCTCTCTTTCTCTCTCTCTCTCTCTCTCTCTCTCTCTCTTTGTCTCTCCTTGTACACGTACCCACTTCTTTCTTTTCCGCTTTTTCTACTGAGAGTAGTTTTTATGCCTTTTGAGAATACAGCCAGTGGGGTAATGTAGTCATAAATATATCAGTAATCTTTCACTGTCTGTATGACCTTCCGCAGTGGGAGGAGCCAAAGCGCTGCATCGACAGCGAGGTAGGACAAGGACAGCCCTCATGGCTGTGGTAGCCCTGCCCCTTCCCCTTCCCCTTTTTCAAAAAATAATTTGTAGAGCCTGGCCTGTATGTCGTTGACTAACACACTGAGTCTTATGCCGTAGACCTATACTATTAATATGTTGGTATTGATAGTACAAATCTATGGATTTGACAGAAGAGTAGCCTTTTCAGGCTTGTGACAATGGCTGGCCACACTGCGTGACCTGAGCTGTGTATGGCAGAGAGCTGAGAAACGCGTGCCTTAAAGTAGCTCGAAGTTCATCTCTAATTTTGTGCATTTTGTGCCACTGAAGTGGAAGATGTCACCGCATGAAAACTGTAACACTCATTTTGTTGTGTAATAAGATTCTTTCGCTGCGTAAATCAAACGTTTTCTTCTCCTCTCTGAAAGTTTATAACATATTTTGTCTTATTGTTTGCTTTTTTAAATGTATCAAAAGAAAGTCCACAACTAGCAGACTCTTCAGTCTCATCTGGACACACAAACAATCGTGCACAGCTTTTTAAACATGCTTGTATCTTTTTGCACAATGCAAATTTTCTTCCTTACGTACTTAAACCTCCTGTGAAGGTCAACCGTTAGTTCATGCAGTTGACATTATGCTGAACTATGGAGCGGATGGCCTTAGTTCAAACAGGGTGTTATGAACTTTGATTCTTTTGGGTAGTCTATGATAAGGTTCTCCACCCATGTGGCTCAGTCCTATTGGAGATGGACATTAAATTTGGAGGTGACTCCTTAAAAACCTCAGTGTTGAAAAGTGCGTCAAACCTATACAATGATGATGATACTTTAACTTTCTTTGAGGGTTCAGTTGATATCTTGCTGGACTTTAGAGCTGATTGCCCTGGTACAAGTTCCCACTGGAATGCCCTGACCTTGGGCTCTGTTGGGGAGTTTTCAGTCTCTCCACCCTTTTGGCTTGGTCCTATTGGAGATGGACATTAAATTCAGAGGTCATACTTCTTTAAAATACGTACAATATTGAGAGGAGCATTAAATCTATACAATGAACATTTCCTTCTGAGATCGCTTCACGTTTTCTACAATATCCTTTACAATATATTCTATACCTTTGAAATATTCTCTTGACTTTATAGAATGCGCTTTATCCATACAGTCACATGTGTATGATTGACGCATAAAAGTTTGCATCCACATTGTCATGGAAACTGACAGCTGTTGTGTGAATGTTGATATAAGACACAGTCAAGTTGTGCATTTGTACTCATAGTGCCTTGGGGTTTGTTAGTTTCTTGATTTATAGTTGACGCGTTTGATGATGCATTTGGGTTTTGTGACAAATAATTAGTTTTGGATCTTCGCTGGCAGGTGGGGTAAAAAATGGAAGTTTTGCAAGTGTATTTTTTGCATGAGTCTTGGCTGTAGAGTTTGTACTAATAAAAGTGTGTGACAACTTGCCCATACAATTACTTTAAAAAGCAGACTAATGTAGGAGTCATTCTAGTAGAGCTTTTGCGGTTACAAAAACAAATGGATCAGCCTCAAAGTTTTTGACTGGAATGAAATTAGGTATATTGCCCGTGCAGTTTAAGATGACATCTAGTGTATTTACGAAAGTTAGAAGACATTTTAATGTGGAAATTGATGGGCATGAAAGGATATTTTATTTTCAGTTCTTATTGATAATTTACTAGATATTATTCATATGATGGCTTTTTGATGCATGCAGTTCATTTACCTCAGAGATTAGAAAAAGTTGTAGTTTGTAGTTTAAAACAAAAATAATGTTGAGGATGTATTCAGCTGTAAAATTATTTTTTCTATCTTATGATAACAGTAGTTGTTATGAAGTGAGTAAGGAGCCCGTTTTATATCCCAAAGACATACATACATGTCTACTTTCTTAGTTATCAATATTGAAATTCATAAATTCATGAAAAATATGGCATTACAGTAGGTACTAATATGAAAAGGCTGTGTTGTCCTTTAGAGTGCTTATTCTGAACAAATGTGGATGGTTGACGGATGTTCTGGTGTGGTTTGGGTTTGTTCCTTCGTTCCTATCAAACTTCTATTGTCCTGATCTCTCCCTCTCCTTTTCTTTGTATATGTTACTCTTTAGTAACATCTCTCATCTTCGGCATTTGTGATGCAAGTGCCATAAAACTCTTTTTAAAATTAAAACTAAAAGTTATTCTGAACAATTGACCCAATACGTAACAGCTTGTGAAGTGTGTGTGTGTGTGTGTGTGTGGGGGGGGGGGTAATTATGAAAAAAAATTAAACCACTAAGAAGGCAGATCAGAGTGGTTTGGAGATTACCACTTAGGGTAAAATGAATCTGTGGAAGTTGATAAAAGATAAAGATCTGCCACTCCTGTCACTGGTAATGGTGTTAGTGGAATCACTAAATCAAGCGCTATGTGGGATCCATGCCCTTGAATACTGCTCTGTTGAAACTGTATATTCCTTGAATCTTTTATAGGCTGTAGTGTAGTTATTTTCATTCCCAGGATTGTACTAATCTTTGTCCAGACTCCTCTATGGTTGTTTCTTGCTGTAAAAATCCCAATCTTAAGCTGATTTAGTATGATGCTTTTTTTACTCACAGCTCTGTGAAAGTGGAAAATTCTGTAATAACTACTGATAGATGTGGGTGTATGGATCGTTTTGCTTAAGCTTAAGATTGTTACTGTTTGGGACCTAAGCTCGTCATTTCTGGTGCTGTTTCGATTTCTGACGCATAAGAGTGCCTGCGGACAAAGGGTCTCTTTCTTTTTTTCCCTTGCTTTGGTATGAGTCGCCTATTTTCTTTGATGTTCTAGTTCCAATTGAATTTGTTTGTATTGGAGCAAAGTGGTAGGCAGATTTGAACATGAAATTTACCACACTTTTTCGACTGTGTATAGGCACACTTCCGTTTTATTGTATACAATAAGCTGGCCAATGGTTCTCTGAAAAATATGACAGTTTCAGATATGACCAAACTACTTTTTTTTTGTATATATGAAAAATCCAATTTTGAAAACGTTTTCACCTGGATGAGTTGTTGCAGATGATGGCTTTAGATTTTAAGATATTACTGTGGGTTTGCAGGTGGTTGGAGTTGGGGGGCATCACTGGTTGGTCGTACTTCTTTTCAAGCTTCTTTATTCACAAGCTCAAACTCAAGACTACTATGAGTTCATCAAGGAAGTTTTGGAAATAACAACACTTTATTTCGGCATCTTTGCCTTGGGTGTCAGACCTTGTCTCCAACCTGTGGTAGTGACTGTCTTTGTTTGCCTCTTCAGACAGGAAGTATGGTCTTTTCCGGCTCCGACTATGATGGGGAGGAAGAACCGGGGGAGGATGAGGTGAGAAAGGAGATTCTTTCTGCTTGCTTCTGAGTGTGTAGCCAAGTGTGTCTGTCTTTGTGTGTGGTGTATCTAGCTTTTTCATGATTTTTTTCCTGTAACATCACTTTTTATTTTTATCTTGTTTTGTAATCTTTGTCTTTGTAATAAGTACTTGCATGCTGTTCCACATAAGTGTATGCAGTGACATAACCATGGTTTGGTGGGAGATCACTCTTCTCTGTCTTCTTGACGTAAACTTCTCTCAATTGTGAATAGTGTGGTGCCAGCGTTTTTGCCAACGAGTGTGCCCTTCTTCTAGTGTGGTGTTCTCCCTGGCACAGTGTGCTACTCACACAGTGGTGAAATGACATTGCTGACTCTTTTTCTACCGACTAATTTACCTTTTTTACGTCTGATTATTTTTTATTGTTCTTTTATATTTTGATATATTTCCTTCTTAAATATGTGTGCTGCATGACAACATTCTACTTTTACCTCAATAAAAAGAAGAAAATGATCTCTTTGTCTTAACAATGGACAATTTTTGCAAATACCTGTTCAGTGATAACTGAATTTGGGCCAAAGAGCCAGTTTAGCTGCCTTTTCACCAGTGTGTAGCCTCTGCCCAAAAGGTGTGGATTGACACGTTATCAGTGACGTAGAGTAGTGAAAGTACTTGCACTTTTTTTTTATATTGTAGCTTTGTCTTCAGTTTTGCCTTTTTTCTTGTGTCACCATGTTTTTATTTTGTTCATTTGTTAATATTTTTTTTTCTGTCTGAGACAATTTGCAGTGCCTGATTGCTGATTTTTAATGTTCATTCTGTACTTTAAAAAAACTATTCTGTGATAGTTTTATTGGCGATTACAAATCCTGTAATGAGTTCTTTTATATTTTGTTCCTCTAATCCCATGTGTTCAGTGTGGTACTAACATTGAGTGTCTTTTAACACTTTCTTTTTTCAACATTAATACATGTTTTTACTTTAGATTCTTTTGTTTTTCATGGTAGATTTCATAGCGGTGTATTCTGACTGCTGAAGTCATTTCTGTTTTCCTTCTAAAAAGTACAGTGTCAAGACATACACAGTGTATTGTTCAGCTGAGATGGCTTGCTCCTGGATTTCCTGAGATGGGTTACGAAGCCCAAGAGTCCCCACTGCTCTTTATTATCTTAGTGGCTGATACAGGTCTTTTCAACGTTATGGTTTCCTAAAACAAATTCTGCCGACTTGGTGACTTTCCCAAGAGTCCTTTCAGCCTGTGAAAGAAAGTTTCAATACATTGGTTAATTAGCAAGATGATGTCTTGTCATCATATCATGCAAATTTTGATTTGCTAAAATTGTCTTTTGTTGGTTTTGCTTTACTTTCATATTATGTTTCTTTGTTGGGTAAAAAGGGTGACAATTTTCAGATAGCTTCAGATACTTTCCTGCTTCTGTCAGTTTGCTCCCTTTTGTTTTTAAGCTGCTGAGTTTTTTGGAATGCACCATGAAGCTATCTTCAGTTTGGTACGCTTCAGTTTTTCTTCTTCTTCCTCGTTCTCGATGACAGCAGCTAGACAGTCAGTCTGATGTCGCGTACAAACTGTGTAGTTCGCTTCAACCACGCTTCAGTAATGTTGAGGACTATGGTTCTCATGTTTTTTTCTTAAAAGGCAGTAAAGGCAAGTCCATTTTTGTTGAATGTTGAACTTTGGTTACACTTGTGATGATGCAGGTTGCTGCGGATGGTTTCTTAAGCAGCTGCTAAACGGCTGTTTTCATAGAAATTTTGAAGTAGATCTATTTTCCACCTCACTTTCAAGTGGAGCATCTTTTTTTTTTCCAAGTAGCCCCCATGTTTTGTGTTGTTTTCATTCCTCTCGGTGGATCATCTACATGAAGTGACTTTTTTTTTTAAAACATGCAAAGATTGGTCAGACTTCCTGTGGCCCTGGTCGTAAACATCTAACACTTTCTAATGATGTGAAGAGACAGGCTTTCTGACTGTTGTTTGCTGAAACAAATGGGGGAGGGGGGGGGGGG
>NW_004797310.1:404865-419434 GCF_000002075.1 Aplysia californica | reverse complement strand
GAGGGCGCCACCAAATTTTGAGGACACTTTTTTAATTGGCTCAAAGAGAGAAGTGGCCCATCTTGTTATGTACTATCATTGGTTAAATTAACTACCATAATTGACAGTTTTTGTTTTCCAGTCACTCACTCTCTGAAATGCTTTCACCTCAGTCCTGTCACTGTTTTGTCAGTCTCTGTGTTTTCAGTTTCTGACTGATAATCTCAAAACTAATCTGTTGCTCTCTACACCAAATGTTCTGTCACAAATTTTGTCTGCTCACTCGTCTTAAACATTCACACAGCTTTCACTTTTAATATACACTATGAAATCCTCACGTCTCTGAAGCAATATCAGTGTCATATCTGTACTTGAGCTTAATTTTGCTGCACTGTTAGTGTTGCATATGGAAACAGCGTGGGTGGTTGGCGGGTGCTCTGGTGTGGTTTGCTCCTTCTTTCCTATAAAAAATCTATTATCCTTATCTCCCCTCCTTCTTTTTAATGTTTGTTACTCTCTTGTAACATCTCTAATCTTCGGCACTTATATGACCTTATTGTGTTGCAAGTGCCATAAAACTCTTACAAGAGGAAGAGGAAACAGAGCAGACAAGTGGTCCTTGCTTGTTTTTTAAAAAGAAATTATTAGTTTCAATGTGTTACTCGTAAGTCGGTCTGAGCTTTTGGGTATTAGGTTTCAGCTGGGTTTCTCTGAATGCGTTATACTGAGACTAAAGAAGTTTGAGTTTGTAGGGGGGGGGGGGGGGGGGGGGGGGTTGTCGTCATTGACACTGCGTTGAGTATAACTCATTGAAGTTATTTGAACATCTTGTGTATTTCGTTGGAATGGCGTCTTCAGTTTCATTCAGTCTTTCTGTACTTTAAAGTACAAGTACTGCATAAGATTGGTCACTTTTCATTTTGTATGAATAGTGGTCGCCTTAGTCAGTTGATCATCATACACAGGGGTATTTTAATTTGTAGGGGTTTTTTTGTGTGAAATTGAATTAATAATCGTTGTTAATATACTTTTAGTGAAGATTGGATGCGGACATATGTCAGGTTCAAACATAAGTAAGATTAGGTAGACATGCATTGTAGTCTGAAAAAATGTTAATATATGCGGTTCATCAGAGCAACATGCTTTAAATTCAAGAAAATATATGAGGATCTAGACCATTATGATTAGGGCCTGCCACTTCTTTCGTCACCCGTGGTTCTCATCGTGTTGATTTTGATGGATCAAGATTTTCTGTATACATATTTTTTAAACTGCACAAAACATGTGTGTCCAAGTCTTGTTGCTGATTGGATAGTCATTTCAACCAGAAGCCATGAACCTATTTTGAAATTGTCTGTCTTTTTTTAATGTAGCAGACAGTGGTTGGTCATGCGCAAGTGCATTGTTACATAAGTAAACAGCTTTAAAATATTCATGGGTTTCGTTCAAGGTTGCAGAGGCTATCATAATAAATGTGTTTTTATATTTATGCAGACTGGAAGGATGTCTGGGAGAGAAGAGCAAAAATCAGTGTGTGTGTGTTTGTGTGTGTGTATTTTGACTGAATACTTTGCGATTTATCATTCACTCCCGTCTTTAGATTGTGTCCTGACCTTTCAATTCGTCTCATAGGATACTATGAACCCACCCATTGTTAAGTTGTTATCTTGCTGGTCTATGATGCGGATGGTTTCTCTTCGGGTCCTTCAGAGGGTGTTCTTGATCTTGGTTTGTTTGGGAAGTTTTTGAGGGTTTTTTTGACCCATTTGGCTTGGTCTGAATCAAGATGCACGTAAAATTTGCTTCTAGAATAACCATACAAAGTTGACAGAGGTCATCAAATGTTTAAAGTCACACAGCACGTGGAGCAAAGTATTGTCTTAAATGGTGTTTAAGCTTCTGATGGACTGCAAATTTTATAATTTGGTCTGTTGAAGACAGTGGGATGTACCATCTTTGTATTTTTTATTTTTTTTTAATCTTATAGACAAAAAAGCTGTCAGGTTTTGGAGTTGTAAGCTAAAGGTTTTTGTTTAGTCAAAGGAAGTACTAGGTGTACTGACTGGGTAGGTAGAAAGAGTTATTTCTCAAAATACTGGTATGGTTGAAGACAGTAATATCTTCAATCAATTCAATAGAGTTTGAGAAGTTAAAGAGAGAGAAAAATGAATATTTAGTCCAAAATGTTGACACATACTTCGGTAAAATTGCTTGAGTTCTGTTAAGTTGCTTTGTTTGTTTTATTTCATTGTCAGTTTTTTAAATAGTTTTGCTTTGGAACAGGTTATGATTCTTTTTTGAAAGGGCGTGGTTGGATGTGAATAAATGTCATCAAAAGCAATTTCTTACGCTAAGGTGCAGGCTTTGTGGGTTTTTTAAGTTAATAAAAGTAAAAGTAAAAAGTTTTAACGAGTTGGTTTGGGCTTTTCTAAAACTAATAGGGAAAAAAAACAAAGACATGATTAGGATGCTACACGTCTACTTGTGGCGTTTGCCATAGTTGTTTGAAGGGTGTGTAAATATTTTACAACTGAGTGATCTTTTTGTCTGTCTTTCTGCCTGCCTGTTGCCCTATCTATTGGTCATTCTTGTTTGAGAAAATAGTCCTGAAACTTTGATCATCCCTCATTCCTAGGGCTGGGCCTAATGTAGAATCTCAGAATATTTATTCTTGGTTTGAGAGTTGGGTATCTCTTTATTTTAGGACTTGATTATGAAAACCTTTTGATTTTAGTGATGTCAGATGTGCATTAAATTGTCTGTTTAAGGGAATAGAACTTTTAACCTGAAAATAGTATGAATAAGCGGTATAGCGACATTTTAGCCGGTGGAGTACATTAGAATTGAGCAAGGAAATTTATGCTATTTGTATGTAGAATTCAAATTTGTGGTATTGAAATGTTGGGGGAATGAGCAGGAAAAAATCTTTACACAGTGAAAGTAAATCTTGAGTTGTTGCAATCACTTTTATATTGACAGAGGATACTTTTTATCTCTTAGTTCATTCTGTTTGAAAAGCATTGTGGCTCCTATCTGATGATTTAATATCACTAAGTTTCGATAGATGAAGGCATATTCAGTGAATGTATGTTGTCCTTTCTGTTTAATGTACCAGCGATGGCTCAGATATTCATTGGCTGAGATTCAACAAGTAAGGAGGCGTTGATGTTTTTAAAACAAAAATTGATGTTTCTGTTGAAAGTCCTTTCTTTGCTTTTGTTGGAGAGGTTTCTTGTGTGGTTGTCATTTAGAGAGTTTTTTGTTTGACAAGTTACTTGTTGCTGTAGGCAAGGGAATCTTGTTGTTTGAGAAATCATTGGAAGTATTTCTTTAGAGTGTTTCAAGTTATCGTTTTTTTAAAGATATCCTTTGCATTTCTTTTAAAGAACAATTTTGGAGAACGAATGTGGTTTTTTTTTGGTTTTTTTGTTTAGGACATTAGGAGGGGGAGAGCTGTGTCTTTCAGTTTTGGAGTTCGTGTTTTGAAACTTTGCTCAGGACATTTCTATCATGGTTGGCTGGTTGACTTCTCGTCCTAGATTTGAACTGAAAATGTTACCAGGGTATTTTTGCTTACGGACTTTTGGTACATTATATGGAGTCCAATTTCCAAACGTTTGTGAATGATTCCTGAGTATTTTATTTGATTTAAGACTATTGGTTGGCAGTTGTTTCTAAATAGTATATCTTTTTTTTTCTACTTAATTTGATATAACGTTTTCTAATGCAATAAATTAATAAATCCAAAATGGATTTTTGAAATTAAAGAAAAATAGGAAAACTTCTGGGGTTTGTGTGTTTCATTCCGAATTAATATTGACAGTGAATGAATATAGAGTATGGCGCCTTTTTAACGGTTCCTTTTAAAGAAAAAGTTTATTCTGTAGCTTATGTTAAGTGCGTTGATTTGAAATGCTTGTTCGAGTAAAAAATAACTGCCTGTATGTATTTGTTCTTCAATGTGTTTCTGATGATGCTGTCTACTCTCAGTTTGGTCTATCCAGCCTTTGGCCCTGTGCAGTACTGTTTCATGCTTGTTGAAGCTTCAGGCTTATTGATCACAATATAAGTAGTATAAGATGTTGTAGTTGGTGGAGATTTGGAAGAAAGTTAAAGAAAAGAATAGGTTAAGTGAACCACTGTGTGCTTACTTGAAGCAATGCAAAAGGATAATGATGGGAAAGTGACAGGTGAATCTCATCATTTGACATAAATCATCTCATACTTTTTCTGTCCCATCCCATGGTTTAATTTTACTGGTCTCAAGATTGTTGTTTTCAGGTTTGCTGTTCTTTTGTGTGTGTTTGTGTGTTAGCAAGATAATGAACTTCAGTTTCTGTCATTGTAGGAGTTTTGTGACTAATTTTTTTAATTTGACTCATCAGTCAAGAGCAGCGTCTGTGGTGAAATGGTTAGGTTCTTCGCCGTTGCAGGTTGTAGTAGCCTGCCTCTTAATGATCTGAATGTTTTGGATTGTGGGGCTTTACAGTTTCATGAAAGGAAAAAAAATTCTGTCTTTCTGTATGTATGTGTTTGTTATCTTTTGTGCATGCATTTGTGTTTTTGTTTGTCCATAGTTATTCATTCATATTTGTTTCAGGGTATGTCTGTTTGTTTATGCTACCTCCGCATGTAGCAGAATGCTTATAGTACTCTCCTTACTAGTGAACTTATCTTTCAAAAGTTGTTTTCGTTTGATGCGTGAAAATTATTGTTCTTTAACTGCCATTTCTTTACTGTAAGTTCAGTGTCAGCCATGGTGTGAAGCACTGCACAATCATGTGTCATCAGTCAGTGTTAGTTTGATCTCATCGCTCTATCTGCTTATTCCAGCACAGCCTGGCTTCCCATCCTGAGGTGATCTCCGTTCGTGTGACCAGTTTTCCTGCATGTTTTATTGATGTTGTGGCCAGCATGTCGTGTTGTAGCTTTGTGTATAGTGGTGGCTCTTAAGATGATGCCCCATCCGTTAACGCATCAGTATGCGTACCAATGTTGGTAATTCATTAACTTATTCCTCATTAGTCTGTGATGTTAATGAAAACTCGACTGTCTTACCATACTAGATGTTAACAGTTTTCCAATAACACTAGACTTTCCTTTCACAAAAAGTAATATTTGCTTGAGACTTAATAAGTGAGAAGAGTTTTACTTTTTGTGTCTCTTGAATGGAGAATGGAATCTATTTACTATGTTTTGGCTATCTCTGGAAAAAAAAAAATGCTGTTTTTGCATATAAGAGACATATTCTGAATAAGCAGCTATTTATATGCGCATGCAGCTGAAACTTTGTGTACCTATGCCTTCATGTTGCCCAAAAGACCTATTTAGTCCTGAACATATAATCAGTCATGTGCAACTATATCCTTAAATCATGTTTATGGCTACACCAAATACTAAGGATCCCAAATTGTGATGAGTAATGTTGTTATTGCTGTAATGTTATCTATGTTGTATTTCTTTAAAAAATAACACATTTATTTTTGCAAATATACAATATTACATCCAGCCTTACTAAGTCACTCTTTTTTGTCCTCAAAGGAATTTGTGAATCTAGTAGTAAGTAAAATTCAATTAAGCAGACTTTGAAGTGGGACGCCATACGTGTAGGTCTTTGTGCTTTAAGCCACTAGAAATTTTAGTGAGGCTGAGCCAGCGACTTCTGGGAGAAGTGTTCTGAGAGACTGGGCAATGGAGTTGCTTTGCTGGCTATTGGCTTGTCTATTTTGTCATACTATATCCTTTCCAGGCGTCAGCGGCACCATGGTTCCGTCATGGGCTTCTTGGGTCGTTTCACAAGCAGGAAAAAAAAGTGAACCCATATCACACTTGCTTTTTTTTTTTTCTGTAATTTTTAACCCAAACCCATTTGGGTGGAACTGTTCTGGTATTAGTGTAAAAAGTGCATGATTTGTATAGACGTAATGCAGAACTCACTTTCTTTTCTGCATTGTAGAATACTATGATGTTTCAGAGTGGATCTGAAGAGTTTTGTTGGGGCTATGAGGATAATGATATATGTTTCTTATCTTGTTGTGGGGCTCATTGTATTTTTAGTTGTTTTGCTTGAAGACTCATAGTATTTGTCTGTTTGTCTCTTGGTAGATTTCTTGTTGATGTTTGTTGCTCTCTGGACTATTATATTGGTGTCAAGGTCTCATGGATCAGTCGTTGTATTTGTCTGTTGCTTTGTAGACTAATTATATTTGTCTGTTGGTCTTGTGATAAACTTTTTTTCTCTCTTGTTCTGTGGACTTTTTAATATGTGTGTGGAAGTCTCTTTGTAAACCCATTGTGTTTGTCAAATATTTGTGTGGAGAGTTTCTAAGTGGATGGCCGGTGGGTACTCTGGTGCGACATTCTCCTTTTTTCATGTCAAACATCTATCATCCTTATTAAATTTCTCCTCCTTTTTTGTGTTTGTTACTCTCTCGTAACACCTCTGATCTTCACCTCTTATATAACCTTGTTGTGTCGTAAGAGCTGTAAGACTGTTACCAAAACTAAAATTCTACTCATTGAATTTGTTTATTTTCAATCTCTACATATTGTCTTCGTCTGTCTGTGGAGTCTCTACTCTTTTTATTTGTCTGTCTGTCAGTCTGGTATTTGTCTGTTTACCCCCCCCCCCCCCCCCCCCGGGGGGCGGTGCCACTGACTGAAGTGTCTTTAGGCCATTCCCAGTGTATGTTTATCACACTCTTGTGACCCGCTATTTCCGGGATGCCTTGGTAGTCGAAGTAGACTTTGTGCTGTTGAAGCTAGAGAGGAGAGCTGAGTAAGTTTGATTCTCTTTGTGGAATTCTCTGTTGACATCCACCCCTTGGCGCTCAAATGACCTTTGCAGTTGCGAGCGCCGTAAAACCTCTACTAATACATAAAATAAACCATTTGTCTGTAGAGTTTCTGCTCATTGAATTTGTATTGTCTGTCAAGTCTCGACTCATTGTTTTATACCTTAGTTTCTTGCATCTGCTTGCTGTACTTGTCTGATGGTCAATTCTGTCTGCTACAAGCAACAGGGGGTGGGATGTAAATAGTCTGCTGGCTGGGCCTGGCCTGTAAAATGCCTCGTTTGTGTCTAGTGGGGTGTTGAATTTGTACAGACAAACCAAAAGTAAGAGGGGTTGTTTTTTCTTGTTTTTGTTTGTTTGCAGGTATCTGTATTCACTTAAGTTGTATGTTGATGGATTGTGTGCTGATTGCAATTGTCTGTTTGTCCTTTGTTTGGTCATTGTTCTTCTTGGTATGTACTTTCCCGGGGGGGGGGGAGACAATTTTTAAAGTTAAATACTCATCATCGGTGGAAAAGGAAAAGTGAGGTAACTATGTGTTCTGTAAATGTCTAGTATTACTGTGTTTGTCACTTTTTTTAAAAACTGTCCCGGTTTCTTTTTTGTTGTCCATTACAAGAGGATTTTCTAAGCCTAAGCAACCGTAGAGGCACAATAGGTTAAAGCTATTACCTGTATCTGCGATGTCTGATTAAAATTTTTTCATTCAAGCAGAACAGTTTTAATGTGTATTAATTTGTACTGTATACTGTGTAAGCATGTTTAAAATGAAATTTGCAGAATGAGATTGTAACGATAAAAGATTTTATATATGTTCACTGTGCATGTGCTCAAGTCACTAGGATATAACTGCATTTTAATGCATTTGTATAATTTAATGCTCAGCTTTCAGAGACATCAGTGCAGTTAAAATGCCAGGTGTACCTTGCTTCTTGTGCATGCATGAGCATCTGCAGAAATTGAACGACTCGAAGTCTGGGTCTACTTGAGCTGATTGTTTCATGTGATAACAGCATTGCATCTGCCGGAGACGGTTGTTGTATAGTTTAGATGAATGCAGGGGTAGATTCAGTTGATATTGCCACATTCAAACCACAATTCAAGCTTAGTTAAAAAGTGAAATATGAATATGTAGTTTTTGATTTTATAGACACTTCTGCGACAAATGTGCAGTTATAGATTTTATAGACACTTCTGCGACAAATGTGCTAATGGTTTTTATTATTTTTTGTGGTAATCTGTCAATTACAGAGTGCATTTATGGTTTGTGTGCTGTCTAGTAGGAATAATCACAGAGCAAAGTTTAATTGAATGATATCAGTTGTACTTATTTGCGTCATAGTTGTGTAAAACAATGAGCCGGTCAACAGAATTGGATCCAAAAATATGCAGTCGTAATAAGAAAAAATCTTTATCTATTAAGCACATTCCAGTTGTGATTTCTAAATCTTTTTTGATTGTTCGTTTTTTCAGAGATAGGATGCTTGACCATCTAAGAGCCTAGATATGATTTGAAGTAGACTAGATTAGGAGATTTGGGGGTGTGTGTGTGTTAGGTGGTTCTTAAATCAATAAATTAAAACATTGCTTGAGACACATACCTTCATTGCATGTAGGTCTGCCAAAAAAGATGTTGTTAGTGTGCAAATTCATCTTTTTAAATCGAAGTGACCTTCAAACTATATTTATTAAACAAATTGTCCAAGGTGGGATAAAAAATGTCACCCTTAATCAGCCTTTCATATCTTGGTTCATAAGACAAAGGTGCGGTGCTAAAAAAATAATCTCTAATAATTAAATGCTATTTATAAAAGATTTCTAAGATTGAATTCCTGAGCAAGTACACAAACACTCCCCCCCCCCCCTCACAGGTTAAAAAAAAACAACTGTGCATGTCTAGGTGACGAAGAAAAATAACTTTAGAGCTTTTTCACTTTACCTGAGCTTGCACTTTACTATCTCCTCCCAGCGTTTAGTGGAACATGAGGAACCCCCGGGTGGACGCTACGGAGGTGTGGAGGGTGCTGGAGCGTCCGGATCAGGGTCGGGAATAGCGGAGGTGGAGATAGCACCCAAGACAGAGGAGCACACTGGCGAGCCCGTCAAGCGCAAGCCATGGATGTCGGTGATTTTCCTCATCATGAGGCAGAGCTATGTGCTGTCTTTGATTTCCATGATGGTGAGTTGTCCTTTCTGTTTTTTGTTGAGTGCTTTTTTTTTTCTCCCCCGCTCTTCATATAAATAGATTATGAAACATGTCCTTAATTTTTAATGTTTTGAATGTCCCGAAATTAATGTTTTGTTTTTATTATCAAAATTTTAAAACAAATAACTTGTTGATATCCTTCTCATTCTATCACTGTCAGAATCACCACACTTTTGACTCAATAAATATATTATTGCCTTGAGTTTGATTCCTGAGTGGGGTAGTTATTTTGAGCATATCCGTCTGTTTGCTGGGATGCTGTATCCCAATCAGTCCTTGTTGTCTTTAATTGATGGAGTTAAAGCAGCCCCCACTTTCTATGTGGTGTAAATTGTGTCAATGGGGGCGTGAAACATTTACCATCATTTACAATTCGTGTATGTTGTCCCAAAATTTTACTTTGATTTATCCTTACGTGCCTCTGCCAGGCCTGGAGCATCACCTACCACTCGTGGCTGACGTTTGCCCTGCTGCTGATGGCCTGCCTGCTCTGGATGCTTCCCAACTCCCGCAAGTGGTGCCTGCGCTCCTCCCCAGTTGTCCTGTTCTACGCTGAGTGCCTCCTGGTGGCCCAGTACATCTACGGCATGAACATCCGCGACAAGCTGCCCGAGTACGCAGGCTCTTACAGCTACGACGAGATTGGTCTCAAGTTCTTCACAGACCCTGGACTCAACTTGGGTTTGCAGGTAAATGTTTGGATGAACGTTGACCCTCAAATATGGGGGGGGGGGATATTATCCCAAGAGTTTTTCGATGAGGGCTTAGTAGCTTAACCCAGTGGTCTGGAGTTCGATCCCCAACAGTGATGGGTTTTTCTTCTCATGCATTCTACAGCCCCTGTTCCTAGGGTATGTAGAATCGAGCACCTAGTCTTCTCCAACAAGGACAAGAAATTTCAGCTTGTGGAAGTTTTGCACTTGAAAGTTCCCTTGGCGATTCATAAATGAAATAGAGTAGGCCCTCCATGCCACTGTCCAGGCAAAAAAGAAAATTAATTCCTACCCAAAACTGAAGCCACTCTCATCAGTATAAACATTTCAAAGCTCTTGTACCTTCAAAAACAGCATGTGAGTGCCTGTCAGGAAAGGGACTTTTCTTCGTTCTATGTAAATAAAATTACCATATACATGAAAATCAACTGCTTTTTTGGATGATCTTACTGTCAGTTACTCTCTGAGCCCTAGCAAGGGTACGAAAAGAAGAAAGTCTAGAGTTGCAGGAAAGGTTCTGACAGTAGTAAGTCATTGTCAGCTTTTGATAAATTGTCGCCAATCTCCATTCACATCCCATATACAACCCCCTGGGGCGGTGCTACTGACTGAAGTGTCTTTAGGCCATTCTCAAAGGGGGGTCATTAATATGTTCTTATGCTCAATAGAATTGTAAATAGGCTGATTCATCAATATCATGCTCATAACTGTGCCTGAACTGCATATGGTGAACTGCTGCTTTTTCTTTCTTAATCCTTACTATCGTCATTTTTCCTCTACTTCTTTTGTATGTTTGTCACTCTCTTGTGACCCGCTATTTCCGGGGTGCCTTGCTAGTTGAAGCACACTTCGTGCTGTTGAAGCTAGAGAGGTGAGCAGAGTAAGCCTGATTTCGTGTATGGACTTCTCTCTTGACATCCACGCCTTGGCGCTCATATGACCTTATGCAGTTGCGAGCGCTGTGAAAACTCTACTAAAACTAAAACTAAAAACATCCCATATCAATGCCAGTTTTATTCATATGAAGAGTTTTTTAAGTTACCGTTCGCCTACACCAGTGAAGAAAATTCAAAACTGGGTATGACACAAAAATGACCTACTTTGATTAAACTGAAAAAAAATAATAATTTGAAAACCATCACAACAACTCTGTCATTGTGGTGAGATGCTCCAGTTTTTTATTATAAATAGTGGTGACTGACTGTGGAACTCGACTCAAATTTTCCTTTCAGATTTTCTTCACTGTGTTCATTGTGCTGACCTTGCGTCAGTACCTCAGTGAGAGGTTGCCACAGAAGGCTGACCCCCAGGGCATACGACTGCGGGTACGCCCCAGGAAATCTACATTCTTCGACAAGCTCCGTAAGTCTTTTTCATCCTTGTGTAATCATTGTCTTTTTGTTGATGATGGCTGGTTACATCCCAGCATCAATGGTCTCACATGTCAACTACTATAACGTACAAAGCTAGTTAGCTTCATTTTATAAAACTTTTCACGTCATGGCTTCTTTTTTTAAAGAATAATTTTAAAATAAAATTGCGCACACCTAATGCAAGTTTTCTGAAATCACATTTATTTTTCGCTTTTCTTCTAATATTTGTCTTTTTAAAAGACAACACTAGCTGGTTTTAATCCAGACAATCATCTTTTGCAACAACTAAACACATGTTATTCTATTGAGGGATATGAGTTTTAGAGTTCTGTCTGCATTTAATTATGGCAACATTGTTGAAAATCTTCGCATGGGTAGTATGACTTTTTAGACACGACTAAAATGTTTGTCAGATGTAGTAGGTAGACTGGTGTGCTTCTCATATCAGCAGCATGTTGTGTCCCCGTAATCCCTTTCTGTATTCTTTGCTTTGACAGTCCACATGTTGCAGGCTCTTGCTTGGCCTGTACAGTGTTACAAATACAGACTGTGATAAAGAAATTACGCCCTGTTCATTGATATGGAGTCTTTACAGAGTTGGGGTTTCTTGTAGTTTTGGGGGGGGGGGTTTCATAAAGTGTGTGTGTGGGGGGGGGAGAAAATTAGTTGAACAATCTATGTGGCTAATGTTTTAAAAGCTGTTGACTCCTGAGGTCGAGGAAGGAAATGTGCATTGTATTTCCTACTACTTAACAGCAAAAGTATTCTTTGACTGATAGTGCAATAGAGTAGGCCTGGTTATTGTTTTGACACAGGAACCAAATGTTCATCGAAAAAAGACAGTGAATTGAATTTTGTCTTTTTTTTCTGTGTTGTGTAACTTTGTCGTAGATGTGGTAAACTAAGATAGTATAACCACTTGTTGTCATTATTCATTGGATGTTGTCTCAGGTGGTCGGAATTTTATTCTTATTTGGAATGCCAGGGTAAATTGGTGTTTTAATCACCTTTTTTTTCTTTTATACATTTTTTTCATTGTATAATATTTTTTTTAAAGAAATGGGAAAGTAAGTGATTTGAGTTAGTGCTTATGTGATTGCACTAACTGTTCGAATATTTTGTTAAATTGTTCTGTATTTTTCTTACTGAATGTGAGTTGTGTTAACTATATCGCCTGTTAAGCTATCGAGTTACATTTTGTTTTTGAAGCAGCTGCAACAAAAAAACGAATTGAGTCTTATTTATTGTCTGCTGTGCAGTTTTTTATATCATGCAATTAGCTTGAGCATGGCTGCTATTTTATCGAGAGCAGAGACTTTGGTTTTCTTTTTTAGAATATGAAAAATTAGACCGTTTAAAATTTGCCAAGTAGTTTTTCTTCGGCTGTGCCGAATCTTTTAAAGGTATACCCTTTATAAATAATTCCTCATTAATTTTAAAAATCTCTACATAAACGCAGTGTTAGTAATGGTTGCTGTCACATTATTGAAAATATTTTAAATGATGATAGAATTCTTCTGTTTCAAAAAATTGAGGACGAAATCGAATTCTTCTGTGTCAAAAAATTGAGGACGGAATCATGAAATTGAAAAGGGCTGTATGGCTGGGAAATCAGTATGCCATATTTCTCATCTTTTTCTGCTACCTTTTTCATGCAGTACCTGTTGACGTCATTGAACTGCGAGGTAAAAGTGTGCGCAAAACAGTATTAGATACTCCTCAGGCTTTGAACTACGTAGCTATAATATTGTTTCTGTGAAATAAACGAAAAAAACTCACCTTGAAAAACTCACCACTTAAATGTCTTGAAACGAACGAAACAAACTCACCTTGAAAAACTCACCTTTTAAATGTCACTGTCTGGCTCCTTACAAGGGGCTCTTGTCAAAAGGTTTGCAAGTTTTGCTTTTGTTGGGTTTTGGTATCAACATGGATTTTTTTTTTCCCGCTGTCAAACCTGTCCTGGTATTTTTTGTACCATAAAGGTCTGTCATAATGCTGTCCTGAAGTTCCTCCCCCATCTGAATCTTTCTCCTTTCTTCCTTCCTCCTCTGTCTTTCTCTGTGTCTTTACCACCCTGGCCTTAGTTAAGCTTGGGTTATATCAGCTTTCAGTGTGTATACAGCAACCTTGGATGGACATATTTTTTTTTTCTTTAACTCTACATTTTTCCAGCTAAAGCTGTTGCTCTCATTTCTTGGGATTATTGGTTACATCTGTTGCTTTGAGAAAGAGGTCAATGCCCATAAGAATATAATCATATAATCCCCCTCCTCTCTCTCTTGCCTCTTAAACTCTTACTCTTCTGCTTTCTCAGTTCCTCTCCCCACATCTTATGGGCGGTTGGTATGTGTCACTGGTGGATCCCATTTTGTTTCTTTCCTTCAGTTGTCTCTATCTGTCTTACTTTTTTGACGCGTTAGATGGTACAAGTCTGATGGTTTTAAAACTGATCTAAATACCAATACCTTGCTGTGTCGAACGTGAAGTGCGGTGATTTCCAAGTCATAACAGTTTCTTTCAGCACATATTTGTAACGCTAAAGTAAAACCCTTCTTTGCCAATTTTCAGCAAAAAAGCAATTGAATTTGTACTTATTGCTCAAGGAATGTAAGTCACAGTCCCACAGGCCTTATCACATCACTCTTGATGCACCGTCGTTGTTTCAGACAAGACTGTCCATGTCATCATTCTCAAATCACATACTATTTCCTCTTTGTTTTCTGAAGCAAAGTTTTATTGAAAGGAACATTGTCTTGATAACGCTGTACTCTTACAAGTCGATTAATTATCAGAAGAAATTCATCAACAAGATAACCAGTTGATTTGTTTAGTTGGATAACATTGTATCTCATGATTTGAAAAAAAAAAAAGCATCAGGATATTAAACAAACCACTTTGAAGTGATGAAAAAAGAGGGTTGCTTACCAGTGCCCTCAGGCGGTACGGTGAAGAGAATTAATGCATAGTTGGTTGGAGGATACTCTTTTGTGGTCTACTCCTTCTTTTCTTTCAAGCATCTCTCCTCCTCCTCCTCCTTTTTTTTTTATTGTATGTTATTCTCCAGTAACACCTCTAATCTTTAGCACTGATATGACTTTAAAGTGTTGCAAGTGCCATAAAATGTTAAAACTAAAAGGGCTGGTCACCAGAATTTGCTTACGAGATCCTTACTTTGGGCTTCTCAATTCTTTTGGGTTGACTTTGGACTTTCCTTGTCCAAATATGGAAAAGGATCTAACAGCTATGTGTTTACATAATGCACCTCTTGGTACTGTATTGGTTAAATCAAAGATAGTACATAACAAGATGGTTCACTCAGCCAAAAAAGTGTCCGCAGGAAGTATGCTCTTTGCTTCAGATGGCGCTGCAGTCTGTTTTGAAGCTCTCTTTCGTTTTTCCAGAAGAAGAATAGGAATAGCACCTTCGTGCGTGCGCAGATCGACTGCTGTTCATCAGCAGTTCGGGTACGTTCAGTGCGTAGTTTTAGGGTTTTTTAAATTT
>NW_004797310.1:401613-404765 GCF_000002075.1 Aplysia californica | reverse complement strand
CTTTTTTTTTTCTTTCGTTTTTATTGTTTTCTATTCTCTGTTCCTTTGTTCAAAATTTGGTGTCTTTTAGAGAAATGGAAGCTCTCTGTCACCATAATTTTTGTCCCACCTTGGTTTTTTTGTCCTTTTGATTTGACTTTCACTTTCTCCCATCCGTCTTCACCCTTGACTTTTTTGTTACTCTGTGACTTTCAAAATTTGAATAAAATAACTTTCACGCTGTTCCCTTGTACTGTGAGTAATGGGATGTAAGTTCAGTAAGCTTGATAATTCAAAGATCTTTTAAATGAAGCTTGAAATTATTGAATCATGTTTTAGTAATATATCTTGGAAATCAGGGTATGTGCAGTTAATGTTGTACAATAACATCATGAGTTGGTTTGAGATAGGCTTTGAACTTACTCCATCCCTTTTGTGTAGCAGAGGTCATTGCTTGAGTCTATTTATGAAGTGCAGAAATTATATTCTTTTTTTTTTTTGGTACCCAATTGTTGTCATTCTAACAACAGTGTGATGTTAACTGCAAATTGTGTTCAATAGTTGACGTTGATACTGCTGTGTATGTTTGCATCCGTCTCATTCAGAAGACTCCATTTCATGGCTGAAAAAGAAATGAAAAACATGAAGGAAAATTCTGAAAGGACTTTTGCATTATATATATCACAATGAAAGCTGTTTAGTGTACTTTCTTGATGAAAATTTATTGTATCTAATGCGCTGTCCAAAGCAAGAATGCAGGAGCTGACCTCCTTTTTCTTCCCACCTTGAATATAATCCCTCTCTGACTCAACATGTAATCTGACTAGTTATTGTAGCTGAGCACTTTGTAGTGCATGTTAGAGAGAATAACTCCACTTAAATGTGTAAAGACACCCCCCACCCCCCACCCCCCTGATCCTCACTGCATGAGGTGATTAGAGAGCCTACTTGGGATGCTGAGTGTGGAGACTTGATTGTGTCTCCAAGAACAGACAATACCACCACCTGTCGTAGACGGACAGGGCGTGCTGTTACCCCCAAACCTTCTCTTTTCCATTTCCATTTTTGTGAGTTTGGGTGTGTTTTTTTAATGGGGTGAAAGTATCAAAATAGTATTTGCTTTAATGCCCATCCATATGAAGAAAAAGTATGAGTTTGGCTTGTGACCTTTTAAGGTTTACTTTCCGGAATATCTGTATAGCACCTTTCAGATGAAAGATTACCTTTTGAAATTAAAAGACTTTGATGGCAAATTAAACACTAAAGCTCCCTGGTCTGATCAGATCAGTTTTAGTCAGATATGGAGATGGAATGGATAAGGTTGAAGGTTGCAACATGTGCCTGTTTCTGGCACTGCTTCTCTCCACGTTGTTAGCTTTTCCTCTTGGCCTTGCTCCTCAGTTCCCCACGAAAGCCAGGGAGAGACCTATGACAGCAACACCATGATCTTCTTAGGTAATATTCACACGGCCTTGGCCATACGTAATGTAATATAAGTGTTCTGCTCTTTACTAACGATGAATGTTCACAGCGCCGCCCCAGGTTTGCTGTTCTCCGCCACCACCCGCCAGGGATGAGGAGGAACAGCACCACAAATTTGCTGTATTTTCATTAGATGTTTTTAAAAACTTGATAGATTAGATACAGGAGCTGGTAGACAGTACTGGTGCTAGACGCTTTAAGTGGTCAAGTGATCTGTAGGAATAAGTTAAGATACAACGAACACAATAAGAGCATAGTGTAAATATGTACAAATCAGTGCTATGTAGATGCCCCCTTGCTTTACCTTTTGCCTCCCTGCAGGACTTGTACACTGCTTTTTGCTTCTAACTTTCACCAATCGTGGCTGATTTTTGTCAGACTTGGCCAGTCCATTATGGTCACCGTCCAAGAATTCTCTGTTACTTTCATCTGTCTTAGTGTAGCTTGATAGTCTCTTTGTGTCTGTGTGGTCTCTTTCTGTACCGCAGACCAACGGCTTTGTTATTCTCTCTGTCCATTTGGGTTTAGTCCTCATGGTCTCTGCTACTTATGAAACTGCTATTGTCTGTTCCATGTAGAACAATATTTACTCTGTATTGTCATGTTGGGGGGGGGGAGACAAATTTTGGGTCTTAGCCTGCTTTTGGGGGGGGGGGGGGGGGGTTGTTGTTTTATTCAGTTTTTACTCCAAGTCTTGTTTTGTTTTTTTTATTAGGGGGGGGGGGGGGGGGGGGTTCAGAGAAGGACATTGTACTTTTATAGATTACGATTTTATTGTTTTGTTATAAAATTCTGCAGCAGAAAAAAAAATGTCCTCATAACTTGCGAGATTAATATTCCTCTATGTAATGTTTGTTGCCACCTATTGTGGTCAGAATTATTATAAACCTTCTTAGTTCTTCAGACAAAGTAAAACGAAAAGAAAAATGCAGTAAAAAGTCAGTTTTGTTCTTTTCCTTTCTATTATTCTAAACATTTTATGATTCTTTGAAGGCCTCTTTAACAAATAAATGGAAGCAACAGTAATTGTCTATTCTCCTACTTTTAACAACATGCACATAAAGGTTTACTCTATCCTCCATGAGGATGGTTGGTTGGTGCCAGTGATGGTCCCACGACTTTTCTTTTCCTGTTTGTTTCTGTCAGTCCGTCTTATGCGCTGCAAACAAAACAGAAAACTTTTTGAATGTGACATGTTTTGGTCATGTCAGACAGATCTCCATCCTTAACAAAACGATGCAAGGGACCTGTATGTGATTATGCTAGATTCAAGGTTAGGCAAGTTGTCTCCGTGTCCAGTTGGTACATTCTGTGAGTGAGTGCACCAGCCAATTGCCCTGTTAGTTGAATGAAGAGGTTGACTGCCTCTGGGGTAGTGCAGAGGATAAAGGGCCACATTTGGGGCTGGATTGATTTATGTAATCCAAGCAGGTCATATTTGAGGTTGCGTTCACTTAATTTTTCTGCTTTTTTATCTTTGGCCGCTCCAGAGGGAGCACTCTTGGGCGACGATTGTAAGTTTTCCTATTTCACTCAGTTGGTACAATAGCTGCCCCACCCCCACCCTTCGAATATCACTTCTTGGTTCAAACCCCTTTGAAAAATATGTTTGAGTGCAGATTTTTCCCTTTTTCGTTTTCTACATAGAAGCTTCTTATGTACTGCTTTACAATTTGGGAAGAGAGGGGGGA
>NW_004797310.1:363825-399736 GCF_000002075.1 Aplysia californica | reverse complement strand
GTCTCTCTCTCTTTCTCTGTCTGTCTGTCTGTCTGTCTGTCTGTCTGTCTGACCTTTTCCCTGCACTAAATGACAGTTATTGTGTCACAATGCTTTAACTCACTAAATACAAACTCAAGACACAGAATTTGCCTTTTATATGGTGGAGAATTATGTCTGGCTTGTTTTTAATTATATATGTTACACTCTTCTTGATACTTATAGAAGATAGAACAAGCTTTTTTTCCGTAAGTTTCGTTTGTACTGTTGTATAGGTCTGCTTATTTCTATCAGCTGTCTTCAAATGATTCAGTTTTTGGCTCAACCACTATAAGGTTGCAACGCCAACTGTTGAAATTCTTTTTGCTGTTGACATGACGTTTGTTATTTTGATCAATTCATCTTGATTCTGGCCTGGCTTCAAATTACCCTTATTTTGCCAGTCACGGCGCACCGGCAGTGGAATTTTAGATGTCGCGGGGGGTTCCCCGCCGGGCGCCTTATCACGTCGGGGTCACAGGGGTCAGCTCCCTGTCGCCGCTCTGTCTGGGCCAACTTAATTTTTGGTACTTTTCAACGTACAATTTAAGGTGTATCCTTGTATTTATGGTAATTCTCATTTAGTGCACCCAAAGCATGCATTTCTGCTCTTGAGACTCAAAAAAGAACTGACGTTGTAACTTGTCTGGTTATTTCGTTAGACGCGCTGGAGTCGGCAATGCTAAATTGTAATTTTTTTGGGACTAGCATGAATGACAAAAATCAATATAAAAAAAAGGCCTCGTCAAAATCTGTCAAACTTTTGTAACATGAACGACATAGCATTGGTGCAGATACTCAGAAAAGATGGTATCTGTGCATATAATAGAAAGCCGTAATTTTGCAACTTTATCCATCGGGCACACAATTCACTATGAAGTAATTCCTCCAAATACAACTTTTTGTGTCTAATATAATCGTGAATATTCGCATATTTTCTTGAAAGTTTATAAAAGTTACCATGAAGTTTTTCTATGAAAAGTACAAATCGATTTTAGTGCTAGAATACATCTTCTATGTAGATGTAATACACGAACAGCATCTGTTACACTCGAGAAATTCCTTACTTTTCTTAAAACGCTAAGTCTAGGTTTTGTAAGCTGACTGAATAATAGGGATGACTTCTCGTAATTGGGTTATAAGAATAATTTCTAGCTTTCCAGAGACACTGAATCAGCACCAGACTTTTCCAGCTTTAATTTTCGTTTCTAAGACCATTTGCAATAACTGACAATGTGACTGATTTCTTTACATTCATAATTGTGTCCGCGCATATTTCCGACACAAAAACTAAGAATGAATGTGTTAGCTGTCATTATTTTTATTCCATACAAGAAGTTTATCTCTACCCTTGTATTTGCACGGTTTTGTGGGTTTTTGTATCGCATAGATTCTATATTTTATCCTTTTGGTTGTATGCAGGCTGCCACAGACACAGCATGATTCATGAACAAACGCAGAGTAACTTTCTCTTGTTTAATCTTTCTTCTCTTATAACTTGACTATTTCTACTCGCGCAGATTTAAGATTTGTCATGGTAAAAGACATGATATTCGTAGTTAGTTTAACACAGATTTTGGAGAGATCTGTCGTGCCTTTTTTAAATTAACAATCATTTATTCATAAGTTTGTAACTAAAATAGGACAAATTGAGTACTCTACAAACACTTGTCTAGAACAAAAACTAAGGCACAGAAATTAACCATTCTAACGCAGAATAAATCTCAAGACGTTAAGCTTTTAGTACATCCGCGTAATGGTTTGCAATGTTGGATGGGGAAGAAGTTATATCATTTTAAACATAATCAAAAATGCGAACTTCCTAATCGACATCGGCAAAGTGGCTTCAGGGCTCATTAACCCCTTGACCCCGAGCTGGGGAGCTCCGGCGGGCTGCTGAGTTACGCTAACTAAAAGTAACAGAATCGGGCGAAAAGTGACGTCGTGCAGTGAGCACTAATGTTCAAAACATATGGTTGTTCTATTTACGGCCTGTGGGTGGTTGGCGGGTGCTGTGGTGTGGTTTGCTGCTTCTTTCCTATCAAACATCTATCATCCTTATCTCTTTTCCTTCTTTTTATTGTGTTTGTTACTCTCTTGTAACACCTCTAATCTTCGGCACTTACATGACCTTATTGTGTTGCAAGTGCCGTAAAACACTTACAAAAACAAAATATTTTCGAGCTCGTAAGGCGCCCCCCCCCCCCAAGTATCATTGATCATTGGAAAAGATGTGTCTGATTTTTTTCTTTTACCGTTGTCTTTTAGTCATCCAACCTAGCTTCGTCTCTGAACAGTTTCAAAGACTGGCTATATATAATTTTGTGTTCGCTTGACATGGCCAGTGGCATTTAAAAGTATTGAAATTATACAGATTTTTGTTTTAAGATCTACTATTGTCATTACTTTCCGTGCCTTAAGTGCGTTAATTACATCCTTTCCCATAAAAGAAAAGGATAACATTCTTGCAATGCCTTTGGTGTTAGACAGGACAATATAGTATTAAACTTGATATTGCACTCACCTTAAGAAAGTGAAACAGTGGGTGGCTGGCAGGTGCTCTGGTTTGATTTGTTCTCTCTTTCTTATCAAACAGGTAGAGTTCTTATCTCTCCTCTTTTTTTGTGTGTTTATTACTCTCTTATAACATCTCTAATCTTCGCCACTTTTATGACCTAATTGTGTTGCAAGTGCCGTAAAACTCTTACTAAAGCAAAAAAAAAAAATGTAAAATAAAAAATGTTTATTTTTCTTTATATTATTATATATAACTTCAGCTATCATACAAAATGGTTTTTCAGTTCCAGTACACCCTGTGGCGAGTCCTCATGGCAGGTTTCTGGTGGACGGTGGTCATTTACTCAATGATCGTGCTCACCATCATCTACACCTACCAGTTTGAAGACTTCCACGGCTACTGGGCCAATGTTACTGGCTTCAGTGACACTGTGTAAGTTCAAGAGATGTGTATGTTTCGGTGTTACGGTTTCAGTTCCTTTTATCAGGGTTGTAACTAGAAAAAATGTTAATGCTTTTTTTTTTTCATATTCATCGTCATCTTGTGTTTCTTTCTTTTAATAATAATAATCATTGCAATTATCTAGGGCATATCCACACCCTACAGCATGGTTTATACGCTTTAAAACTATCATTACCCCAGCAAAACCTGGAACACTCAGAAACATTCTCGACTTGCTGGGAAGCTTACAGTACAAGCTGCAGGCTGCACACATTCAAACCCTAACAGACAAAATCTAGAGCTGGTTGTAACCGAGTACCCATTCTCACCTGGATGGATGAGGATCATTCAAGTAAAGTGCCTTTCCCAAGCGCGCAAAGTCAGGCCCCTGACAGGATTCGAACCCAGGACCTTACGGTTGCAAGTTCAAGAACCTTACCACTAGGCCAACGCCCCCACTGTTTCTTTTGTGTTCACTGGATTTTTAATGTCTTTCCCCAGGCTGAAGGACATAGGCTTGGAGCGTTACGACACAGCTGGCCTCTTTGTGAAGCTGCTCACACCCACCAGCTTTGTTATCATCATCATCCTGCAGCTCCGCTACTTCCATGCACCGTTCCTCAAGCTCAGTGCACTGGACAGATACAAGTAGGCTGTTACCATGTTCAATGATTCTTTGGTTATATACTTCGTAACACTCTCTCTCTCTCTCTCTCTCTCTCTCTCTCCCTCTCTCTCTCTCTCTCTCTCTCTCTCTCTCTCTCTCTCCCCTCTCTCCCCCCCTCTCTCTCTTTCTCTCTCTCTCTCTCTCTCCCCTCTCTCTCCCCCCCCCCCTCTCTCTCTCTCTCTTTCTCTCTCTCTGTCTTTTTGTCTCTCTCTCTTCTCCCCCCCCCCCTTTTTTCCATCTCCTGTGTGTTTTAAGGCTGCTAAGATAGGCGCTTTGTTTTTACTTGAACCAGGTTTTTATTGATTTGAAAAAGATTGCACCTGCAACATCTGCGTGGATGTTGTATGGTTAATGTGAGCTCAGGTGATTTGCTAAGTTGTAACGAACCAATCCACCTGGTACAGGTCACAAATAGAGTAAAATCTAAGTATCAGATAAAAAGTTTTTGTTTAGTCGTTTAAAGAAAGTCAAGTAGTTTCGGTGTCCAATATAGGAATGAAGGATAGAGAAATAGATTCAATACTCGGTTGTAAATAAACATTCTCATTTTTATTGTTTCATGTATTTAATTCTTTGATGCCGTTGAGACAATGATTTTCAGGATGATTTACGTCATCAATTAATCAACAAGAGATCAACTAATCATAACTTTAACAAACACAGCTTAGACTAAATGCTGTGCTACAAACCGAGCCAAGGCCTTAGTTGTGACCTCGCTCACTAATTATGTAAATCTTGATGACCCAAAAGGACTGTACATGTGCACATCTTTACTTTACCTGTGGTGTTAGAGATATTTAGCACATAGCCCTTGAAGAACGGAAAACTAAATTGTATGATGTAGTTTTCGTGTTCATTTTCTTTGATTTCGTTTAGGTCGGAGCCAGTGAACAGCAACGTGAACCGCAGCGATGACGAGGCTGTTGTTCACAACATCACTGATGATGATGAGGATGAGAACAACTCGGCCGATGCACCTAAGGGTAAAGATTTTTTTTTTATTACCAAACTGCTACAATTCTTCCAGCCTGTCTGATTTGTACAGTCTGCTCATTTTAAATACCCTTTGCGGTCTGTGACAAAAAAATGAGAGATTACTGTGTGATCCTTTCGGTGACTTTTTATAAAGTTTGCGTGTGTGTGAGAGAGGGTGAGTATCGGTAAGTGAGTGTGTGAGAGAGAGAGGGAGAGAGAGACAGAGGACAGTAGCTATTGTTTTTATTGCTATTATTATTATTACTAGTAAAAGTACACGTTCTACGAACGGAATAATAATGAAGAAGTATTAGGAAAGTTAAGAAGAGGAAAAAGACTGAAAACAGGAAAGAAACAAAACATAAATATTTTACCTTGAATTTATTCATGTAGCACCCCTTCTTGACTACCTCTAAGGGTAAGACTTCTTCCCCCTCTTCGAAGGCGTGGCATTTTCTCCTAAAGTTCCAGCTCAATCACTTAAAAATCACTACATGCCAATTGTTGCTTCATAGAAGAACCTAATCTATATTCTAGATCTAGATTCTAGATCTCATCTAGACACAGTGCACAAAATACACTCATCCTTCGGCGTGTGTGCTAAATCCACTGCAGGAGAAATCTACTTTCAATACTTTCATGATTTTTTATTTTGATCTAGATTAGATATTAGATCTAGACATAGATCTACACACGAACACACTGAACACAAAATATCCTTCGGCGCAGTTCGGCGTGCACGCTAAATCCACTGCAGGAGAAATCTACTTTCTTTCAGTACTTTCATGATTTTTTATCTTGATCTAGATCTGGATATTATATCTAGACATACACAAACATGCGACTACACACAGGGCGTAAACTAGGCTACGATTGGCTGAACCTTTGACTTTGACCCATGAATACATTAACTAGGCCTACGGTAGGCTACTCTTTGCGCTTTCGACGACACCCTCCCTCTGCAGTGTTTTCTGGCCTCCTCTATCTCTTCCTTTCTCTCTCCCTTTCTCTCTCTATTTCTCTCTCTCTCTCTCTCTCTCTCTCTCTCTCTCTCTCTCTCTCTCTCTCTCTCTCTCTCTCTCTCTCTCTCTCTCTCTCTTCCAAGGTAGGGTAATAAACGAAAAAGTCCCCACTTTGTAACATGTATTACTATTTGATTCTTCTTTTGCTTCTTTTTCTTCTTGTTTCCTCCTCCTCCTCCTGTTCCTCCTTCTCCTTCTTCTTCTTCTTCTTCTTCTTCTTCTTCTTCTTCTTCTTCTTCTTCTTCTTCCTCCATCCCTCTTCCTCCTCCTCCTCCTCCTCCTCCTCCTCCTCCTCCTCCTCCTTCTTCTTCTTCTTTTTCTTCTTCTTCTTTTTCTTGTTCTTTTTCTTCTTCTTCTTCTTCTTCTTCTTCTTCCTCCTCATTCTTCTTCTTCTTCTTCTTCATTTCTCCTCCTCCTCCATCTACACCTACAACTCCTCCTCCTCCTCCTCCTCCTCCTCCTCCTCCTCCTTCTAAGAGCGCTCCAAACCCGTTGTGAGAAGACGGTCAAAGGCGTGGAACTGAAACCGGGAATTCCCATGAACCTACATAATGTATAACTGAACACAAAATATCCTTCGGCGCAGTCGGCACCCCGCAGTTAATATACAATGTCGAAGCAAATGATGGCGATCGCTTCAAAAAGACTGAATTTAACTTAAAATGAGCTTTCTTCTTACACATTTGATCTTAATGAAAATACAATAGTGCAAAACTACATTTTAAGTTACGGGTACCGGCAAAGTTTCATATTTTTTCATTTGGTAGTTTCTGAGAATATACTGTTCGCAAAATTTGGCCTTAGCTCCATTAGTAGTAAGATTATTGTTGCTGTATTCTATCTCCAGGAAGCATGAGAAACTACCTGAAGAAGAAGCTGATCCAAGCCACTCTCCTTTGGAAGACGTTCACTGTGTTCTTGTGGCGTCTGGCAGAGATACACTTCTTCAAGCTGGTCTGCCTCATCATCATTGTGGTGGCAGTCAATGAGGTTTGTTTCTCTAGTTTATCCTCGCTGTCTCAAGTACAATATGTTATTTCATTTTACCTTGCTCAACATAACCTTGCTTTAAAAAAGGATAAGAGTGGTCTTGTTATGTCATCAATGTTGTGGTTGTTGTTTTTTCGTGGCAGACCACTGCTTCTTTCACCACAGCCAAGTGAGTGGTTTGTTGTTCTTGACATGTGTGTGTGTTTGTATGAAGGGGGAGGGGGGACTAGATGATTGACAGACATCTTCCATATCTTGAAAAGATTTGCAAGGGGAGGAGGGATGTGGGGAGATTACATTACAATTACCTGTTAATGGAAGTGAGAACGGTGAAAAAGCACTGCACTTGATGCACAAGAGTACCGGGTAAATCTTTTCTTTGATGAGGTTTGTCTTTACCAGCAAGCTGAATGAAATATTTCATGCATTTCTGGTATCCGTATTATCTGCAATAGCATGCCGTTTTTGATTGACTTAAACAGGTAATTTTTTTGTCTATACTTACGGCTTCTGAAAAGACTTGCTTCTATTCAAGCATAGTGTACATAGATTTAATTGTTTCTTTTGTGAAAGATATGCCTCTTGTGTTGGAAGAGCTATTTGTGTAATTCATAAGAAATTCACACAATTAAGAACAGGCTGTACAAGTGATGTCTTATTTTGCCCAATTTATCAGCAATAAATTATTTTATTATACTAGTTTGTGACTTTAAAAAATACAACAACCGGGGTTTGTTATAAAGTGGTTAGGCTCTTTGCAGTTCCACACAGAAGATATGAGTTCCATTCGTGGGCGGGAAAATTATTATCAGCATCTTTCTTTTGGGATGCTGTATCCATTCAGCCTGGGTAGGCCCTGATAGACAGGGTCAGAGCCTGTCTCCAAAGTGGAGTATTTTGTGTTGATTTTGGCAGAAAACATTGAAAACCATCTGAAAATATAATTCAATCACCGTACACCATATCGTATAGTGCAACTTTTCATGTAAAATATTAGCACTTAAAAAACTTCCCGTGTCGTATCCATGAGATACTGTATAGTACTCCTTGGTCAGTATAAAAACTTTTTATTTGTTTTATTTGAAATATTACTAAGGGATGAAAACTCCTAATAAAGGTGATGGCGCTTGCCATGAAAAAGTTTGTGCATCGTGTTCAACGAACATATGATTTATTCCAAAATTTAGGCTTTCTAATGTTTTCCGTGCATGTGTTCTGTATGCAATGATATTCAGTATCTTTTAGGAAGTTTGTCATTTGGAGTATATTATTCTCTGTGCAGGTTTCAGCATTGACGTTCATCTATGTCGTGGTATTGGTGACTTTACTCCCCGTCACACGGTGCCACTTGATTCTGTCTCACTTGATTCAGTTGTGGACGGCCGTCATCATTTTGGCCAAGATGATTTACCAGCTCAAGTTGGTGCACACTGACTACTGGAAGACCAACTGCTCGGTGAGTCGTTAGGAAAATATCAAGGGTTATGTGTGACGCCTCTTGTCAGTTCTCATTTTTTCTTTTCTAGTGCAATGTAATGTCAGCTCAAGGTTATTGATACTGTCAATTTAAAAAAATTTTGTTTGAACATTTTTCCCTTCTTTCTCATGTGAGGCTCCTTCTTGGGAATGATTTTTTTTTTTTATATATATATGTAAAATATAAATGTGGACAGGTATTGTATGAAAACAAAACAAAAGCAAAAACAACCTAACCGAAAATGCCCCCCTCCTCCACAGCACCACATTGATGCAAGTAGCCCGTTGTACATGAATGGCACAGAGGCTGACAATGCTGTGTGGTTTGGTCTCATCAAGATAGACACTGAAGGAATCTCCATTGATTACTACATGAGGGTGAGTCCAGGACTTGTGAATTGTCCTATGTTTTTCGGCAAGAATGTTTACTTGATTTATTTGATATTGTGCAGTATTTAGAACTTCAGAACTTTAAACCTGTCTCCCAAATTCTAGCAGTATGATACAGCAGCCAGAATGTTGTCAGTTAGCCTCCAGTTTATAAATATATGCTCTATAATAATGTTTTTACGGTTTGTCATTTAAATAATGAATTAAAGGTTTTGTGTAAGAAACCAGCTTAAATTTCAGAAGAGTGATATTTCTACCTTACTTTGTGTCAAATTTGTGCCTCTTATTGTTTTGTTTTTCCTTTTTTTTATTTTTTTATGTGTCTTCTGCTATAACATAGAATTGTTTTATTCCATACATTTTGTTTTGTCACCAGTGAGCTGCTCATGATACTATACTTTTTTTCTTTGAAAAGAAGACAGAACTATTGACATTTTGTTCACAAAACAAAAAAAGGCTAAAACAAAAGGCCAATACTCTTTAACTATTTTGTAACTGGTAATCATACAGGTTTAACACCGCTTTCAACACAGTAATGTAACATGTGACCCTTGATCAGGAACACCCCATTTGGGATTTGAACTAGGGTCATCCTCACCATGGCATGCTGCATCCATTGCAGAATCTCCAAATTTCGCATAAATCCCCAAAAACACTGAGCCAAAAAGGGAAAGAGCCTTGAAAACTCCACAAATGACCCTTGATCAGGAACATCCCATTTGGGATTTGAACCAGGGTCATCCTCACCACAGCCCAGACTATTTGTTACAGAAATGTTTTCATTCTATACCTTCTCCCCCTCATCCCCCCGCCTTCCAGCTGTACATTCTTGTGTTGGTGGTCATTGCCATTGAGAGCATCATTCGCTACCACCAAAAGCAGCACTTCAACCACCCAGGCCACACCCAGCCAGCTGCAGGCATCCTGTTTCCACACATCACACGGCCTTGTGCTGACAAGAGCATTGTGGACTGCATCAAGTTTTTCGCCAACTATCTCTTTTACAAGTTTGGTCTGGAGGTAAGTGAATCTACACTAAGAAGGTGGTAGTTTGGTTGTTTTTTTAAATAAACATTCAAACTAAAATATTCTTTATCTTACATTAGAAAGAGTTTACTGTGTGCTTTCAACAACTTCTGCAATGCCAAATTATGTAAATGCAAAGCGTCCAATAAACATATCTACTGAAATACACAAACACTAATTTACGACAGCATCCATTGGATCATACACATGCTGTGTACACGAAATGAAATATGAAAGTGGTCATTGCTTAGCCCACGTTGTGTGAGGTTACCCTAAAATGCACCTTCAACTTCTTTGTGAAACTAGTCAAACTCTAGATACTTCTGATTATTTTCAAGTTGCCAGAGCAGTCAGCTTTAGGACATTTTTGTAAATGCATCTTTACTCAATTTTCCTTACTTTAGGGAGATGGAGTTTCCAACTTTGTTGTTGATAAGTTTTCAGCCTAATTGCATGTACGTTGTGTTTTAGTTTTAAAATGATAGACATTTTTATGACCAATATTTATTCTGAAAGATTCAATAGTGGGTGGTTGTCAGGTGCTTTAGTGTGGTTTGCTCCTTCTTTCCTTTCAAACATCTATCGTCCTCATCTCTCCTCCTCCATTTTTATATATGTTACTCTCTTGTAACACAGCTATTCTTCGGCACTGCAAGTGCTGTAAAACTCTTACTTAAACTTTTTTTAAAGAATCAATTTACTGTTAAAAGTAAACATCTTTTCTTTCTCTTTCAGCTGTGCTATGTGATGTCCGCCATCACCATTGCTATTCACATGGACGACATCGCAGTCATTTACGCTTTTCTGCTGGCTCTTATGATCATGCTGTCTCGACGGTCCAATGCACGACTTTGGCCAATCTACAAGCTCATTCTGGCTATCCTTCTGCCTGTGCAGTTCTTGCTAGTGTTGGGATTCCCCATTGGAGCTTGCATAGGTGAGGGTTTGAAGTTAAACATCGCATTTTTGTTTTCAGTATTCTTTATATATAATATATATATATATATATATATATATATATATGTCAGCTGTTATCACATCCTTTGTTGACAGATGTGGTTGGCACAAAAGCAGTCTACGCTGTCACAAGAAAAATGATTAACTCAAATGATTTTTACTCACCTTGTAAAGCAAGGTCAAACTGGGTTTCTCATTTTACTTGCAACCGCACTGTTACAGTTAAAATCCGCTAAGGGTTGCAATTATTGTGAATTCTTGGAATGTTTTTTCCTCTCAACCCTGTGTTGTGACAGCTAAGATATCTGTCTTGTTGGAAATGGATCTATCTAAAATAGAGTTAAATGTCACCTTTAAAGACCGAAAATAGTTGTTTAAATTTGGAGCATATGAGTGAACAGCTAATTTACTGTCTTTAGACATTTGGTTGTGCTGTGTACCAAGATTTTACTTAATTGGGGGTTGGTGGGGGGGGGGGGATTGAATTCCCCATGGAGTTTCAAATACGACCAAAGTTATATGATGTTGAATGGAACACTGTTTATTTCCCCCAAAAAATCAAGCAGGTTTTTTTGTGGGTTATCTTTCAATAAATAGTGTTCATGTTAAATCCTTTTTTGATTACATTTGATGAGATAGTATGCGCTTGGGTATTACTTTATTCTCCCCCATCAACTGCCGAACCATATGTTGTTGTGATTTCAGGATGTTGAACAAATACTACTTTTTATAAAAGTTTTCATGGATGCATAAGAACACACGCAAGCTATGATCAGCGTCTTAGTGAACCAAATTACTAACAGTCTTATATTTCTGTTAGGCTTCAATAAAAAATATCATCACTCTTGGCTTGATGTTTCTGTAGATGAATATTTCTCATGCTGTATTGGGCCTTTCCGGAGTACAACAAATAGCTTTTCCAGGAGTCCCACCTGAACACATTTTCAAAGTATATTATCTGCTGTAATTATTTATTTTATTTTGTTTTTGTTTTTGTGTCTGTTTCAGAATACCCATGGACGGACAACTTCTCTGGCATAACTGAGAACCTCACACAATGGCTATTCCTTCCCAGCTACTCAAACCCACCGCACTCTGTCAAACTTATTGGTATGACGTTTTGTTTGGCGCAAAATCAGTAGCTCTTCTAACTGACTTGCACCATGTTGTCACTTGTTCACAGGGAACAAAATTGCTCTTTTCTGCACTACTTCCAAATTTTCACAGTTTAGGCCTACCAAATTATTTGCTATCAAATATTTTTAGGAGCACCATTAGCTAATTACATTTTATGCTTTCTTGTCTTTCTTTGTTCCTGGCATGATCTTCTCTTTACAAAAACTCCTTACCATATCTATTTTCATTTGAACTGTCCACTTTTGCATCTGATTTGGATTCAAAGAACATTTCTTAATATCCTTTTAGATAATCTCCCATGTTCATTGCTACTTGTCTGGTGACTTCAATAGATTTATGACTAAGAGGTTATGGGAGCCTTCCTTTGAACATGCTTTTTAAGAATAATTTATCCTTAGTCCTTTTATTTGCGTAATTGTATTCTAATGGCTGTGTTATCTTTTTTTCTTCACAGCGGATTTCTTCCAGCTGCTATTTGTGTGCCTGCAGGCTCGTGTGTTCAGCATTGAGTCAAATGTGGAACAAATGGAAGCGTATGGTGGAGGAGATAACCACGATATTCTCCAGGATGTAGAAGACAATTTGCCCATCCCTTGTAAGGACTTCACAATTGAGCAAAAGTAAGTTGTCATTTTTGTTATTTCTTGATTCTTCAACCGGACATGTGTCAATGAGGAGAAAGAAGGTTTTAGGAGAGAGTTGTTGAAATGAAAAAATAGAAGGTATTGCTGACACAAGCTTGAATTTGATATTTGTAAGAAATGATAGAATAGAAGAGTGGACATTTTTTTCTCTTTGATGTGAATCATAATGGTGGTACAGTGGATGTTTATGTATGTCTCCAACAGTGCTGAAAAATTTGAATGCTTTAAATGCAAGAGCTATTAAAGTATTCGTCAACTTTTTGCGGACAGAAGGAATGTTATACTTTTAAAACACTAGTAATCTAAACTGTATCATGTTCTCTGTATTGAGTATTCTGGAAAAGAAAATTTGCTATTTTGAACAAATTTCACTATTTACTGTTTGTAAAAATTGTTATAGCTTTTGTTCAAAACTAATAATATTATTGCATTTAATTTAAATGACCAGTCTGTCACTGTAGACAAAAAGAGTGCTGCAAAAATGTTATGTTTTAAATCTTTTATCCCCAGGGAGAACATTGATGTGGCCAAGTTTCTGATCTTTGAGAACATGTTCTGGGTGACCATGGCCATTGTTTTCATAACGGGAGCCACGCGCATCAACTTTTTCTCCTTGTTTTACGTAATTGCTGTATTTTGCTTCATGTGGTATGGCAAAGAGTTCTTCTTGAAACCCTTGCGCAAGTTGCTCAGAAAGTAAGTATGTGTCCTCTGTTTGTTGAAGCCATATCTTTTGCTGACCTGACTCTGTGTCTACTTTATAGTGTTCTTTCAAGTTATTAACTCCAATTACTCACGGTTCCAATAAATCAAGCCTGTTCTAAAGACCACGTGTCCAAGACAATCGCCTGTACAAAAAAGTACCACCCATTTTCCCCCTTGCGTTTTTTGTATTTTTATAATGACCACAAGGAAGACCACCCGTCTAAGATGACAATTTTTTTTACTTACTTAACAATGGGTGGTTTTCTGGGACAGATTTGATTGTATATAGTTTTATCCCTCTTCCATTTGATTTTTAAGCAACTGTCATTTGATCAGAGAGTTACGTACTTTTGTTACTTGCTGTTCAGATTTGTTTTCTTTGAATGATAGGTCAAAAATATGGTGATAGATTTGCCTGTCTTTTGTCTCAGTCATTGAATAATTCAGAATGTGAATTCTTTTAATCTCTTTTTGAGCTATTTTAGCAGTTTGTTTGTGGGGTAATTTTACAAGGACGGTTTTGCTTTCTTTTTCATCTGCAGCTGGAATTTCCTAATTGCCTACTGTATTTTTGTCATGTTCTTCAAGACCTGCTTGCAGGTAAGTGAGTCATCGATGTCCTTTCCCAGGTGCTTTCTTAAAACTGAATTGATTTTTTTTTTCTTGTATTTTTCGTTTAGGTCTTTTCATAATGTGCTCATGGTAAGGTGGGTAGTTGGCGGATGCTGTTGTGGTTTGCTCTTTCTTTCCTATCAAACATCTATCGCCCTTACTCTCATTCTTCTCTTCTTTTTATGCTACTCTCTAGTGACACCTCTAATCTTTAGCATTCATATGACCTATTTGTGTTGCGAGTGCTGTAAAACTCCCGCAAACCAAGCTAAAACTAAACACATGGTTAATGAGCACTTTTAAGTGTGACTAAATAAACTTTTTTCTTAGTCTGGCAAAGTATGGTTGCTTCAGTCTTAACTTCCTCTTTACTATAAAATCACCTCTGGTCCACAGTCAGTTTTATTCTTGTATTACTAACAGATTTAAACTGTGAACTTCTTTCCCATTACTCAGCCTGTAGATGGTTAGCGGGTGGTTTGGTTTGATTTGCACCTTTATTCCTATTAAATATCTATTGTCCTTTTGTCTCCCCCCATCTTTTTTGTGTTTCTTATTCTCTTGTAACACCTCTAATTTTCAGCACTTACATAATGACCTAATTGTGTCGTAAGTGCCATAAAACTTTTACTGAAACTTAAAAGACTGACTGGGCTTCCCTCTTGTATTTTTCCAGCTGGTGGGCTGTGTGTACGTGGATGAGCTCATCGACCACAACCAGTGCTGGCTGGTGCAGCTGTTTGGTGTCAACTGTCTCCTCAGCAACATCCAATACATCCCTAGTGAGTTTGGCGCTCATATGACCTTATGCAGTTGCGAGTGCCGTAAAATCCTCTATTTTTTAAAAAATCCCTAGTTAGTGTGAAGTCCATTACCAGTGTGTGGATGTACAGAAAAATGGGGAAGGCATGGAATAATATCAATAAGCTGTTCCCAAATAGGGAAAGGTGGAAAGTTTGTTCAAGGCCTGGCCTGATACAGAGTGAGAAAGGCAATAATGATGATGATGCCAGTGTTTGTTTAATGGAGGGGGGGGGGGGGGGGGGGCTGTCAATGTTTTGGGTATTTTTTCTTTCCCCTCTAATGTGTGTGGGTGTGTGTGTCTTGCAAAGTTTGAAAACTGACTATTACTAAACTAAGAAAATAGGTGATTGGAGGGTGCCACAAGAAGGTTCTACTTGTTAATCCTCCCTCTGTGGTTCCTGCCGGTCTGTTCTGCCTTTTCGATACATTAAATTCAAAGACAAAAAAAGCTCAAAGTTCTTAAGACATTTCTAAAAGTAATGTGTTTGTCTTTCTCAATGGTGTTCTTTTTCTTTATTTGAAAATATTGTACTCCCACTGTATTCTTTCAGACAGCAGCGGAACTTGCATGGTGGAGGAGGATGATGCTGGACTTGCATGGGATGTAGTCTGCCTTGCTTTCTTGCTCTTACAGCGACGCATTTACTCATCTCACTACTTCAGGCATGTGGTGGACACGCTGCACGCTCAGAACAACCTTGTATCCAGGTGAGTGGTTTCTTAACTTGTCTTTCTTTCTTTCTTAATTTCTCCATTTCCTGACGGCTTGCTTTCTGTTTTGTCAGCTCTCTTCCTCCTCCACCTCATCATCCTCTACCTTTTGTCCTCCTTCTCTTCCTCCTCAACCTCCTCCCTACTCTCCTTCTCCTTCTTGAGCTGCTCTTGTTCATACTACTCCTCCAGATTTTCCTTTGCTGGTGTTTTGTCAGGAATTTTAATATCTCTGCTGGGATGTTCCCCTCTCAACCTCAGTCAAAGCCACTCTCCTTCCACGTTCTCTGTATTGTTTCCATAGGGTTGTAAAACTGCCATTGTTAACGACCAAAACATATTTCTCCCTGCAAGATGAATAAAGATTGTGGTTGCCATTGTCATTGTCAAAATATGTGCAACATCTCTCTCTCTCTCTCTCTCTCTCTCTCTCTCTCTCTCTCTCTCTCTCTCTCTCACACACACACACACACACTCGGGTTAGTATCTTTGCCTTGCACTTACATATACACTCAAAAATAACTTTAATATGAATAGGTTAGCCACTAAGCTACTAGTCTTTAAATTTGCATACAGTATAAATATATATCTTGGTGTATTAGAGAAGCATGAAACTGATCAACTGCATCATGGTATACGAAGGTGAACCAACAGAACACACACACCTCAGCTGTTCGTACACAACATATTAGAAAGTTGAAATAATAGGGTTGGCTACTCGTCATAAGTCCACATACTGGATGAACATGCCCATTGTGCGTTACAGAGGTGCGGAGCTGATTAATCGTATCATGATCCGCGAGGTGAACCTGCAAAAGGAAGAGGAGCTCAAGGTTCTGGTGGGCATCAAGGAGAAGATGAAGACCCTCAAGAAGAAGCAGGCCAAGCTCAAGAAGGACTACAAAGAGCCCGAGGAACATTTTCAAGGTCTGCGTGCTTGTGTGTGTGTGCTGTCTGTATGTGTGTATGAGTGGTTGGGTAGGTGTGTGTGTATGCATGTTGATGTGTCTGTGTATGTGAGTTGGTGGGTTTGTGAGTGTGTAAGTGGGTGTGTGTGAGTGTGTATGCGTATATAAGTGGGTCTATGTGTATATGAATCGATGGGAGTGTATGCGAGTGTTTGTGTGGGTGGGTGGGTGGGTATATGTGTATGTATGTGGTTGTATTTGATATGTGTGCTTATGTGAGTGGGGTGTGTGTGTGTTTGTGAGTTTGTTTTCGGTGACAGTGTCTGACTGATTGTCTTTTTGGGTGTTTGTCAATTTTTCAGTCTATTGGATCTCTGTGAATGTGTCTTTGTTATATCTGTTTTGTGTGTGTATGTATGTCTGGAATTTTACATCTATGTGTCTCTCTTGTCTCCTTAAATGTATTTGTTTGGTCAGTCCATCTTATGCATGTTTGTGTGTGTGCATGTGTAAAAGAGTTCACATTTCTCATAACTGAACTCACTATTTTTTCCAGCTATTCGTGCTGGAGACTACTACCTGTTCGATGAGGACGAAGACGATAAAGACCCAGAAGGGGTCACCTCCCTCACCTTCGGTCAGGACAAACCCAAAGAAGGCGATGAGCCTTCCTCTCCTAATCCTCTCCAGGTGGGCTCTTAAACTACTCCACATAATTATTTCCTCCAGTAGTTTATGTTTTGTGTACTGAAAATTGCTCTTGGAGATAATTTAAGCCCCCCAGGGCAGTGCCACTGACTGAAGTTTCTTTAGGCCATTCCCAAAGGGGGGACATTAATCATGGTCTTATGCACAGTAGAATTGTAATTGTAAATGGACTGATTCATCAATGTCATGCTCATAACTGTGCCTGAACTACAACAGGGAACTGCTGCTTTTTCTTTCCAAATCCTTACTATCTTCATTTTTCTTCTTCTTCTTTTGTCTGTTTGTCACACTCTTCTGATTCGCTATTTCCGGGTTGCCTTGATAGTCGAAGCAGACTTTTTGCTGTTGAAGCTAGAGAAGTGAGCAGAGTAAGCCTGATTTCCTGTAAGGACTTCTCTGTTGACATCCATGCCTTGGCACTCATATTATGACCTTATGCTGTTGTGAGCGCCATAAAGCCTCTACTATAACAACACACGAGATAATTTTGCATAGTGGTTGTTTTTCTTTGTGTGTCATTGTAAATCTGTGTCCATGGTCTAGTAGTTAGGCTGTTGGGCTCGTAATCAAAAGGTCATGGGTTGAACCCCATTCAGAACCCCAACATTGTGACCTTGGGAAAAGTACTTTACAAAAATTTTCTCTCTTTGCCCAGGTGGGAATGGGTAGTGTCTGAAGTGTCTTCAGGCCATTCCCAAAGGGGGGACATTTCTCGTTCAAGCATAGTAGAATTGTAAATGGGCTGACTCATGTCACGCTCATAACTGTGCCTGATCTACAACAGGGAATTGCTGCTTTTTCTTTCCTGATCCTTACTATTGTCATTTTCCTCTACTTCTCTTGTATGTTTGTCACTCTCTTGTGACCTGCTATTTTGGGGTGCCTTGAGAGTCGAAGCAGACCTTTTGCTATTGAAGCTAGAGAGGTGAGCAGTCTTAGTCTGATTCCCTGTAAAGACTTCTCTGTTGACACCCACCCCTTGGCGCTCATGTGACTTTATGCAGTTGCGAGCGCCGTAAAACCCTCTACTTTATATATATATGGGTATAGACAGCGAAAGATCTTGTCGCTTTATTAGCCGTTTGTACTGTATGCTTTTAGGGAAGCTGAAAATGTTTCTGAACATTCTAAGGTCTATTGGGGTAATAATGATATTGTAAAGTGCATAGAGCATGCTATAGAACTTGAGTATGCACTATATAAATGCAGTTATTATTATTATTAAATTCTTTTTCCTGAATTGTATATCTTTGGGTTGTTTTTTTATGGTCGAGTAAGCATTTAGCATCATGATTATATATGTGGCTTTCCAAATTCTATTCTGTTCTTTTTTTTTTCTCATCAGGTGGTTAACACAGCTTACGATCAGGGAGCTTCTGCTGCTGTAGAGTCTTACCCCGGGGTAAGTACATGGAGATTCTTTGTGTTGTGTTGTGGGTTTGTTGGAGTGGTACATCCTACTGGAAGACCTCTGATTGTGGGTGGCTAACGGGTGCTCTGGTATGGTTTTCTCCTATTTTATTATCAAGCATCTGTCATCCTTATCTTTCCTCCTTTTTTATGTTTGTTACTCTCTTGTAAAGCCTCTAATATTTGATACTTTTATGACCTTATCGTGTTGCAAGTGCCGTAAAACTCTTACTAAAACTTTAACTGATTCCGTCCATGATTTTTTCAGGCTCTGGACAGAATTATTTTCCCCTGTTCAGTTTTAGACTTGGGGTGCATCTATTTAATGATTTAATGCATTACTGTGAAGCTCTAAGTTACTCTAATATGTATTGTCATATACCAAACTGATGGGAATAAATAGAAGAATCTGTTTATATCAATAACAATGACCTATAATCTGTTTGTATTGCATTTTCCTTCTTACAAAAACGAATGAGAAAAAAAATTTGTGCAATAGCTCTTCGAAAATTTCGACTTACCACATTTTCTCAGCTCACAAGTCCTTATAATCCATAGGAATCAACACAACATTGTAGCGATATCACCCTAGCACACATTTATGCAAGAATTTCACAAATTTAGTTGAATATCTTTCTTTGAAGAGCCTTTTTATTATACCGGGCTCTGTGTCGTTTACCCTTAAATCTAGCCTACATCGCGACAACAAAACAACGATTTTTGCAAGAATTTCGCGGAGTTTTGATCGATATTGGCGCACAGAGATTGAGGTCAGGTTTGTTTACAAGTTTTACTTCCTTTCGACAACTTAAAAAGTAGGAACTATGTTAAAAAGTACACCTTTGTTTCGGATTTCGTTGAGCCGCTCACAGCGGCCGAATGGAGGCAGCGGAAAAACTCAGAGCCGCTGTCAGCGGCCGAATGGACGGAATCAGTTAAAAATCTTGCTTTCCCACTCTGAGGATGGGTGACTGAGAGTTTAATATCTAGGAAGGTGGAGCAATGATCTCACTGTATCACTATTTTGATGTGAGCCAACTGCATCTTGGTCGAGTTGGTTACTTAATGGATAAAGCAACCTGCTTAATTGGAAATGATATGTGTGGGTGATTGGCAGATGCTCAGGTGTGGTTTGCTCCTTCTCTCCTGTCAACAATTTGTCATCCTTTTCTCTCCTTTTTTGTGTTTGTTACTCTCTTGTAACAACTCAAATTTTTTACATCTGTATGAACTATTTGTTTTGCAAGTGCCTTTAACTCTTAATAAAACTAAAACTAAAACTTGTCCACAGGGTGAAGAGGGTGCCGGAGAAGAGCCAGAGCCTGAACCTGAGTGTGAGTTGCCGGTGTTGTTTCTGTCATTACTTCCCTTGTCTCCTCTCCATTCTCTTATTTTTGCGGTATCCTGCTCTCAGGCATTTCAAAGAGAACACATACAGTTGAAACTGCCTTAACGGAAGCCTGTGTAAGACGGAAACCTGTCATAACAGAATGTCCCTGCTCTCCTCTTCCCAACCCCCCCCCCCAATAAATTCCTCTATAATTACCTTTATAGTCCGGAAACCTGTCTAACATGGAAAGAGAAAAAGAAATTCCTTCCCTTCTAAGGTTTTTTATCTGTCAAAGTTAGAAAATGCTTTGCCCATTCATCCCTGATTTGAAACAAAACTATCAAGTTTGGTTCCATCGGCTTTAACCAACCCTTGGCGTTACCTGGCGAGGCAGGTGAGTAGGAGTGCGACTTGGGGGTAGATGTTACCCCATCCTTATGGGCCCTGAGCGGTGCAGACAGATCTAGTTACGGTGGTGTGGGCGTGAATTCTCACCAGTGCCTGTGAAAGTGCTCTTGTTGCGTTCCAGATCGGAAACTTTCAGAGGTGTAAAATTATTTTGATCAATACCTGCTGCCCTGATCGTCCGGCTTGCCAAGAAAAAAGTTTTTTGAATCATTGCATGGGCAGGGTGGCATATGTTGATTGTGCTTATTACACTTATGGGCGGGGCTAAGGGCAGAAGCAAAGGAGACGTTCAAGCGTTTCTGTTTTTGATAGGTCAAACAGTGGTCCTATGAAATGCAGCACTGATGCCAACTGGACAAGCGACCCTTGATCCCACTAGCCGGACCTCTGTTGAAATCCCCCTCCATTTCCCAGTAAATTTCTCTGTCTTAGACGGAAAATGTCTAAGACAAAAAAATTTTCCAGCTCTCATGCAATTCCATCTGTGCGAACACAGGTTCAACTGCATATATATATATTAAACTCAATATTACAAAGTCATGGACATATTTCATGTATTCTTGAATTTCATTAATTTTTTTGCCTGAATGAAACTGAAGGTATTACTTCATGTAATACAATTCATTTTATAAAAAGTGATATTTTCATTTTTAGTTAAATCATTGTGGCCATAAGACAAGTACTCTTCCCATTCTTCTTTTCACTTTACCACATCAATTTTGTTAAACATGTTGATGATGTTTTAGTTTCCAACTTAGTATGCTTGATTCTTTTACTCCTTTCTGAGTTCCTACTTTAAAAGAGAGATGCCCTATAGGGGTTATCATGGTTCATTTTGTCCTGTCTATCAATTTTTAAGCAAGTTCTTGATATGTCAGCCTTTTATTTACTAACATATATTCCTATATATTCTGTCCTGTTCCCACCACACAGCCGTCAGCAAGATTCGCCTTGTGATCAATTTCATCCTGACCCTGTGGTACAGCATCATTGACTGGCTTATCCACCTGTGCAACCGTCTCTCTCGCAACTACCGACTTGTCGCCAAGAAACTCTCTAAGGAATTGGTCTTAGAAAAGACGAAGATTGTGGTAAGTTAATTTTTATTTTTAGTTATGCCTATTTTCTCGAAATTTCTGCTTTTGAAAGGAAAGGGCAATTTTTTTTATTGTAGTTTGTGTCTTTATACTGAAGAGATCATAAGTTATTGAAATGTGAAGACTTGCTCATTGAGCACATACTTTTTTGTGGCAGGCGGGCCATCTGGCTTCAACTGTAACAATGAAATGTCCTTACATGAAGAACCTTGATCTTTATTTCTCTATATAAAAAAAGAAAATTAGAACGATGGGCAAGTTTTAGATAATTATCTCAACACTATGGTTATTGCAGTTATGTACAGGTCTCATGTTAGATTCCAGTGTATATTTCTGTTTGATGATTAAAATGAAAAGAAGTCCATGGATAGGCCATACAATGATAGTCATTTAGTGCTTTAGGAAAAAGAAATGAAACAGAAAGGAATAGATCTAAGGCAGTATGAAAGATCATTAAGTGGTGTCGTCCAGTCTTACCGTTGTTTTTTAATGCACATGGCCCTGGGTAAGTGGGTGATTAGTTTCTGTTTGCATGAAAGGATAGATTAGATTTATATTATGCATATCCCAGACAAAAAGTATACTTTCTGCTCTATTTAACCAGCAAACTTTATAACATTCCTAAACATTGCCTATTTCCTAAGAAATGATGTTAGACACGTTCATGGCTGTTATCTCTTTTAATGTGTTGTCTGAACAATGACATCTAAAAAGTTGCATTGTTCATGTTTTTTATCTGCATTTAATGCGTATTGTTATTTCAGAACATGAAGGAGACTGCATCGGCACCGAGAAAGGACAAGGAAGACGGCAAAGACAGTGATCCCATCTTGTAAGTGTTTACCTCTGCCTATCCCAGCTTTATATAGGATGGCAGTTTATTGTTTTGTCCAGGAATTTAAGACTGCAGGCCCACTTTTCGAAAAACAGTCTGCTTTATAGAAAATTTTGCGCTCTGAATTGAGGATGCTCTTTATCACGAACTCACACATTGTCGTGTGAGATTTTAAGATACTCAATAAAAATTCTCCCCTCACAGGAATCGAACTCAGATCTTTTGTGTGTGACAGCGAAGCACCTAACCACTGGTCGCCTGAGATATATAGGTATACTCCTATAGGCTCTGGGGTTTGAAGTTTGTTCTTGTGTAGGTTTGGTTCATGCTCTTAGTCTTTTTGCTGATGATGATTGCAATCGCAGTTGAGCTGATTTTTTTTCATTTATACATACAGACAGTTGACTTGAGATTTTTGTTGTCTAGGTTTTCGTTTTTAACCCTTAAGATTCTGGTCCTGGATAAATGTTCGCCGATAAGTGCATTCCCGCGCAGCCAATACAAGGGGGAAAAATAAGGGCTTTTATTTTCTTTAAGTTTACAGCTGTTTTGGATGAAGTGGACTCCATTGTACTTACTACCAGGGGAAAAAATTTTTGGGACTGACATATTCAAGAAGTTCTCTCTCTCTCTCTCTTTCTCTCTCTCTCTCTCTCTCTCTCTCTCTCTCTCTCTCTCTCTCTCTCTCTCTCCCTCCCTCTCCCTTTCCCTCTCCCTCTATTCTATTTATCTGTCTATCTATCGACTTACACCAATTATCTTCACAGGGCTGAAGAAGTAGCAGTGGACATTGAGGGCCCCAGTGAGGAGGAACTTGCGGCGGCCAACACCATAGACAGGTCCTGCAAGTCACACAGTTACCTCAGGTTGGCATAAATGCTAGATTGTACTTTTAACTCATTTTCTTGATTGTAAATGCTGTGCTTTGGTTTGATTGACCTTTCCATTTTTAAACGGTTGGAGAGCGCCAGTGGTAGTTCCAACTTGTTGTTCTTTTGCTCTGTAGTCTCTGTCTATCTGTTTCACTTTTTCTCTACAGTAAATGACCATTATTGTATTAATGTGCTCCTTTTTAATCACACTTAACGTACCTGGACGGGCATTGTACTTCAATTTAAACAGAGATGGACTTTATGCTCTTGAATCAATATTTCCCTTTCCTTTCCCTCAGCTATCAGAACCTGTGCTGTAATTCTTATGCTCTTTGTTATTTAATGCAGAAGACAGTTTGATTCCCTCACAAAGAAATTTTTTTGTTTTAATCAAGTATCCCCATCTGCTGTGGTCCTGTAAAACACTAAGAAACTACTTAACCCGCGTTTAACCCCACAGGTAGTATGGAAGCAGCCTGCCTCCAAAATTTTCTTTATTGTGTTGATGGGAGCATCAAACCATCATTCACTTCTTTCACCCTGGTCCGTCAAGAAGGGCTCTCCATCAGTCTCTATTCTGGGAAATCTTCTTCACCTCCAGCCAGCTACATCCCATGTGCTTGAAATCTGCCTCTAGATCTCGCTCCCAGGTGGATCTCAGCTTCCCTCTCTTTCTCTTCCCCTGGGGATAAAACATTGTCAATCTTAAAAAGGGGGTGGTTGGCGGGTGCTCTGGTGTGGTTTGCTTCTTCTTTCCTTTCAAGCATCTTTGTCTCCCCTCCTTTTTTGCGTTTGTTACTCTTTTGTAACACCTCTATTCTTCGGCACTTATGTGACCTTATTGTGTTGCAAGTAAAACTCTTACTAGAACTAAAAATCTTTAAAACAAATTCCCTCACCCCACAGCCTGGGTGCCTTCCTCTCTGTCTCTTTCCCTGGCATATTACAATTTTAAACCAAATTCCCTCGCCCCACAGCCTCTCTGTCTCTTTCCCCTGGCATATTACAATTTTAAACCAAATTCCCTCGCCCCACAGCCTGGATGAGCTGGAAAAGGAAGATGAACAGGAGATTGAGGAGGAATTCAAGGCAGACCGGGGCCGAGTCAAGCGTCTCACCAAGGCCGTGGGCCTCCTCCTGGCCTCTCGCTCAGAGCTGTTGTGCTTCTTCCTCATGATCCTTGACCAGATGGTGTATGGTTCACTTCTCTCCCTGCCCCTGCCGCTCATGGTGTTCCTGTGGGGGATGCTGTCTGTGCCCAGGCCTTCCAAAACTTTCTGGGTCACGGTCATTACCTACACAGAGGTTAGTGTGTTTCCTGTTGTTGTTTTTAAGTAACTTGAACCTTTTTCTTAGAATATGCTGTAAGCGTCATTTCTCAGTCACCCATTTTGGGGGTTTACAGACAAGAGTGGATATTCAGAATTAACCTCAATGGGTTAACTTACAACATATCGTCAGCCGTCTGTTTTACTGTACTATGCCCAAAATTTTTTAACCTAAAAAAATTCAGTTTCTTAATATGTGATATCAGCTGCATGTGCTCAAGAAACCTTTCGTCAAAATTCAAATTCTAAATGTTGAAGAAAGCACGATAAGGTGCATAAAGTAGGTACTTATCTTAAAAGAATTTTTTAAAATTTCTGTCTCCTGTAAAAATTTTCTTTCTGGGATATGGGCCGAAGGGAACACATTCAAAGGCCACTGGATCAACAACAGAAACATCACAAATTTTTCCGATTAGGAGGTTCTGGAACGTTTAGAAAGCTTGTCAACAACTTATTTCTTGGGAGTGTTTATTTTCGCTATTTACTACTTAGTTGGGGGGGGGGGGGTTTGAGTAACGAGTAAAAAAGCCATGGTTCTGAGTTGGGCACTATGTAATTCTTTAAATTTCTCAAAACTTCAAAAAAATAACTTAGACTTGTAGAATGATGCTGACAATATGTAAATCTGCAGCATGGGAATCCTAGTTTAGTATTCAAGGCATCCGGCTTATAATGACAAGATTGTTGGTTCAGTTCTCAGCTTTAACATGTAGGAAATTGTGTCCTTGGGAAAAGCGCTCTTTTTTTTCTTGATATTTTATTTTCATTCACCCTGCTTAGTATGGATACTCAGTTGTCAGAAGACTGATAAGTATTTAGATGGTTGTGTTTTGGCACCCATCTGGCTGCCACACCATATGTACCTCAGAAGGACTACTAGCTTTTGCTTCCAAGGGAATGCTTGGCTATGAACTGTCTGTTTTAGACAAGACGAATACTTTGTACAGAGTTGGGCATTATTGTTAGTAGTGTCATAATGTGCCTTTTCTTGTGTGCTGACCATGAAGATTTCCTACTTTTTTTTTCTTACTTACAGGCTGTGGTGGTGTGCAAGTACATGTTCCAGTTTGGATTCTTCCCCTGGAATGATGGACAAATCAACACCAGCCCCTTCTTCCCTCCTCGCATCATCGGCATTGAGAAGACCTCCAACTACGCTAATGTGGACATTGCTCTTCTCCTGGCTCTCTTCCTGCACCGCTCAATTCTCAGGGTAACTACAATATTCCCTCGCCATATCGTGGTTTACATTTTGTTACATTTCTTGTGACGATTTTGTTCTAGGCAGAATAGGACAACCAAGGAAGCTCTGTGGGTGGTTGGCGGGTGCTGTTGTGTGGTTTGCTTCTTCTTTCCTATCAAACATCAATCGTCCTTATCTCCCCTTCTTCTTTTTTATGTTTGTTACTCTCTTGTAACACCTCTAATCTTCTGGCGCTCATATGACCTTATGCCGTTGCGAGCACCGTAAAACCTCTACTAAAACTAACTAAAGGAAGCTCTTTTTACTCGTATTGACCGAGATGCCTAACTAGAAGTGGTAGCATTATTAACAAGTATATACACAGTTAATTTTTTAAATAGTGTTGGTCTCTCATACTCCAAGTGTAGAAAATGTTTAGTAGAGCTTTGGAGAGGTTTATAAGAGTGTGGTGAAGGATTAGAAGGGCTCAAAATTCGTTATAGATATACTTTACTTTACTTTACTTTTCCGATCCAGCGGCCATTTGGGTTCTAGCCCTTCGGTCTGTCGATATGGCAAAGAATTGACAGGTTTTAATCAGCTGTGCTTTGTCGCTGTATAGAGTGTTTCCGATGTCTGGGGAGGCAGGTAGGTAGGTGCTACGCAGGTCACAAAGTGCAGGGCAGTTAAAGAGGTGGTGGGGTACTGTTTCATCCTGGCAGTCGCACAACGGGCAGTCGGGTGGGGTATCCTTGCGGATCCTATTAAGGTAGGAGTTTAGTGGTATGTGTTGTGTTCGCAGGCGAAATATTGTGACTTGTTCTCTTCTATTCAGGGAATTTATTGCATCTTTATCGTTATAGATATATTGTTTCTACTTTACGGATATGGGCCGAAGGGAACACATTCAAAGGCCACTGGATCAACAACAGAAACATCACAAATTTTTCCGATTAGGAGGTTCTGGAACGTAACCCCTGCGATATTCAAGGGAATACTGTATTTCACATGGCAGGGACCAGACCCTGCTGATGGGTGTCTTGAAGATTGATCAGCTGCTCCTTGAGAGCATGAAGAGCAATATTTGTGAAATCCGAACCCTTTAACCAACTTCATTGGAGTGTTATTAGATCAAAATAGCATGCTGTACATACATAATTTGGGCCTATTTTCTCTTTGTTTACACAAGGCTATTGGTGCAGAGATGTGATTTTTCAGAAGAATATTGAGATTATCATGGACAGAAAGGAACACAAATAAAAGCAGCCCAAAGTTAGCTTGTCTTGAAAGCTTGAGTTTGAAAATATGCTTTGCGTAAAGAGTTAAATGTTCTTGATTAATGTCACTTTTTTAAAGTATGTATTGGAGAAGGTAGACATTTATATTATTTACAGATATCTAGGCTACAAGTTGATAGTTCTCATGGTTTGTTTTTTCAAGTAAATATATGCTGGAATACATAAACAGTTTTACACATTTACTGACAATACTATGGGCTGTGGAGGCTATACATTTGTCTTCTTTATTCAAGATATAAGGGCTGTAAAGAGTAACATTATGTACAGCATTGGGTAAACAATTCTTTTATTTGCAGAAATATGGGCTATGGAGAGACGCAGCAGACATCACAGCTGACTTGGAAGCGGCTGGCATGAAGGAACTTCCCACTGAGCCAGCGGTATGTCTAAGCTTTCCTCTCAGTTTTGTCTTTTTGAACTTCATGGGTTGTTTTATTTTTTGGTGGGTTTTTTTTGTTTGGGGGGGGAGGTGGGGGTTGTGTTTTTTTTAGAATTGGTCTCTCCGCTCAGAAAATCCAGTTAGTATGGCATCTGTCTGACAAACGGAGAATATTTTTAGTACGCCTTGACCTTTCAAATTTGGGGGTCAGGGGCTCTTTAAGAACATGGGTTGTCAAATACGCACAATTCATCAGCTTATCTAATGGCTCAGTTGCCAAATTAAGCCAACTAAAGACAATCTGGTTCAAGACATCTACATACAGACGGTCTTCAGGACTATAGATTCACCAAAAAAGTGGCCCTAATCAACAGTTGAAGCTTATTGGTCCTACATTTTGATTCCAGCAGAGTTCACAGTAAAGATTTTTGGCTGGCCTTGCTGGGATCATGATAGCTACATAAGCATTAATGTGTGGGGTCTCTGATATTCTTACTAATAGAAGTAGCTCTAGAGGATTTTTTGGTCCATTATTTCTAAACAAACCATTTTAGACAATAATGATACTAATTCCTCTACTGAACTTTCAGATCAAGGATAAAGAGGATGATGACGAAGATTCTGAGGAGAAAGATACTGCTGTAGACAGTACAGAAGATCAAGTGGACACAGGAGATGACGAAAAAGAAGAGCCGAAGGCGAAATCCAAACTTGCTCATGGGTAAGGAAATAGGAACGTGCACACAAGAGTTGATACCTATATCTGTCCTTTGTGGTGCCCTTCCTTTATATTCAAAGGCCAGATGAGATGAGAGGATGGTGGACTACAGTAGTGACGATTATGCCTTAAAACATCTACTCAATTACGTAGTCATTCAGAGTAGATGGTTTTAGGGCTTTGTCATTTGGTTTGCTCCTTTGACTTTATTTCAATCAATGTGACTTGTCCTATTTGTTCTTGACAAAATTTAATTTGCTAGCGTCTGTGGTGTAATGGTTAGGCTCTTTACCTTTTCATGTACAAGACTTGTTTTCAGAGAGGAGAAGTTATTTTATTGGCTATCTCAGTCTGCCTAACGGTATGTTGTATCATACTCAGTTTGGGTCAACCCTAACAAGCAAGGTTTTGATTTAAATTGCCTTGATGGAGATGTAGAAATTTTTATCATCTTTGCATGACTGTAGTGCTGGTGGTTTATGGTCACTGAATGTGATTTGCTCTTTCTGATTTTGTTTTATTTTTCATCATTAGAATTATTTATATCTGTTCTTGGCAAAAGTGGCTATCATTAAAGACTGAGAAAGTCTGCAACTCACTGAAATCAGTTTGGCAACATATTCACCAGTGTCTCAGTTAACTTTCCAGATAAACGGCTAAGGGTGGTCATTGTTACCAGCATCATCAAAATTGTTGTTTTAATCGTCGTTTTTACTATTTCTCAACATTGAACGGAAAGTCTTGCTTATCTGTGATGGAGGTAAACTTTTTTGGTTACTTATAGCTATTATTTAACACTCCTATCGGCACTGTTTGGTCATTTATTCATAGCAATGGAATTTAGTCTTTCAGCTCACAGATTACTTTTTATGATTATGGACATGTTTTGAAAAAAAACCTTTTTGTAACTTTATTTGTACATGTAGTTTTTGTTTGGTAGTACATTGAAAAGAAAAAAAAAAGTAGTTCTGCTTTATTATGGGTCTGTTGTTTCTTTCCAGGTTGTCCTACCTGACTGACCCGTTCACCAAGTTCTTCTGCCAAGTGACTCAGTCCTCGTACAATGCCACGGTGGACGTATACGCCCCCATGTTCTTCTGTGACTTCATTCTCTTCCTAGTGGTTGTCTTTGGCTTCAGCTCTTTTGGACCAGCGGTAAGAAATTATATGAATATATTAAAGTTTGAGAAGGGGGGGAGGTGTTTTTTACCAGTGGCGTTACGTGGGACTAAAGGTATGATCAGTTTATTTTAACTGGGAGTAGTTCCTCTTTGGCAGAGCGGAAGATTTTTTTTTTTATTCCGTTATTTATAACGAAATTAAATCCTTTTTCAGATTTGAAGTGTATACTCATGTGTCAGTTTAGTCCGTTGCCAGCTTTGCCGTGGCTTTCTTCAATTGTTAGTGTCCAAACTGCGTCCTATAATCAAAAGTAAGAAGTAGAGATACATATTTGAAAAGATGTTCATTCCACAGATCATCTCTAACTAGTAGAGCTGGGCGAAGAATCGGTTCCCGAACCGATTCCCGCGGTTAGTGCCACAGAGGAAAAGTTCCGATTCTTTATTTATGTAAACCGACAGTTACCAACTATAATTCGAAGTGGTTAGGCTACCGGACTCGTAATCGTGAGGTCGTGGATTCGGGGATTCGAGCCGCGGGCCCGACGTTGTGTCCTTGGGAAAGACACTTTACACAAATTTTCCCCACTTCACCCAGGTGGGAATTGGTACCCAGCTATAGACAGTGAAAGATCTTGTCAGTTTATTAGTGTTTGAGTGCTTAACCAGCTGCTTGCACTGCGTGCTTCCCGGGAAACAGGATATGTCCGAGTGTTCTATGGTCTGCTGGGGTAATAATATAGTGTAAAGTGCATAGAGCTTGCTTTCGAGTGGGAACATGCGCTATGCAAATGCTATTTATTATTATTATTTATTAAAATTGTCTTCTGTTTTTTAAACTTACTTTTTAAAAGAAAAATGTTGGTGCCTCGCGGTGTTTCGAAATAGAGGTTATCCTGGATCCTGAAGCTGCTTGAAGCTGACCAGGTTACCGGAACTAGCTGGATGTTGGATTCATCGGAAGTAATTGCTACTCGCCAGAAGTAATCATGTAATTGTCTAGGGGTCGGAACCCCCAGAAGAAATCTTAGACACCCGGAAGAAATCACAACAGTGGAAAGAAATTGGGTTCGGACTCGATTCCTACGATTCCTAGTTCGCTATAATCAGGAACCACCCGCAAATTTTGTTCTGCAGTACCTTAGAGGCCTCTCGAGCTCTTTGTAAAGCAGAAAAGTTTTCAGGTTTGTTAGAGTTCTTGAACTTGTAAAAGGCTGATTTTGTTGTTTTTCCACTATAAAGCAGTCCTTTGACGAAACAGTCCTACTTGAAAATTTGCTTAATCTCTGTGAGAGAGGAATGCCTTGTTGGTAGTTGGCGTGTGCTCTGGTGTGGTTTGCTCCTTCTTTCCTATCAAACATCTATCGTCCTTATCTCCCCTCCTCCTTTTTTGTGTATGTTACTCTCTTGTAAAACATAATCTCTTCTTTGGCGCTTATATGACCTTATTGTGTTGAAGGTGCCGTAAAACTCTTACTAAAACTAAATAAGGAATGCCTTATTTTTTTCTTTCATGTTGTGATAGCGAGATTTTGTTAGAATAGATTTGACCCTCATAATTTTCTTGATTTTCTGAAAATAGGAGACTGCAGGTGATGGTGATGTGACCAGTTACATTCAGGAGAACAAGGTAAGCAAATAGCCTAAACTTGACAAGTGACAGTGCTTTGATTTTGTGTAATGGTTCATTAAGAACTCTCTTGGCTGTGACTTCTGAATGGAATCCCAAGCAAGTCATGATGAAATTACATAGATTTGTTCCTATCAGGGAGGTTAACTTAACTGATCTCGGAACCAATTTCGCAGTGGTATATATTGTACAGATTATGAGCTAACAAATTGGCGCTTGAAAGTTATGGGAAAATATTCAAGATATAACATACTCTTTGTTGCAAATTTATATATTTCTTTATGAAATGGTTTGTTGATGATTATATAGACAAAAATTGGTTTTAAGTCTTCCTTGAGTCATCTGCTAGTAGATCCAACTTTTCCCATAGCCCTTTCCCGAGCTTCTTTTATCTATCGGTTTGATTTTTCTGAATTGATTATAATAATAATACAATAAATGAGTTTAACTGCCAGTATCCACACGCACACTCTCAGTTGGTCAAGCCATTTATATGTTCTTGTAAAGAAGCAGACCACACAGCTGACTATGGCATTCAGACCCACAGAAAACAACGTAAATAGAAAGATGTTTGGCCAGTCCTTGTGTCTCTCCAGCTGGAATTGTACACAGACTGATAGATATGCTATAGAGGACTGCCAAATTTGTCGTTGAAATTGGCATCCAGGTGTAGAAGCATACCATAAAAGGAATCTTATTTTTTCTGTTCAAATCGTACATAATCACATTCTTTCCTCAGATTCCAGTCCCATTCCTCATCATGCTGATCACACAGTTTGTGTTCATCGTCATCGACCGGGCTTTGTTCCTGCGCAAGTATGTCCTTGGAAAATTCATCTTCCAGATCCTGCTGGTGGTTCTCATCCACATCTGGATGTTCTTTGTCCTGCCCTCCATCACCAAGAGGTATTTCTTTTTTGCTTGTAAATTTGTTCTTTTCATACTTGTCTATTTCTTTCCTAGTGGCTCTAGACTAATTTCGACACCTCGTGTGTCACTGAAGAAATATGGTGAGAGAGCTTTTTCTTTTTCTGGGCCAACAGTTTGGAACACTCTCCCTCATGGTTTGAGGAGCGAAATAAAACTTGATACTTTCAAAAGGGGACTCAAAACATATCTATTTAAGAAACATTTTAATTAATGGACAGTGCCTTTGCCTTTTTGTATGAGCATTTTTTATTGTCTGAAAGAATGTTGCTGTCAAAAAGTGGGCACATGATGAATTTGTATGGTGTTAGTATGAATGCGTTTTTAATCTCCTATGTACGCCTTGGGCCCATGCTGTGGGGAAAGGCGGGATACAAATGCTCTTATTATTATTAGTAGTAGTAATTCTGCTCTTTGTCTATATCTCTTTATGTAACTTTTGCTATTTAATTAAGAAAAAAAGATTTTTTGAAAGTGAATTGGAAATTATTTGTGATGATGGCTGAGCAAGTAGGTGTGCTGTGGTTTGGTAACCTATGAAACTGATTATACTGAATTTAAAGTTCTGTGTTAATCCCATTTTCATTCTGGAGCAGAGAGACTAGAATTTTTTATTCATGTATGTGAAATAATCTAAAGTTTTTGGAGTACTGAAGGGCAAGATTTTAGGCTTATTGCTTTCAATGAATTTGGTTGTGATGTGACAGTTTCTTGATTTTGTATTCACACTGTGTACTTCACTGTTGATCACTTTTTTTTAAAAATTGTTCCTCAGGAGTTTCTTCAACAACACCGCTGCCCAGCTGTGGTACTTCATCAAATGCATCTACTTCGGGCTCTCTGCTTACCAGATCCGATGTGGCTACCCTAACCGTATCTTGGGTAACTTCCTCACCAAGAAGTATGGTTATTTGAACCTCTTCTTGTTCAAAGGGTGAGTATTACAGTTCGTGATTGTCCTTCATACGGAAACATGACCTGAATAATCTCACTCTAAAGAGGCTCCATTAGCTCAGTTAATGTCCTAGAGGCTATTATGCTGATGGCACAGGTTGGAATTCCCTCTGGGGCATTTTTTAACTTGTGTTGTTTAGGGAATGTGATTGGTTGGCGAGTGTTTTGGTTTGGTTTGCTTCTTTCCCAGCTCCTTTCCCAACAAACTTCTATTGTCCTTATCAATCCTCCTTTTTTGAGTTTGTTACTTTCTCGTAACACCTCTGATCTTTGGCCCTTATAATGACCTAATTTTGTCTGAAATGATGTAAACATTCTTGGCTCTGGGAGTTTCCAAGGCTCTCTTGCTTCTTTGCTCATTCCTCTTGAAAATGGAAGTAAAGTATAGATGTCCTGCCTTTTGAATAATGTTACAGTGTTTAAAGGGGTATTTTCCCATACCATAACATTCCAGTCTTGCACAATAGATTCACAGTTCACTAATATTATTTATGTGTGCTTTTTGGTGACCCAAACTTGGGATGTTTTTTAATTGATAGTTCTTCAGTATTGTGTCAATGTGTGTCACTGACAATCATCTTTGAATGGTTGAAGGGGGCCACTCGTGGATCTTACTTGCTGGCTTTGCCTTATTGTTTCTAGCTATCTTGCTGACCCCATCACGAAATAATTGTAGTCTTGACAATGTGCGTCTCTTTACTCAAACAATCAGTAAATTGGTGATTTTTTTCCCTATAGTATGATGTGCATCTCTAACGAGCTTCCCTGATATTTCCAGATTATTTGCGTCTCTTTACTCAAACGATCGGTAAGTTCATGATTTTTCTCGATTGTATCTTTTGCATTTTTATCGAGCTTCCATGGCATTTCCAGATTTATGGCCATTCCCTTCCTGCTCGAACTGCGAGCCCTCATGGACTGGATCTGGACAGACTCTGTGTTGGCCATCGGCAACTGGCTCCAGATGGAAGACATCTACGCCAACATCTTTGTCCTCAAGTGTTGGAGAGAGATCGAGAAGGTAGGAGAAGTCTTAGAATAGAAACCTGTTCTTGTTGTGTCTTTTGGCAGTTATGAGTAGGTGTGACAAACAAAACGAGATCATAATTCACTAAATATGTTTTTCCTTGAGCAAGTAGTTTTGACCTTCATGTACTGTCCGAGATTTTAAATTCTTTTCTCACCCCCTATCCCTCAGCAACCGTAGATTTTTTTAGTCTACTACCATCCAAAATTTTATCCATATTTTTCTGCTTGAGAAATGGTGCTTGCTGTTCAGGTGTCCATTTTCAATTTTCCAAGGTATTTATATACTAATAAGAGTATTTCAAGATGGAGGTGGGGGATTATCCAGTTGGTAATAATTCTGTTTGTTCTTATTTTTTCTCTTTTTCCATCTCTCCCAGACCCTCATAATAATTTCTGTATCACTTTACCACAGTATCCAAACCCTCTGAAACTGACTTGACCTTTCTCTCCTGTGAACTTTTACCCCTTATCCCCATCCTCAGAAATACCCCACTGAGCGTGCCAACAAGAAGAGCCCGGTGGTCAAGTACATCGTTGGCGGCATTCTCCTTGTGGTCATCATCTTCATCATCTGGTTCCCCCTGGTTTTCTTCTCCTTCTTCAACTCTGTCTTTGTGTCTAACCCTCCGTACGAAGCCAGTGTAGCCATAGGCATCGGAGGCTACCAGCCCATGTTCACCACCACGGCTCTCAAGTCGAACATACGCTCTCTCAACGATGCTGAATTCAACTCTCTGAAAAAGCACTACAATCAAGATCCGGTGAGAAGGGGGGCTGGTGTTTGTTGGGAGGAGGGTTGATTTATTGTTCTTTGAGAAATAGCTTTTCATCGCTGTGGCAAGAAAATGAGTAACATCGTTTTGATTAACTTCACAGATTGGGTGAAACAGTATAGGAGTAGTGCATTTTTCTTCTGCCAGCGAAAGTTTTAGGTAGAGTGATATGGTTACTGAAATGTGTATGTTCTCTTGGAAATGTTGATCTCTTCTTGATGTGGGATTCTCGCCCTGTAGAAGTTGCATAACAAAGATCCAGATACAGAAGAGGGTTTTTGTCTTTTAACTCCATTTCTTCTTTTTCTTCTTCCCCTCCTTCCTCTTCCTGCTCCTCCTCCTACTAATGCTTTGCTTCAGCTTAGGTTAGCTATTGGAAGTTCATTTCCTCTTAATATAAGATAACGATTTATTGATCTCCACTAAGAGAAATTTGCTGCAGCATGGTAAATACATACACTCTCTCTCTCTCTCTCTCTCTCTCTCTCTCTCTCTCTCTCTCTCTCTCTCTCTCTCTCTCTCTCTCTCTCTCTCTCTCTTCTCTCTCTCTCTCTCTCTCTCTCTCTCTCTTCTCCTCTTCACTTAGGGGCGAAGCGTCTAAATACCCTGTTCACCCGTTTCCAGCCATTTATATAAGCAGTCATAAACACTGAGTATGTAAACTAACAATAATTGGTCTAGTAAAGTCTACCTCAGAACGGTGGGGGGATAGGGGTGGGGGGGGGGCCTAATAATCTCGTAGCTGCTGCGAGTGCTTGTTTATTCTTCCTCGACTTTTTACCATTCTAAAATCAGGTCACGATTATAATTTCCTGGCAACAAAAAGCTAGTCTTGACAAAGACAGCCAAAAGTTGAAACCAAATTACTAATACATAATTTGTAGTATTGTCATCTCTGCTTCTTTGTCATCTGTTTAAATATTCGAATCTTTGGTTAAGTTTACGTTTGAAAAATCCTGAGACCATTTTTCCCACCGTACGTTTAAAAGTCATAATTACGTTTTGCCCCAAGTGGGAATAAAATTATTAATTAAATGAGATATTTCTCAATTATATTATCGGGTGAACATTCACTGATAGTATTTCAAAATTTGTTTTCATTTACAACTAAGTGATGCGGCCTCGAATAAGAAGTCTTGTTAATAAATTATGTTCCTATTCTAGGAACGTTTTTCGTGGGGCGCCTGATTTCTACCTGATTCTTTGTCTCATTTTGATTACCCTTTCTAACAAATCAGCCTTCGCTTCTGCCTTCGCCATTTTGCCGTGTTCACTGGATTTCCACTCCCAAGTTACTCCCAACCCCTCCTCTCCTCAGATGAACCAGAGAGCGACCCCTGTGAGGGGTGTGACTGCTATACCCTGGCGGGACAGAAGTATTGTTTCTGTAACGGTGTCTACACTGGCTCCACTTGCAGTGAGTTCACAGTTCATTCAGGACTTTCTTTCTTTTCTTTTTCTTTTTTTTTGGGGGGGGGGGGGTAAGTGTTTTACGGGCTCGCAACTGCATAATAAGGTCATATGAGCGCGCGGGACATATTGCGCATTTTCAATTGGTAGGAATTTTTGAATTTTGCCCGGGTGGCGGCTGAAGCCTAATCTTATCGATTTTGAACCACCAAGGGATCTTTATCGGGTGCAACTTGCCCACAGGACCTCCGAAATGTTTCGCCTTTATCCGAGAAGTCTAGGTGTAGATCTTTCCTACCAGAAGATCAGGGGTGTGGCTAAAAGACAGCAACAGTAAGAAGGATCTAAGGAGTAGCAGTAGAAAGGCAGAAAAAAAAATCAGGAGTATTCATGACAGATCTGACAACATCCAGATACAAAACCTGATTCCCCGCTTGCACACCACACACTCATACTATGTGCCTCAAACACGTACTTTCAGAGAGAGAGAGAGAGAGAGA
>NW_004797310.1:324249-348660 GCF_000002075.1 Aplysia californica | reverse complement strand
TGTTACAGAAGCGTCGCTCGTTCTCCGACCCATGTGTTTATTTTAACATGGCACTCGGTCCTCCTTGTCTGATACATTTCGTTTTATTGTCACCCTTGTGCAAAATCAGCGACAAAATAAAAATTACAAACGAAATACAAACCAACAACAACAACACCAACAAAGACATCATAGTGGGGCTACTTTCTATTGGGGCCTCAGAAGGGAATGGTTTGTTTTCTTTATCTTGATCAGTCCTGCCTAAGACGGCCACCTGTCTTATACGGCCACTTTTCTCCTTGACAATGGGTGGCCGTCTTACACAGGTTTGACTGTACTGATATAGATCTACTGACTGTGTCTTGGAGAAGATCTGAAAGAGTAAATGCAGACTTGCCAACTGTCCTGAATTTCCCAAAACTGCCCTATGCTTGGCAGTTAGGAATTTGAGAGGACATCACATACACACACTACACCAAAACCAGTCCCCCTTGAAGTACAGTCGAACCTGCCATGACGACCACATGTGTAATACGGCCACCTGTACAAACGGCCACTTTCCATTTCCCCCTTTGCATTTTTTCTACATTGTGCGTAATTTAAATTGTGTAAAACGGGCGCCTGTCCTGCGCGGCCGCAGCCACCTTATATTTTAATCAACCCACGTTCAGATTGACCTGCCTCAGGCGGCCAGGCATGGTCTCGAATCACCCAAAGCTTTGTCATAAATTCTAAATCAGCCTCTGACGCTGTGGACAAGCCGTCATAATCCATTCACTTGACGTTATTGTGAGTCCCTCCAATAAATGTTTACCCAAGTTGACCAATGGGTAACATTACATTTTCAACAGCAGCTGGTATGATCCGTCTTGACAAAAACCCCGCCCACAACCCATACACAAATCTGTCTCCCCCGCCCAATATCAGTTGTAAGACTCAGAGTGCTATTATCACTATTATTATCAGCTACGAGGCTCGAAAGGCAAAAAAGTGACTTTCAATGTAAGTTTTGTTTTTTGGATCTATCGAAAGTTTGATGTCTTCTGCTTCATTTAAGATTTTAAAAAATAAGGCCCGTAAAAATAAACAACTATAATCGCCTATAAATATTTTATTTTGATTTACTTTGGAGGTGCGTGTGGTTGTTGTGAGCTTGGGTGACGAGATAAAGAAATTTGAACCTTGCTAGGGTGTAGCTGTGAGATTATTTTTAGAACCATTACTTCATGGCAACCTTTGCTTCAACCAAATATATTCTCCACTAGTGGAGTATCTTTGCTTCAACGTTCTTCATTCACAACTATTTTTAGATTTTGACCCCTTTTCGAATATGAATGGTCAGAGTAAACAACTCTGATTGGTAAAACGGAGTAAAAACATTAACTTCTAGCTCACTAGCGACTCTGAAGTACTCAGCCCAGGTTAGTAGTAGTAGTATGGGGTTTTACGGCGCTCGCAACTGCGTAAGGTCATATGAGCGCGCCAAACACTAGTTGTTTGCATTCGCAACAGTTCACTGCACGGTTGGTTAGCTTTTAGACTTTAAAATGTTAAAATGTTTAAAAATCAGTGTAGATATATATAAATTTTCGATCTAAAACAATTTTTCTATTTAACATAAACAATTTTAATAGTATCAATTTCACTTTACAATTTGCCGTAAAATTGGCCTTTATAAAATTCAAAATTCTGCTGGGAACAACGACGGAGAAAATGTCTTGCAATTTCTTGCATTTATAATATTTCCTTCGGATCTCTCCAAAGTCTAGACATTCGGTTAAGATGTGTCTAATGGTAAAATCTGTGTGAACGGCTTCTCATCTCCCTGTAGGAGGTATATTGTATTTGTGGGTCAGGGCCGTGTGTCCAATGCGCAATCGAGTAAAAATGACTTCGTCTCTTCTGGAGAGGTCCGAAGGATTTCGCTGTTCCAGTTTGGGTTTTATTTCATATAGTTTATTGATTTTCTGGTTTTCCCAGTGGCTCTCCCACAGACTGGATGTGTACTTTTTGACTTTATTTCTAAAGTCAGTCTGTGGGAGAGTGTTTGTCGTTGATCCCAGCAGAAGGGATGAAGCTTTCTTCGCCAGGTCGTCTACCTGCTCGTTTCCTCAGATGCCCACATGGCTGGGTATCCATGCGAACATTATGTTTTTTCCTGTTTCGGATAGTGTATGAATTTTCTTTTGTAGCCTAACTATTTTTGGATGTAGGAGTGTGTAGTTTGTGAGTGAGGTGATGCAAGACAGAGAGTCAGAAAGGATAAGGAAAGATTTGTTAGGAGAGTTTTCTACGGAGTCCAGTGCCATGTCAATGGCAGTGGCCTCCGCAGAGAAAATGGAGGCTTCAGGATGGAGTCTCCTCTGGTGTGTATTGTTGGGAGATAGGGCTGCGGCGCCCACTTCATTGTCTTTTTTGGAGCCATCCGTGAAGATGAACTCCGCACCGGGGTATTTATCTATTAGTTTTTTGTATTCTGCTTGAAAAGTTTTGGTGTTTGTGCTTTCTTTGTTGTGTGTGGTCAGCTGTAAATCTACTTTTGCCTTGGTGAGGTGCCACGGAGGGAGGTCGGGGAAAAGAATTTGTTGGATGTCTTGTTTGGAAAAGTGTAAGTTTTTGAGGTCCTCAAGGATTCTGAGGCCGAAGGGTTTGATGAGTTTTTCGTTGTTTTGGAATTTGTTTATGGTTTCTGGATTTGTTTTAAAAATGCAGTTGTGCGCTGGATTTTCCGGTGTTAAGCTCTGTTTAACTGCGTATTGTAGTGAGAGTTGTGTGCGTCTGAGTGAGAGTGGTGGTATGTTGGCCTCGGCCTGGAGGCTCTCCACCGGAGAAGTGCGGAAAGCCCCCAGAGCGAGGCGGAGTCCTTGGTTTTGTATTGGATCTAGTATTTTTAAGATGTGTGGTTTTGCCGATCCGTAGACTTGACAGCCGTAGTCAAGCCTGGACGGTACATGGGGGATGTACAAGTGGAGAAGGTGTTTGGAGTCCCCGCCCCACTCCAGATGCGATGGAATTTTCAAAGCGTTTAGCGCTTTCTGGCACCTCACACGAAGATCTTTGATGTGTGGTATGAATGTGAGTTTTTTGTCGAAAATGACGCCGAGGAAAAGAGCTTGGTCCTGGACGGGAATCCTTTCCCCGTATAGTGTCAAATCCGGCTGCAGCACACTGCAACCGTCTTTGACGGGGAGAACTTGAAACCGTTATTGTTTGCCCACTTTTCGAGTTTGTGCAGCTGCGTTTGCAGCTGCCTTTCCATAGATCTCAAAAGAGGATTTTTCGAACGGCAGCATATCAAAAAGTCGTCAACGTATAACGAGCTGTCTATGCTGTTTTGGAGGGTTTTTACTATGGAATTTATTTTAATTTCGAATAGGAGAGGAGAAAGGATGCTCCCCTGGGGGACTCCTTCCTCCTGTTGGTGGGGGTCTGAAAGGGAGGATCCGACACGAACCTGGAAGGAACGGTTCTTCAGGAAGTTGCCAATGAAGTCAGGGAGGTGACCGCGTATGCCGAGTGCGTGCAGGTCTCGAAGAATGCCGTACTTCCAGGTTGTATCGAAGGCTTTTTATAGGTCTAAAAAGATGGCGATCATGTGGCCTCCTTCAGCGAACGTCTCGCGTATAAAGGTCTCCATGCGGACCAGGTGATCCAGAGTGGATCGAGTTTTCCTGAATCCGTACTGGAGATCGCTCAGCGAGCCCGTCGTGAAACCACATGAGTCGCTTGTGAATCATCAATTAGTTTGCAGAGACAGCTCGTTAGTGCTATTGGTCTGTAATTGGATGGGTGTGTGTGGTCCTTGTTTGGTTTAGGTATTGGAATGACAATGGCGAGACGCCAAGACTCCGGAAAGGAGTGCTACCGCCACATGCCGTTGTATATATGTACTGTAGGAGTGTGAGTGTTTCTGAGGGTAAGTGTCTAATGATCTGGTTGTGGATGTCATCCGGTCCCGGGGCTGTATCGCCAAGGTCCGAGATGCACGATGTTAGTTCGTCTATAGGTTTCAGTGTTGTTTGAGTGGAAGTTTAGGTGTTGTTTTTCTCTGTTAGTTTTGATGTTTTGAAAAGTGGTGTTGTAGTTTGCTTGGGATGAGTTTTTGGCGAGAGATGTAGCTATTGTGTTTGCGATGTCTACTTGTGTTTCAGCTGTGGTTCCATCCTGCCTCTGGACGTGCCGAATGGTGTCTGTGCGTCTACATTTTAGCAATTTTGAAAACTTGGTTGAGTGGTGTCTGGCTGTTGATTTTGGAGATGTATTTTTGGAATGATTGTCTTTTGCTCTCCCTGAGGCATCTACGTGCCACAGCTCGAGCCTTTAAATAATTGATTTTGTTTTCTATGGTGGTGTTGTTGACGGCTATTCGATACGCTGCCATCTTTTTCTTTACTGCATCCTCACATTCCCATGAGAACCAGATCTTGTTCCTCCGGGGTTTTGTTTTTGTTTTTGGTATGTGTTTGTGGCATATTTCTAAAAGCTTTTCGTGGAATTTATTGTAGTTGAGGTCGAAATTGAGATTAAGAATCTGGGAACATTGATTGGCAAACCCGTCCCAGTCTTCTTTTTTAAAGTTGAAGCGTTCTGGGATCAGGTCGTTTTGGAGGCTATTGTTTTTTTAGGAGAATTGGGAAATGGTCCGTACGGTCATCCAGCACAGACCATTCAAGATCTGGGACTAGGTCAGGGGTACAAAAGGTAAGGTCAAGGGATGAAGTGCCATAAGTGGCTCTGTTTCTGTAAGTTGGGGACTTATCATTTAAGAGACAGATGTTATTTTGAAATAAAAAGTCTTCTATTATTTTTCCTTTCTGGTCTATAGGTTTGTCTCCCCAAAGGGGGCTGTGGGCATTGAAATCACCTAGCAGAATAAAGGGGTTTTGGAGGCTGAGCCTTTAAGTCATTTAGTTGGGTTATTTTGAGGGGGGTAATTTGGTGGGAGGCAGAGTGTTTCTAGGTTGCCGTCCTGGATTGGACGGCGGTCTAGTGGGGGATTTGGAGGAGTGACAGACTCCGCCCCTCCCGGGGTCAGGTCCGGGAGGGGGGTCGGAGCTGTCTTCCTCCATAGGCAGGGGTTTGTCTGCTGGAGGGGTAGGGGGAGGTGGAGCAGACCGAGGGGGCTGGGAAGGGGGGGGAGGGGGCTGGGGGGAGGGGAGAAGGCCCACACTCCATCAGAGGGATGGGCTGTGAGGTGGTAAAAGAAGAAGGAGAAGAAGAAGAAATGATAGAAGAGGGGTGAGGGGGCGGAGGAAGAGTCCTCCCCGTCCTCCCCTAGAACCCCATAGCGGTTAGAGAGTGGCACCTCAAAGGGGGTTGCCACAGGGATAGTAGCGGGCTTTTTGTTCTTAGGCACAGAGACTTGCCTGATGACCGCGGGCTTTGGGAGGTCGGCAGTAGAATTACTTTCCGACCTCGTGACCTCCTGGGCTGCCTTTGAATACGACCGGCCAATGACTGGGGTTGTGATTGGCGGGCACACAACCTTACGGGCCTCCTGGAAGGAGCAGTCATTTCGCGCCTTGTATTCCTGGATGGCACGTTCTGGGAGCCAAGTCGGGCACTCTTTGCTGAAAGCTGTGTGCTGGCTGTGGCAATTGGAGCAACAAGGACTAGCCTTGCATTCCTTCTCAGGATGCCCGGTCTTGCCACAACGAGGACACACGGCTGCGTGACGGCACCGTGACTGGCTATGGCCGAACTTCTGACACTTGAAACAGCGCAGAGGGTTCGGCACATAGGGCCGTACGTCGAGTACCAAGTAAGATGCCCGAACTGTGGCTGGAGGGTGACACGATTCGAAAGTGAGGACAATCGTGTTCGTTTCAATAGTAGTCTCCCCCCGCCCAAGAGTAATCTGGCGGGCTTCGACCACTCCCTCACAGTGCTCCACAATTTCTTCCATGGAGCAGCCTTTCAGCTCATGGCTGCGGACGACGCCTTTCGAGCGGTTGAATTTTTGGTATGGTAGCTCTCGGTCCTACATGGAATACCGCCGAAGGTCGTGGTATCCAGGAGTTTGGTCACTTCGTCTTCAGTTGCGCACTTGACGAGGAGTACACCAGAGGACAGCTTCTGGACATTCGTAGGAATGTATCCTAGAACCTGTCGTAGTGCATCTCCCGTCTTGAACAGATTCAGATCAGTGATCTTCTTCTGTGCGTCTTCTTTGCAGCTGATGGGCACGTACGGCTGCTTCGGAAGTTCCCTGGGAGAAGGGAGGAAAGAAGCAACGGTAAAGGTCCTTTTTCCTGTTTTTCAGTTTTTGCTCGGCTCGGCGGCCGCACCCGCTTCCGCGAGCCGTGACTTTTTGTTAACGTTGGGAGCTGGGGAAGGGTCTTTTTTAGATTTGGATTCCATATGAAATTTATGGTAGATTCTACTCCGGGGCTCCCCGCCCGCCACGGAGCCCAACAAGGGGACACATTGCTCGGATGACCAGAGCTGTGCCAGGGCTACCCCGGAGCTATACTCTCAACGAGAAAGTACAAGACCCTCCCGTCAAGACTGACCCAGGGCTTGATGGGGTTTCAGCTCTCAACCGATTGAGTGGCATGGGCCGTGCCACCCTCCCGTCTAAGAGGAAAACCTGGGCCAAAGAGGTGTGTTGGCGAGGGACAGTCCGTGGACTGATCTCACCTCAACCGCCAGGTACCCGGTTTCCGTCCGCACGGGTCGAACCTCACGGTCAACGAGGCGCCCACTCTGTGGAATGGGTGACCTCTCTTTTTACTGCACTTGAGGTCAGCGGTGGGAGAAAAGATAGAAGAAGAAAGAAAGAAGGAAGGAGAAGAGGAAGATACACCAAAGTGAGTGTCGCACACGGATCCCAGAGGGTTGGGGTCCGTGTGCGACACTTCGCCTTTGAGGGGGTTGCATTTTCTGCAGACGAAGCAGTGGGTCTATTTATATCCCCCGAACCCACTGGGGGTGCAGCCCAGGTTGGCCCTGACAGGCAGTGTCAAACTCAAAGCAGTACATCTCTTACACTACAAAGTACAAGATCCAAATTGCATCCATGGAGGCTTTTCTAAACAATTAATTAACAATCAATTAATCATCACACGTTTGAATCCAAACAACCAAAAAGTTCAAACAAAACACAAGGATGAGACTTTAAAGATATGGGAATAAAAGGAGACGAGTTCAGGTTGGTGACAAAAAAAGAGAAAGCAAAATAGAACTCCACGCCTGCTTTTTGTGTGAACCAGGCCGAACCTTGATGTTTTCACTCAATCACTTAAGATTTTTAACGATTCAAACAAACAGTAGACTTCATTTTTCGATCATAAAACCTTGCAGTGTTGAAAAGGACATTAATTAACCATACCATGTAACAAAATATCATAATGAAATCCACTAACACTAGACTTGTTAATTATATGTCTTTGTTGTTTTTCCTTCAACAGAGCTAAAAATAGTATTATAACTGTCGTACATAACACAATCGCCAGGTCCCTTTGTATTTGCTATCAATGAGACCCCAAGTGAAGTACGCAGCGCAGCGATACAGAAATCATGACTGCAAACACAGAGATGGAATTCAGAAATCAGATTTATTAAAAATACGTGTATTTAACAGCTCAGTACTTCTGTTGTTATATATCAAAGTAATGTGCAGCTTCTCAAGCATCATAAACACATGAAAAGGATAACAAAGTGCTGTGAAATAATCTGCAGAGCTACATGCTGCGACACTAGACTAAAACTAAAGTAAGATCCTGCTGCCTTGACATGTTATAAAATACGGTAAATTTGCCAAAACTAATTCATCACACGAATTTCCAAACCACAGAAATAACCCTGGTGTCAGCACTTCCAGTTTTGTCTAAAAATTTACTTACCATTATAATCAAAGATATTCCTCGATCAATGCACCAACTAAACTAAAAACATGCTTTCTTTGAGCAAAAGTGATCTTCAAACACTCCAATTCCCATCTCATATCAATGCTACTGTATTGCAAACATCAATTTATTCAAATCTTCATCAAATTACATCATAAAAAATAAAGTAGTCTAAAATCATAGATCTATTTATTACACTACACACTATATTATAATATATAACGTACACTTATACTTATATATATACATACAGGAAAATTGTGGCAGTCAAAAAGACACATAAGCAGTACAATTATCTACCTCCTCATATCAGTTTTTTATCCTAAGAAGCCTTTCACTCTCATTGTATTTCATGATTTCAAGTAAATGCCCTATGTCTGTCTATAGCTATCACTACCATGTTGTGTTTTAGAGGTGAGAGAGGAGATGAGTGTAGTGTGTGTGAGAGGACGAGAAGAGCAATATAGATGGAGGGGAAAAAAGAGAGAAGAATGTGACGTTTTGATGTTATGCATGTATAATGTTTGTGTCGCAGAAGCTGATAAAGGAACACTCACTACAGTATCAGTTTCAGTAAGTGTTTTACGGCACTAGCAACACAATAAGGTCATATAAGTGCCGAAGATTTGAGGAGTTACAAGCGAGTAACAAATATAAAAAAGGAGAGAGATTTTTTATTTATTTTTTTTATAGTAGAGGGTTTTATGGCGCTCGCAACTGCATAAAGTCATATGAGAGCCAAAGGGTGGGTGTCAACAGAGAAGTCTTTACAGGGAATCAGACTTATTCTACTCACCTCTCTAGCTTCAACAGCACAAGGTCTGCTTCAACTATCAAGGCACTCCGGAAATAGCAGGTCACAAGAGAGTGACAAACATACAAAAGAAGTAGAGGAAAATGGCAATAGTCAGGATTAGGAAAGAAAAAGCAGCAATTCCCTGTTGTAGATCAGGCACAGTTATGAGTGTGACATGAATCAGCCCATTTACAATTCTACTGTGCTTGAACGAGAAATGTCCCCCCTTTGGGAATGTCCTAAAGACACTACAGTCAGTGGCACTACCCCCGGGGGGCGCAAGGAGAGATAAGGACAATAGATGTTTGATAGGAAAGAAAAAGCAAATCACACCAGGGCACCCACCAACCACCCACCTACAGTGTCAATTTCTTCCACAGGAGGATCAATTTTTAAAAAGATACATGTATTTATCTATCCATCTGTCACAGCAAAGAAACAGAAGTCCACTTTTTCAAATTTATAGTAAAGCAATAATTATAAAACATCTTTTAAAAGACAGACGGAGGTATGATGTACACTGCCATTATAAGATAAAACAAATGGCAATACATACAAAGTATACAAAAATATAAACAGTAAAACCCTGACGATGTGAAATTCACTGGACTGGAGAATTTTTGGGGGTTTTGCAGGTTAAAAATGAAAAGAAAAAAGGAGAGACGACTCCTGTCTCATCGGCTAGATCAGGTCCTAGGCCATGTGTAACTACCTATTTTTCACTGTTGATAACACGTGCAGAGCTGCCAACCTTTGGAAATTTTTAAAATACAAAACACTGAATTGAAAACTGAAATGATCAGTTATAGGAGCATATTACAAAGATATGACATGAAAATTAAAACCTATTAAATTCAGGACCGTCAGCTCTTCCCAGTGTCTCGTCTACCTGTTTCATGAAATAAGGCTACAATGCTCTGAAATTTTCTGCTGATGTCATTTTCTTCAAGTTTAACATGTCATATCATTTCAATCATAAAATTTAAATATTAATTTGCTAAATATCAATTTCTATGAGGCAAACATTTGAGAAGTAACTCATTTTGTAAGCATATCTCACATATCACTGTGATATGCTAGACTAAGGGAAATAATATTTTAAGTACTGACAAAGAGAGAGAGAGAGACAGAGGGGAAAAGAAAACTGAACGGTGAGAGGTAAACACTTCTACTCTAAGTGTAAGACATTCATTAACTTGGCAGTGGGCATTACTATGATTCCTTCTTCCAACCAGGGCAACAGGTTTCCATACCAGTTGAAACCTCTGTTCATATCAGTATCCAGTTAAAAGCAACCTTTCTAAAGCAAGGAGCAAGGAAGAAAATAGGTCATAATAACAAAAATAATAATAAAGTTCACTTTCATATTGCCCATTCCGTGGTGGTTCTAAATGCTTCCCAATTAAACAAGATTTAAATCAGCACTTCGTGCAAACTGGCCCATTCTTAGTCTTTAGTCTTAGTTTTTACGACACTTGCAACACAATAAGGTCATGAGCCGAAGATTAAAGATGTTACAAAAGAGTAACAAACACACAAAAAGAAGAGGATAGATAACGACGATAATAGTTTGAAGAAAGGAAAGAAGGAGCACAACACACCAAACCACCCATTTGGCCCATTCAACGGACAACAATTCTTTCAAACACAATACTGTACTCTTGCAATCTGACAAAGAACATATACACAGAAAAAGACAATCACTGTGGCTACTGATCACACTTGCGGTTGGAAGAGAATAAAACAAATTAGTAAAATGAGATTTAAAATAAATGTGCTTTCAAACCAGATTTAAAAGCCATCAAAGTAGGTGCTTCTCTTAAATGTGGGAGGGAATCCCACACAGAGGGAGCAGTTATAAAAAAAGACCTACCTCCATTTTTTGTCTTGTTTTACAGGGCATAATCTCGAGTAGTTTTTTTATCAATAGACAATAGATTGATACATTTTGAGATGGAATATACAGTCAAACCTGTGTAAGACGGCCACCCATTGTCAAGGAGAAAAGTGGCCGTATAAGACAGGTGGCCATCTTAGGCAGGACTGATCAAGATGAAGAAAACAAACCATTCCCATCTGAGGTCCCAATCGAAAGTAGCCGCATTGTTGTTGTTTTTGATGTTGTTGTTGGTGGTGGTGGTGGTTTGTATTTTGTTTGTAATCTTTATTTTGTTGCTGATTTTGCACAAGGGTGACAATAAAATTAAATGTATCATACGAGGAAGACCGAGTGCCACGTTAAAACAAGCACATGGGTCGCCACCACAAAAAAAATCAAATTTAACAATCACCAACAAATTAAAGATATAAATTATTAAGGAACTGTTTTTTGTGCGTTTTATTCAATCTACAAATAATTCTGAATATATATGCATGTCACTTACCAGTGTACAAAAATTATATAATCATGTGCAATGTTACAGCCATTTTTGTTTAATTAATTAGCTGAGCTTCGAAATCATTAACACGTGTGACATAGCCACAAACTCTTACAAAAGCACAATTGAAAACAACGCTCTTCTCATCCATATTATCAACAAATCAATCAATTAACCCCCAACTCCACGCCTCAGGGGAGAAAATTAAACATGTATTATATTAACTCATCATGCTTTGAAAGTCTGAGCCATTTTTTTGTGTTTATTTTTTTAAAGTTTACAACCGGTACTGCTTAATGTCGAAACCCGGCAAAACCTGACGAAACCCAGCGAAACCTGACTAAACCCGACGAAACCTGTAATATATGGTAATAAAGATAGGGTTAGCACTCGTTTTTTTATACGTTAAAAACTTTAAAAACCTTTTTGTAGTGCTAATTGGTCGTTCGCAAACACCAAGAAGGAATTGCCGCATGGCTCCACATGTACCATTTTACACCAGATATTTACACCCTCGCTTTCTTTTTTTCGCGCCTCATTTCGGAGTGAGCGATCATCAATACTTTTGTTCATTGTTCACTGTTGATAACTGGCAATTCATTGAAGTATCACTGACCCCCCAACCCCTCACAGAGGAAATCCTGACTCTCCATAAGCACTATGTTAAGCACACTGGGGATGAAACATACCAAAAGCGCGTGTCTTAGCTGTCCAATGAGTTCAAGTTGCCAACAATCCCACCCATTGCCATTTATAAGTTCAACGGGACTTGCCCACCCCCCAGACCAATGGTCGCACAACCACAGGGAACTGTGGCTCGTATGTCAGACTTCATCCAAAAGTCATGAAAAGCCAGCTGAAGTGTACACTGAATGTGGTGTAGAAGAAGGACAGCGAAACAAAAAGCAGGTGTATAACGCAAAAGTCAGGCAAGAAGAAAAGAATGACAGGGGTGCAAATATCAATTTCGCCGAGACAGGTGATGCAGTTGGGCTGGACACTTTTGCAAATGTTATTCAGCCTGTCTGGCAAAAGTGTGCAACAAAGGAAAATTCTGAATCCAGCTACAGGGCTGCAGGTATTTTTCCTTTTCGCCCCCAGAGAGTCCTGGGGAGCAAAAAGATGAACCCTTATCGGGTGTATAGAGATGTGCCCTCATCTCGAAGTGGAAGCAGTGACCAGCCACCAACTGTGGAAGCAGAGACCAGCTACCAACTGAGCCTTTGCCACGAGCTGCTCAACCTGAGGACGAACCTGAGCCACCAGCTCCCTTTGAGCTTCAATAGGATTTTGAGGAAGAGCCTGCATCCAGCCAACCAACTCCAGCAAGCCGGCCCCCTAGCCCTAGCCCTGCGAGCCGGCCCCCTAGCCCTAGCCCTGCGAGCCGGCCCCTTACCCCTGCATCAACCTCAAGCCACCATGTGCCAACACTCAGTCCGGTTGCATCGGAGGAAAGCATCTACACTGCAAGGCAGCTGGAGGCAATTACAGACTTTTCCCTGTTTGTGACCGACGAGCTCGGCAGGAACGTTTTTTTGCGAAGTTTCCAGGCCCTCTCAAGAGATGCCACGGAGACTCATGAGGGTTTCTCCAAATTCAAAAGCCTGGCAGCCTCCTTAAAGTCCTCATTTGAGAAGGAAAACGTCGCCACTCCATCCAGAGTACAACTGACTCTTGACGACATCCTCAGAGTCCCATGATTCTCAGGCAAGGGAAAACAAAAGAAAAAGAAGACAACGCCGACCATGTACTACGTGCTCAGTGGGGCAGAGCACAGGGAAGCAATTTTGCTGAAAGAACAGACAAGACAGAAAGAGGAGAAGGACAAGACGACAAGAGATGAGAGAGGACCTTGAGAAAAAGATATTTGAAAGGGAGATGGCAAAGGTTCCGAAGCAGAAGAAGGCAGCTGAGATGGAGCGTAAACGACAAAAGAGGAAAGATCAGGCTTTGATGAAGAAGATAGAAAGGGAGGCTCAAAGGAAGAGAAAGCGCAGTGAAAGTGATGAAGTTCAAGATGATGATGGATGTCTGATGAAAGAGATGGCGCAAGCGTTGAGAGAGGCTGACAAGGATGATCTGGAGAGTGGAGGATGTACGTGAAGATGAGTGTAGAAGATGTTGTAGAAGGGGAGGAGAGTTTGAACTTGAACTGTAGGTGGCTTGTAAAACTTGTGATTCTTGGTGGCACACATGTTGTAACTAAATCAGCAGCTGGTCTTGATGAAGATGAGCTGAAGAACTTCCCCTTTGTATGCAACTTGTGCAGCCCAAATCAGTAGTTTCATGGCAACTTGCAGTGACAGAATGAGTGAGTGTGTAGGTGTGTGTGTGTATGTAAAAATACTTCCTGAGGAAAAATTGCTAATAAACATCATTTAAATATGAAAATAATAATGTGTATGTTAAGATTCTTGTTTAAAAGTACAACCAGTTTGAAGTGCTTGAATGAGAGGTGTACGGTCTGCAGAACAAGTGTCTGCAGACCAATGAAAAACTTTAAAATATAAAAAGTGACCAATACAGAAAGAAAATCGAAATTTTTTTTAGGATGGAAAACTCATCATGTGACTTGTTATAAAAATAGCCATCAGAAAGTGACCTCATTAAGAAGATAGACCAATCAACAGGCTTCACTATGTACAGTACATACATGCAGATCTGCCCTCACACCTGGCTACTCCCAATAATTAGACCTGCATGTGAGCCTCAACCAGATTGTCTGAAAATTTTGCGCACCCCCCCCCCCCCCCTCCCTCCCCGCCCATAACTTAAGAGCTTTTAAATTGTGGGTGTCATAAAAGGAAGGACTTCTGAGTAACGAGTGACCACCCGAACAAACACAATAAAGAAGAGACCTAACCCTAACCCAGACCCTACCTCTAGGCCTACCCCAAAAAAGAACCTGCAACGGCCCTCATGTAAAAAAGCCAGAGCAAGTCAAAAAAAAAAAAAAAAGCACACTCCAAAACAAACAAGGAGCATTATAATACAGTGGAAACCATATATATATAACAGGCCCGGTAATAAAAGGGATCCGGTAATAACAGGGATTTTTTAAATCCCCGATTTTTCCTACTCTTTGTCTCTATTAAAATTTATCGGCAATAACAGGGCCTCATCGGAGCCCAACCGGTTATAGCAAGGACAAATGTTCGTTAACAATGTGTAAAAAGTGAGAGAGAGAGAGAGAGAGGGAGAGAGAGAGAGAGTAACGCAGTGATGGATAGAGAGAGGAGAGAGAGAGTAACGCAGTGATGGATGTGAAGCAAGAGAGGGCTGCGGTGTGCTGCAGACGTCAATCTAGCCCGAAATCTAGCAAGATGCACGCGTAATGTGTCACCAACGGTGTCAAGCGCAAGAGAAAATGCCTTTCCAATTGACAAAAAATACGAAATAATCCAGGCTGTTGACAAAAAGCAAGCTCCACTGGCCGAGATTTGTCGTCAGTTCGACAATCCACAAGGGTCAATTCACACCATTATCGAAGATAGTGGCAGCATACTCCAATGGAAAGTTTGCTCTGGATCGAAAGAAGATGAGACTACCCGATGTAGATGCTGTGAACCAAGCTCTTCTGACTTGGTTTAAGGAGGCAAGGAGAAAGTTGGTGCCAAAACCCCTGTTCGTGGGTACTTGTTGCAAAAGAAACTACCCTTGAATAAGTACAGCTGGATTAGTCCACAAATGCTTACTTTCCTTGCATTTCTGATTTAATAGGGATCGGATATAACAGGACATTTTCTCTACTCCCACCATCCCTGTTATATCACGTTTCCATTGTAATATGGCCTACATTGCTAAGAGTTTGATACAATTTATATAATACAATAGAATTGGAAGATGAAATCTCCATATAGATCTAGTGATCTAAATAAATCTAAATATCTAAATCTAGATCTAGAAAAATCTAGTAGAACACGTGAATAGGAATAGGCCTTGAACGAGAAATCCGCATCCGATTCCGAACAGAGGGACTCGGGTGAGTCTAGTAGATCTAGATTGTCTAGATCTATTCTAAGTAAATAATTCACGCACCTGATGAAAGGCATTTTATCAACATTAATATTACAGCACAACCTATAATAGGGTTTGACACAATAGAATTGGAATATGAATCCTCCATTGAGGTCTATAATGATCAATAAATCTAGATCTAGAGTAGAACAAGTGAGTCGGACTTGAAAGAATCCACATGATCTGAACAATCAGTAAACAAACGAAATTCAAAATGGCCGCTCGAGCACGAAACTGAAAGTAGATAATTTAGGTCGTCGTACTTTTTCGTATTCGTAATTCTACTCAGGTTCCGACAATTATGTCTGAAATGCCGACGTCGGAACGAAAACGAAAGTGCAGACAAAGCCGACGGGAGAAAAAGGGGGCGCTGGCAGTCAGCCAGGCCTCGCACATTGACTAATACAGGTGGGCCAAGCGATAGCATCGGCCGGCTCGCGGGTCGGGTCGCGATTGTCGTATTTCAGACGATTGTCGGCAAACAAGCAGGTCTACAATAATGATCATTCCAATGAGGCCTACACAAATAGAGCGGGATGGTGCAAGATGCAGATGGGTGTACGGACCGTGTATGTTTTCTCTATGGCCTGCATGCTTCCAGGGTTAATTTTGCCCAGGCCTACCATTTATGATTTCGCTGGGTTTTGTCAGGTTTCAACATTAAGCAGTCCTACCCGTTTACAACTATCGCATTCTTGTCTTTCATTCACGGCCACTCAGCCAAACAGCATCAGCTCAGGGGCCAGTGCTAACTGGCTACCTGGAGACAAAGGGTAAACATGTAAGCAAAGTCTCAATTGCCATAGAAAAGGTAAAATGAAAAACAAGGCCCATTTTCACCCCAAACAAGGTAGAACAGTATAAACAATCTCATTTACATTTGTACCTATCATGACAGCAAAAGCCAGCCAAACAGTAAACAAAAGACATCAGATCAAAAAGTGGTCATGTCTGCTCCTTTTTTACAGCAGCAACATCAGGTGAAGGACACTCTCCATCCTTTTTGTCTTGACTGTTGTTCTCGGAGTCAGAGTCTGATTCTGATGAAGAAGAATCGTCTTCACTGCTAGTTTCATCACTGCTTTCATCATCACTATCATCAGCATCAGTTATTTTTACTACATTGGAAATGGCAGTTGCAAGTTTATTAAGGTCTGTATCTTGATCTTCCTCATCTTCTGCACACTCAGCCATCAGCGCTGCCGCATCTGCCTCCATCTCCTCAAGTCTAAATCCCATGTCCTTTTTACATACATGAATCTCACTTAAAGCTTTTGACAACGATTTCAATCTCTTGGGACAAGCACTCTGAATCCAAACACAGTAATCTGTTATGAATATTTCCACAAGTGGAAAGTGTGCTTCGCTTTTAGCCAGAATCATTTTCATATCAAGAAGGCACTTCAAGATTTGTGACTTTCCCACATCAAGTATCAACTTCACATCTGAAAGAACCTTTTCAAAGAGCTTCCAGTTACGATAAAGAGGAAAACACAAACATCTTCTTCCAAAACTGACAACAACTTCTTTCAAATCTGAGAACGAGTCCAGCCAAGACAATGAACTACTAAGTTTACATATCACCCAATCTGATTCCACACTATGTTCTCCATATGTCTGACGAAAATCAAATGCATAAGCTAACAAAAGATCCACAAGACCTAGGTAAACAGATGTCAAAACTGAATCATCAATAATGTATTCTCTTCGAGGAAGCTGTAGTAACAGTTCTTGATCCTTTTCTGACAGAATAGTAGAAACACCTTCTGTTCCAGTGAGTTCTTTGAGTTTCACATTTATAACCTCTTGAATTAAACTGTCATCAAAGAGATCAGCAAGATAATGTTCACAGTCAAAGCTTTCTTGCTCTTGTTCAGTACGAAGGGTGGACCGCTGCTTTGAAGGCACCAAATCAGGCTCTTTAAGATCTATCATGTCTGGAAGCTCAGAAGTCAAAGAGTTCAGAGGACTTGTTTTCCGAAGAGCGAATCCGTAACAAATACCCCCCAAAAGTGAAGAAGCAGATTCCTCATCATTGACAGGGGTCTGTTCAATATACCAATCAAATTCAGAAGACTCGTCAACATCACCAGTGCCTTCACTTTCACCTTCATCCTTCCCAGTTTCACGATCACTTTCATCTTTCCCGTTACCTTGTCCTGATTGTACTTCTGCACTCCCGGCCTCCACTTTAACAACTCCAGACTCTAACACTTCAACCTGCGCACTCACATAGGATGAACTTTTGGGAGTTAAAAGCTTAGTCAACATATCCAAATTTTCAAAATATTCCCCACGGTGTTGCTTTGGAAGACTCAAGGCAAGCCAGCCTGTGTCAGCGTCGTATGTCGATTTTGACCGTTCATTTTCAACTACTTTGCCAGGCAAGTGCAAACGAAGATAGTACGGCTGGCAGTAAAAATGCACTTCATCATCGTTAACATGACACTCTGCTTCTTTCACTTTTAGATGTGGAGCATATATGTTTATGAATAAAAAATCATTGTCTTGTGACAACGAAAACTTTGGAGTCAACATCGTTGTTCTGAAGAACGTTTCCTGGGCCTCGTGTTTACGACTGCCAGACTGTGCCGTTGCCGACTGCCAATACTGAGTGAGTGGCTGAATGCTAGACACTCATGGGCATAGATAGTAGTTTAAGCAGTAGAGTCTATAGATTAGTAGTAGTCGTTTCCCAAAGAAATCATTGGAACAAAATAATTAATAATCATCAAGTGCCAGATCTGCGACAGACATCGGCGGTCATGGTTCGCGATTTATTATTTTACTCGGATGCTCTCAAAAAAGCTATATTATCCTAATCTTTTCCCGTCACCCAAATGGATTGCTCTCGGTCTACCGCCCTGTCTCGATAGCCGTCAATGTTACCAGTTCAAGGTCCTAATTATGATATTATTATTATCTGCTATTAATTATGATATTATTATTATCTGCTATCATGCGGTATGGGAGAATTTGTGACCGATGTGCTCTGACTCTGACTGATTGTGTCGGTGTGAGCTACGATGTGACTGTCCTGAACCATTGTGTCTGCATGTTGTGCATCTACGTGTTGGTCACTGACTGGGACAACAGACTGAGGGTGGGGGTGGAAAGTCTGACTTGTACTTGTGTGTGGGTCGTTTTGTTGTGTTGAGTCTTTGCTCAGAGCACGGATACATGTACTCTGTGTGGTTGTGTCTGTCTCAGAAATGTGGTGCTAGGACTAGCTTGGTGTGTGTATTTTTCATGGCTGCTGGAGTGAGACTGGGGGTCACGGGGCTTTACTGTTGCACAGCCAAGAGAGAGCAGCCTTTTCTGTTCACAGACTGTGCATGTTTTTGCATCACAGTTTTCATTGTAAGCACACCAGATGTGTTGACTGCTGTCAAAAGTGTTTCTTAGTGTTTGTAAGGACACTGCACTATTTCGACGTTTAGCGTCATGGATTGTTTTATAGCATTTCAAACACACAAATTTGGAGTGTTTATCACTAGCGTCATCTTTGATACTCAACCCAAACACAAGGAAGAGGTCACTGGCTATTTCCGAACACAAATACGGCTTTTTAAAGGATTTTCTCTGCTTCCCTGTAATGTTCAGCCTTCCGCACACTCTACACAGACAGTTTAAAGCGGATACATGACTTTCAGGGGTGTGCTCCATTTTAAGGTCTTCGTTGTATACGGCAATAACGTTAGTAAATTCGGGGGACCAACATAATAATCCGATGTAGCTTAACAACCACAAATACGGTAGTACTGAAATTTATACACTCAAAACATGATTTATTAATGAACTCACAAATCGAATCCCCCAAAAAATTCAATGCACGGTTTTGTTGTAATAAATGATTATTTATCCTCAGTTTGAAATAAGAAAAGCGTGTTACACGGGCAGCGAACAGACACGTGTAGAACACTTGGTATAACACGTAGAAGACTGGGACTTTCTTTTAAAGGTTGAGAAATGGTGTTGCTAAAGTCTATAAATTAAAACTACTTGGTGGGTCTTACGGCACCACTGTAATTTAGACAGTAAATGAGACGATTTTATCAAGAACGCACCCCAGTTTATAACGGTGCGACGAGGTCAAACGACCCCAATAAAAAAGGTCAACAGGTACCGGGCGAGGTGATAAATCACCGCCGGGCGGCAGGAGCCGCGGTACAACTAAAAGGCGCGATTTCGGCTGATTTCGTGCGCCGTGATTCAAGTGTCCCAGACACTGTATTTCCCTCTTCCTAATTGCTTTTATCACATGGACTTCTTCAAGTACTCAATAAATTTCTTTTCTTTCTAAGAATTTCTCAACAGTCTCCTAAAAACATGGGCCTATTATTTGTATTGCTTCTATTTTATTTTCACTGGTTTTAGCGATTGCCCAGCATTCACAGTCGTATAAAATGTTTTTGAACACACGTATAGCCTTTTGGAACTTTTATTTTTGTAACCTTTGAGGTGCTCTATTTTTCTGGTTTGGACTCATCTTAATACTTATATAAACTGTCTTTAGCCGATGCAAATCTTTGTTTTATTTAGGCTGTGCGGTACACAGTTGGCAGGGTGCATACAGTAGCCTATTTAGAATTGTTTGATCATCGCCTTTGCCTACGAGGTTACAAATAGGATTTTATTCTTCTTTTTTTTTCATATCACCATGCTTTCTGTCTTTTTCAAATTCAGCAATAACCATTTTTGTTAACTTATTTCTGTAACAACAGTAGGATCCCAGAATTCACTGTTAAAACTGTGTTGTAGACATATCTAATGTTATTAACGTTTTCACAATTCCCTTTGCGACCAGGATATTCTTCAACATTTCTTAGGAATATTTCTCTGTTGGTGTGTTAAAACATAGTGATCTGGTGACGTAATGCATATTTGCCCCATTCCTCTTTTAACCTGTCTATATCCGTGGTATTCTCCATCAATTCTTAACACAGAGGTTTGGTCCCAGTACAAATTCTTATTAAATCTTAGATCTTTTCCACCTGTGTCTAGATTTTCCAAAATTTTAAATAGCTCATCATGTCTAACGTAATCGAAATCCTATGAATAATCTGTGAAGCACAAATGCAGATCTATCTGCGCTCCAATGCCGGTACATCTTTTCATTAATGTCTTTAGGATGATTACAACCTTTCAAGACGTGTTACTGTGGTGATGTCATTAGCTTAGATAGTAGGTGCACCTTTGCATGGAGTTTTGGACAGGTTAACAATCAGTGATGTCTTGTCTGCTGTGTACACCTGAGTTATGTGTGTAGACATTGGAAAAACCGTAAAACAAGCATCTTTGTGCTGTATTAGTGACGTGGATTTGTTTTAATCTGGAATGTAACGTATTTCCTTTAGTGCAGCAAGGGATAGTGAAGAATACTCATGGAAACACGTGTTAGTGCTTTGCCCCTGTGAATATAGCTCACTGTCAATAGACTTGGAACATATCAATCGGCAGTCTTTTGAGTCATGGTTTATCATTTATAATATGACCGACTTCGTGTTCGGTCACGGCAAACTCCACTCTCTTTACAACCCACTCGACACCACTGCTGGATTTTTTAAAAGCAGTCTATTGGAGCTAGAGAGACTGCAGAAGTATAGATGCTGGCTTCTGACTGTTTCGAGTGCTGGCAACGTGCAGCACTGTTTTCACAGTTTTTGGGTACATGACAATGATTTCAATACTTTTTAAAGGGTCAAAAATGTCATTTTTGAGCATCAAGGTGCTCGTCCTTTTGCTTAGCTCTCAGTCCATTTTGTGGTGAAGCCTTCTTGTCTCCGCTGTCCTTGTGCCAACAGAAACTGATCCTAGCATTGTGATCGTTAGATATAGTCCCTCGACTGTTTGAATACTGTGTCCACACTGGGAGGATTCAAGATTCAAGTCTCTTTTGTACACAAAGTCAGACCCAGATAACATGAACATAGAAAACACGGATAGCTTGTCACCAACATTTAGCCATTACATGACTGATATCTCTTTAATGTTCAGCTTTGTCGATTTACCCGAATTACTGATGCGTCGAACACATTAATTGACAATCTCCAACCATCGTGTTTGAGTTAGACTATCCGTGTCCAACTGTTGGCTTACATGTATGGACTTCCTCCGAGAGCAGGTCTGCCCTCCCGGCCGGTATCCTGCTAGCAGTGAGTTCACCCACAACAGATTCTTTGGGTGTAACTAGGGTCCACCACGGGTGTGCCCCATCCTCCTGGTGCGTCTCCAGCTAAGGAAAGAAAATTGCTTTCGCGGGCTGGGGTATTACTTAATCTAGCATCTGCGTTTGTTGTCATTTTCCCCCCAAAAGTTGCCAAACGCTGCCACAAAAAAAGTCTAAAGTTGCCATAAAAGTTGTCATTGATTTTCAAGCTTTCAACTCTCTGTGACGACTTATAGCAATACGTTGATAGAGGCGACTGAATCTAAGGCACTAGAATTTCTTGTGCTCTGTTTTAAGCATCCAGAATATCACTTGTAGCCACACAGAGTGTGAAAACGTGAAAAATAAAGGTTTCACAACAGAATGAAATCAAAATTAGAACAGCACATAAACAACCACAAAAATTAACAAATTAGGGCGTGCGTACATCTATCTGAAGATTGGCCGTTTTAACCCTCAACGTGCGTAATTCAAGAAAAAGTACAGGTTATTACATGTAAATTGTGGAATTACACATAAGGGGCCTGCGTCAGTGCATGTGTTTGGTTTTGGTGGAGACACGCTCTAACATAACATAACTCATATATATTCTTAAAGGTAGGAACAACATCAAATTAAATGACACAAAAATTAGAAAAACAGCACATCAGAACAATACAAGAAAAAAAATGACAACACCTACAAAATAAAACACAACAAAGAGAAAAAGTAAAAGAGAAAAAAGCTAGATCTAAATCTAAAAGGATGTATTGTAGCAATATTTTTCACATGAAAATAACAAGTGGTGTGTCAACAAGTGAGAAAGCGACTGAGTGAAGTGGAAGTGAAAATAAACTTTCTGTCTAAAAGTAAAGAGGTTCGAGTTGTTTCTTTTTTTTCGATATTTATTCCCCATTTTTCGAACCCCCCCCCTCCCCCTTCCCGGCGGTGTTATTTTTTAATTTATTATATTTTTGTTGTTGTTGAAAATTGCAAAAATCGCGGCCGCTATTCGCGGACCAAAATATGCCAAAAAATCGGGTCACAGCCGCGACAAACGCAGATGCTAGCTTAATGTTTGGGGATTCCGAAACCTCCATTCCAAATTACCCTAATTAGCTCATGATAAGCGAAAATCTAGCATTGCCAAATTATATGATATAGTTATATAAAATATCCAAAGTGGCTCAAGCCAAGTGAGTATTAAAATTAAAGTCAACAAAGTTCAAGTGAGTATCAAAACCAACAACAGTGACATCAATTTACTGTCCTACAGTTATATATAGAACAAAGCGTGTTGGTTCAAACAGTAACAAAAATGGGTATACCTGCCTATCTCTTCTCTCACAATATATTCCATAAGATAACATCAGAAGTCTCTGAACATTAGACTCAGAGAAATGGTAGACTATAGCTTTGGGGCCTTGTTTTGAGTCCAACACTAGGCACGGGTTTGTGAGGTTTTCTGTCTTGTCGTGTCAGAGATGAGAGATAAAATTAAAGATACCACAAAGTGCAAAAAACAGTCAAACCTTTTCTTATGACCCTCTGTATAGGACAATCACCTGTACAAACAGCGAATCCCCCCCCCCCCCCCACCCCATTTGCTTTTAAAAAACATAATGACGCCATGAAAGACATCCCCCCTCTCCAAGACAATCACTTTTCTCCTCGACAATGGATGGCTGTCTCAGACAAGTTCAACAGTGGGCCTACATGTGGCTCTTTTTGAAGAGTGTTAAAATGAAGCACCCCCCACCCCCTCTTTAAAAAAAAAAGGAAAGACGTGACGATTCTTGAGACCAACAGCAGCTGTGGCGTAGTTGAGTAATTCAGTAAAATAATCGTCTGCGCAGTGCCATAAGTAAGTGAGCCTACATGTACTATTTTCACTTAACATTTTTTGAGTGTCAAAGTGTCAAGGAGAGGCGGAAGAGCTAGCCAGAAAAAATGGATAAAACAAGATTCTGAGCTGGTTCGTTAACACTTCCATTTCCTTCAGGTGCCTTCTCCCTTTCCTAAACAGTGTTTCAGCCCACCCCTATTGTGCCCACGTGTGCAGGAGCTTTTGAGGGTCCCCGCAATTTAAATGTTCTTGTATCTTCAAGGAGCCATCAATATTCAACTTACCCGGATATAACGGTACATGGTTTTGTCCGTGTTTTCGTTCCGGGATCTTCAACCTTAACTCCTCCTCCTCCTCCTCCGTCTCCTCCTCCTCCCAGTCCTCCTCCCACTCCTCCTTCCACATAGTTCTTCACCTCTCCCCCCCTCTCCCTCCTCCTCCTCCACCCCCACATCCTATCACCCCTCCTCCTCCTCTCTCTCTTCCTCCTCCACCACCACATCCTATTCTCCTCCTCCCTCTCCTCCTCATCCCACTCTTTGTCCCCTTAGTTTTTCTCTTTCTCCTCCTCTTTCTCTTCTGCAATCTCCTCTTTTCAGATATGGAACGATCATCATCATCATCATCATCATCATCATCATCATCATCATCATCATCATCATCATCATCATCATCGTCGTCGTCGTTGTCGTCGTCGTCGTCGTCGTCGTCGTTGTCATCGTCGTCAACAACAACAATAACAACAACAACAGCAACAACAACAAAAACCATCATCAACGGAAGCAGCAACATCTAAACAACAACAACAACAACAACAATAGCCATCATCACCATTGAACGTTGTTGCATCCTTAAATCAAGTCTCCCATCTACCAAAATAACAACAACTATAACAGCAACAGCAACGAGAACGTCATAACAAAAACAACAACAACAGCACCCAAACGCAAAAGGAGTAATTTATTATTAGTCGCCTATTAATCAGACATAATCTCTTCTTTCACCAGCGTAAACCCTTTTCCGTGTCACATATTCAACCGTCCACCTCGCGACGCGACTGCGGAAATCATTTCTATCTCGTCTTCCTTTCACTTCTCCACTCTCAGCCCCCACGATTTGCCTAATCCTGATGTGACGTCTCGATGGGTGCGGAGTGGCTATTTCCATACAACTGCGGCGACGTGAACTCCGCTATTTATACGCGATCTTCCCGCCCTTCTTTCTTCTTGTGTATACCATCGTATGTCAGAGCGCTTTCTTGATCTATTTAATTCTTCGGCCAGGTCGGTCTCGGGATTGTGTTGGTGTTTCCTCGGTCTCTGTGCGACGCTGGTGCGTCCAGGTAGGTTGACGTGTCGTTTGGTTTTGTTAGAATTTCACGGCGCTCGCAACTGCAAAAG
>NW_004797310.1:317946-321370 GCF_000002075.1 Aplysia californica | reverse complement strand
TAATGTGTGTGTGTGTGTGTGTGTGTGTGAATGGTGATACCACATTTTCAAGCGAATATGCGGTTAATCATATAATGTATTTCTTGTCAAACAGAACCACGTGCACGTGCATTTTTCTTTGGCTTTATACAAGCATATTTTTATTGAATGTCCTAAATCCAAAACATGTTTCACCCCCATCCCACCAACTGCCTCTTCCCATAAATTCTCCAACGGATCTTTTTGCCGACCATCTTATTTGGTGTCTAGGCTATACCTATTGGGAGTAACTGGCTTTCTCAAATGCTCCATTGGTAATGATTTTGATTTGCACGATGGTCTTATTTTAAATTATTTATGCTCATATTAACACAGTTTGGTCGATTTAGGACGTGAGGTGGCAAAACTATTATACAATATAATCACAATCAACGTTTACTTTTTTTGCAGAAATTTCAGAGGTTTTCAGAGACAAAATTTCCGAGCCCAACAACCATCCTTGAATGACTTTTTTACTCCCAGGAATCTACTTCCTAGACAATCATCGCAGCCATCATTTACTGGGGCGTTGGCTCCAAGTATAGGAGGACGTCAGCGAACGAGAGAGAAGTTTGGGCGCTCAGCGATAAGTTCGAGGGGTCAGCAGCAGCTGACAATAGGTGGACGGGCTGTGCGCCCCAGTTATCTGGATCCGGCCAATTTTCGTTTACCGTCCTTGACACTGAAGCATATGGAGTCAACATTGGCGGAGATAGAGAGGCACATGCGGGCCAAAGGAAGCAGTAAGTGCATGATGTGTGTCCGTGTATGTGTGTTATGATCCCCACATAATTTACTGCTTTCAAAATATGGCTTGATCGAAGAAGCCACCAACTCTATTGGACACTCTGATAGTGTGTTTTGTCTTGTTTTTTGTAAGAGTTTTACGGCACTTGCAAACACAATAAAGCCACATATGTGCCTTAGATTAAAGGCGTTGCGAGCTGATAATAACATACAACAAAAATATTAAAAAATAAGGAGAAATAAGTAAGATAGATGTTTGATATGAAAGAAGAAGCAAACTACATCAGAGCACCCGTCAGCTACTCGCCGTCCGTGTAGGGTTTTCCACTGTCTAATGTTTTCGCGATATGGTCTGATCAAAGCAACAGCTAACTCTATTGAGACTCCATAAGACAAGAAGAGATCGTGTATTTTTATCAGTTTCTATGAGCCACAGTATACATCTATAGCATAGTATTAACTAAAACGCACATGCACCTATATCCAGTCACTCACAACAAAATTAATAGGAAGCAACGACGGCGACGGCAAAAGCAACAGCAACAGCAACAGCAACAACAAAAACAAAAACGAGAACACCGTGCACATAAAAAAGGTCACAGCGCGCCTTCACCCCCCCCCCCCCCTCTCTCTCTCTCTCTCTCTGTGTCTCTGTCTCTGTCTCTGTCTCTGTCTCTCTCTCTCTCTCTCTCTCTCTCTCTCTCTCTCTCTCTCTCTCTCTCTCTTTCTCTCTCTCCTCTCTCCCTCTTACTATCTCTCCTCTCTCCCTCTTACTCTTTCATCCTCTTGTTTACTCTCTCTCTCTCCCGCTCTCACTCTCAAACCCTATCACGCCCCCTCTCTCTTTTCTCAATTTCTTAATTTTGATTAGCAAGGAGTCACGCAGAGAAGTATAGTATAAAGGTCACACGGTACATTGTACTTGTATTTTGTTGGTCTGGGTTCAAGGAGAAAAAGCCAAGTCGTTCATCAGAGCAATGCTGTTCGTGTTGCACTTGGGTAAACAAGAGGAGAGACAGGATTTTTAAAAAGAAATCTAGAAAGAAGTCGGGCCTGCCAGTGGTCCCACGACACGCTGTCAATGTACAGACTGCACCATGTAGTGACGGGGTTCGAAACAGAACTGGTTTTTGGATTCCGGATGTTAAAATCTGTCGTGTCATTGATTTGTTTTAGAGTGGAGGTTAAAAAAACAAAAAAAAAACAACAACAAAAACGTGCTCCTTAGAAAACGACCAAACACTGCACACGTAGAACGCCAGAAGGGAGTTTAATGAGAGTACCGATATATTGACTGTTGTGCCGAGATATCATTTTTGTTCAAAAAGGGGTATACAAAAACTGTATCGATCAACAATAAACAAAAACCACTCCCATACAAATAAATCACATTCATCTGAGCAACCGTGTTCATTCTACACTCGGATAAATAGGAGGACAGACGACTGAAAACGAAAAATACAAAATGAGAAAGAAATAAGACCTCAACCTGAACAAATTAAGGTTCGACTTTAAAATATGAGATAGTAGATCTAGATCTAGTCCTATTCTGCCCACACCCTTTTCAACTGCTCTAATTGGACAGTTCTGCTTTTCTTGGGCTAAGTAGTAAAGGAGTTGACAAGAATCTTATTAAATTTTTTTCTGTCTTTTCACGTCCTCAGACCCCGCAGATTACACCAGCTCACGACTCCTCATCACATTGCTACGTGAACAGTGCGCCAGAATGAGGCCATTCGGGGACACACGTCTTCAAATGTTCTGTAACCAATTCAACGCCCGATTTAGGTCGCTCTTCTTTTAAAGAATGGTGGCATTTTGGAGGAAGGAAAACAAGAGTCGAGGTTCTACATCTGAATATTATGACTGGTGCGTGTGGATTCCCTGTGTCCCTTGTATTAGGCCTACAAGGATTTCAACTGAATGGGGACAGTTTATTCAGACAACAGTTTGACGACTCAGAAACTTTTGACAAGTTGACCTAGAAGTACAAGAAAGCGCAGCTCTATTGGATGACTTTGAGAAGATTCAAGAACTAGAAGTATAAGTTGACATGTATCGCCTTTTTCAGAACCACCTCTAGCAGGTTGTCAAAGAACAAACAACAAACAAACAATTAAACAACAAACAAACAAACCAACGAATCAAAAACGAACAAAAGCACAAAAAAGAAAAGAAAAGAAACCAATTTTTTAAATGGTCACGTTGTAAACGTATGCTCTTAAAGTAAGCAATTGTATTCGTTAAATTGTTGTCTTTTGTGTCATAACTAAATCTGGAAAAAATGTGCTTGTAAAAACACCCGTGTGGGAGATGATGAAGTTTAAGGTTATGAAAGATCTGCCTGTGAATTGTTCTACAGAGAATAAACATATGACCGCATTGTTATTATCATCAACACTATGAGCCCAAAGCGCTCGTGGAAATACTCTATGTTTACCTTTCTGTGTGTGGTGTTGCAAACGTAGCAGTTGACTTAAGGCGGTCAATTGCATAAGCCCGTAAGTCTTGGGATTCGGACTCAAAAGGCGAAAACATGTTCTATGGGGTAACAACTACATGTACTGAAATACGAAAGATTTTAATATATACATGTACATGCACATGGACGAAACAACTTTCTCCACCCACTCCAAAGTTGTGGTGTAAAGCACTGAAG
>NW_004797310.1:313810-316994 GCF_000002075.1 Aplysia californica | reverse complement strand
CCCTAACTCTCCACAGTTCACCCTGCTATAAATGTGTACTTAACAATGGGAAGAAACTGAATATAAATAAGTGTTAATGATCATGGATTGTACCTCACAGGTATATGCGATATATATTATGGTCCAAATGCAATAAATAGACTGGCCAAGTGAAGTCGTGTGAGCCTTCAGTGTGAAGACATAGCTGTAAATAATGTATTAAATTTTGTTTGTTTTGTTGCTATACAAGAATTTGATTTTGATAACTATAACTGATGCCTTTTCAGCAGTAGATAATAGGTCTTGGCCTATGACGCTGTTACAAAGAAGCATAAAGTTGGCAAAGAGAATGATGTTTGTGAGGGTTTATGTGTGCGTGTGAGTGTGTGTGTGTGTGTGTGTGTGTGTGTGTGTGTGTGTGTGTGTGTGTGTGTGTGTGTGTTCAAGTGTTGATAGTTATCGGTACTGTACATGAGTTTGTATGTAAGGGAAAGAATAAAACAGTGGAGGGGTGCCATGTGTGTGTGAGGTGGGGGAGACAAATTCCAAAATTCATTTAGTATATTGGAGAAAAGGGGGGGGGGGGGGGGACTTTCATCACTCAGTAAAAATTATTAAATCATTATCTATGCCTTTTCAATAAAGTGAAAGCCCTTAATTAAGATAACAAGTCAGGTGTTGCTCCCTTGTATTTCTGAATTATTGTGTTAACTGTATTGACGTACGCCGTGCAGCGGTCTGCTGGTGATCAGTCTCGGAGTAAGGCGTGTGACGTGAACGTCAAGGTGAGAGCTGGCAGTCCCTGTGTTTTTCTCGCGATGATCTATGGGCTCTTTATTCTTTATCAGACTGTCCGACTGGCGAGTTACTCCCCATGCTTTTTAAAAGTTACCTCCCTTGTCTTTCTGCATGTGAACTTGATAAAGTGGCGAGTCAGCTAAAACTAAACAATGAAAGTTTCTCTTCACTGCATGTAGTTCGCATTTTATGAGATACATGTATGTAAATGACAACGTTTGTTCACCTGAAAACGTGACTTTGCTCGCAGTCGCAGACTGAGGTTGCCCTCTGTCTGTCTGTCTGTCTGTTTGTCTAAGTGATTGGTGGGCACTCTGGTGTGGTTTGCTTAAATTCTTCTTTCTTATTTACAAAAAAAAAAATATCTTCCCGTCTTCTTTTCTTTTTACCCTCTTATAATAGTAATATACCTCGCGATTACGTCCATGGGATTCTGTGCCACAAACTAACACACGATATAAGCTTTTGAAAATTCGCATGAACCCATTTTTTTAATGCAACATGCCCACAATGAGAGTGCATTTGTGTGTGCGAGTGTGCGTGTTTGTGTGTGTGTGTGTGTGTGTGTGTGTGTGTGTGTGTGTGTGCGTGTGTGCGTGTGTGTGTGTGTGTGTGTGTGTGTGTGTGTGTGTGTGTGATGTGTTTGCGTGTCTGTTTGAGTGTATACGTGTGTGTTTAAATGTAAACGGCACAATCTAGAACATTGAGGAGTTGGGCTGCTTAGACCCCATGTATCAGGGCCAGTCCAGGCTGAGAGAGAAACGATATCCCAGCAGAAAGACTGAGATAACCGATAGAAAATTCTCCCTGAACAGGAATCGAACCCACGTCTTCATTGAGCAACGGATATGCACCTACCGCAATACTACAGACACCGGTTGCGCGTGTGCGTGCGCGCGCGTGTGTAAAGAGAGACTGAGGCAGAGAGAAAGAGACAGACAGACAAGACTCACTGACTGACTGACTGACTGAATGATTCGGAGAGACTGAGAGAGAGAGAGAGAGAGAGAGAGAGAGAGAGAGAGAGAGAGAGAGAGAGATGGGCAAGCAGATGGAAAGTATGCCCTTTAAATGGAGACAAAATCAAAACATATAAACCAAGTTGACACGAGTCATCATCAAAAATGGTTGCCAGTCTTTGCAAAATAAGGCTATAGCTTCCAAACAACATGCGTACCTACACAGCTAAAGTAAATTAAATACTTTGGGCCAAACACAAGTTTTCAAAGCAAATGTCAGTGCCAATAATTGCAAGTGGTTGTTGTATTTGTTGTATCTCACAGCAAAAAATGAACATAGCTCTCTGCTTAGTCGTCGTCTACTAGAGTACAAGAGACAGGAATATATAGACCCCCCCCCTCCCCCTATCTGTCTCCATTCCTCCCATCCTTCCCCCATTAAACTGCGCCCCCACCCACCCTCTCTCTCTCTCTCTCTCTCTCTCTCTCTCTGTAAATATATCTAAACTTAACGCTATGGCCATGCCGCTGGGCGAGGAAGAGGAGTAGGGGTGCAATTCGGGGGTAGATGGGTAGATGTTACCCCATCATGTGAACCCTCAGCGATGCAGATGGTCAGTGTAGTGTGGGTGGGAAATCTCACGACTTCCCGTGAGAGTGTGAGAGTAGCCAGCCACTTTGGAAACTTTCCTGGGTAGCCAGAAGCCAGAGGTGTGAAATTACATTGACCAATGCCTGCCACCCTGATCGTACGACCAGCTGAGAAAAGAGTTCCTCGAACGTTGTTACGATGATGGTAGTGAGGGGTGGCGTCGGTGGATGGGGTTAAGGGTGGAATCAAAGGAGACGTTGAAACGTTTCTGTTTTTGATTGGTCAAACAGTAGTCCTATGAAAGGCAAGCACTGGTAGTAATTGGATAAGTAAGACTGACACATGTCATTTATCAGACAGGATAGCAATTAAAAGGTGTGAAGTTTTGTCCACTGCTTGCTGATCGGAAAAGCGATCCTTGATCCCACCGGCTGGGCCTTTGACCCCCCCCCCCCCCCACCTCCATCTCCCACTAAATTACCCTGTCTGAGTGAGATGGAAAATGTCTACTAAGACGGACTTTTTTCTGGCTCCCTTGCGATTCCGTCTTACACAGGTTCGACTATACATAATATATATATATATATATATATATATATATATATATATATATATATATATATCTTATGCCGAACTTGGGTTGTTTTCAAGGTTCTCCCCTCCCAAGGCCCGCTTCTACCACAGGTAAGTTAAAAATTAGAGGTCCTTCCTCTTAAATTTAAACAGTCTTCCAGTCCAGAACGGCGAGAAGCCAACTCATACACATTTTCCCCATTATAATATATTTTACTAAAAAGCCAAAACCACCCATACTGCTACAACGCTGGTTTCAGTTTGAAATCGTTTACATGTACGT
>NW_004797310.1:311355-313414 GCF_000002075.1 Aplysia californica | reverse complement strand
CCCATACACAGGTACACCCACACGCACGTGCGCACAAATATAATTCTGTGATTGGATTTCTGCATGGTGTCGCAAAACAAGTATAGTTAGTCTGTTTAACTTCTCTCTCTCTCTCATGTCTATAAAATTATGTTAGCTTGATTTTTTAAAGCTTGACCCTTTTCCTGTTACTGGCAAACAGTTTCTAGTGTCGATTCCTTCACCCTCTGCATGTCTGTATGGTAATGTATGTCTATCTTTGTGCATTTCGGCCCGTCTCACTGTCTGTTTCTCCAAAAATCCTAGAAAAGGGAGATAGCCATCTAAAAATAGCACACATATTACGTTTTAAAAAATTCATTTGTTATAAAAATACTTTACAAAATAATCGGGGTAAAACACAACTATATTCTAAGAAAAGGATACTGCTTCCAAAGAGCCCGTTTCCGCTGCGGTACTGTGTGCGCAAGATATTTATTTCTCCATATTATTGATAATGTACATGTTAGTTGTAACAGCCGGGCTTTCATTCAATACCCATCTATTTCGTCAAATAAAAAAAACTCAACTCATCTTGTGAGTTAAAAATACGGTCAGGTAGGCCTATTACAATAGACCGAGAAATGAATTTTCAACGTACTTTTGTTTGGTCGAGATCGCTTCACGGCTGAATTTTTGTGTTCCCTTGGATGAATTATCCAAGTTCCAACTCCATCGCACGACCTTCCTTTTCGTCGTATAAATTTACTTTAAAAATTAACGAACGCTCTATTTCTTGGTCAATTTCGACAACCCAAAATTTTAAGCCCAAAGAAAGAAGAACGATTCTCTCTCTCTCTCTCTCTCTCTCTCTCTCTCTCTCTCTCTCTCTCTCTCTCTCTCTCTCTCTCTAACCTCGTTTTCAATTAATTCTCATCGGACATTCTTCCCAGACCTCATTATGTGACTCATAGAACTGATGCATATCATGGCAGTATTGCGAGTTCGGCGGTAGAAACACCGCTATAGGTGTTATAATAAATTGTAGTTAATTCGTCCTCGGTCATCAAAAACATAAAAACAAACATGGATCTGTGCCAAACGGAAGAGATCAAGAGTGATTAGATGATTAGATCAAGGTCTACCTGGTATCTGAGCATGACAAGGTCATGACATGCAGTGCGAGTGACGTCAGCGACGCCATATTTCACGCACAGAACGAAATTGACATACTATTCCGAAATAAACAGATGCACTACCGCATAGTTTAATAATTCAGCTAAAATACGTGTCCTTATGGTTCACATTCTGAGCCTCATACATGTATTATAAAAAGAAATAGAAGACATGAGATAGACAGACAGATAGACAGATAGATAGATAGATAGATAGATAGATAGATAGATAGATAGATAGATAGATAGATAAAGTCTGACCCACGCATCAACAGTAAAAACTATTAGACCTTTCACGGGGTGGGCTGCTTCGACCCCATCCTGTCACTACTGTCAGGGCAATATTCCGAGCTAAGTGGGAAACAGCACCCAGAAACAGACAAATTGAAACACTGGATGAAATAACTTAGGCCTGGGAATGGAACTTAATTGTTGTGCGTGCTACAGCAAAGAGACTAATCGTTAATGTTATACCACAGAAGTGGCATCGGTAGCTTCGTGTATTGGCTACCGGACCTGCAATTGTGGAGATTGCGGGTTCGGGGGTTCGAGTCTCAGCTCGGTCCAACGTTGTGTTCTTGGGAAAGACACTTTACACAATTTTTTCACTTGGCTCGATTCTTTCAGAGATGGACGTTAAACTCGAAGGTCCTGCCTCTTAGATAACGTAACAGCACGGAGATGTGGTTGTATACACGGATGGATCTGTTAAACGAGAGGAAAAATCTGGATGGGGCTTCTCAGCAAGAGTGAGTGGCAGATTGGTGCAGGAACAGCAGAGAGAATACGATATGACAACATCTAGCATGAGAATGGAGATAGAGGCAATCACTCTGACTCAGGCTCTCAAATGGGTCACAACAACTCGACAAGCACATGTGGTCTTTGTCACAGACTCTCAGAGCACTCTGAGGAAGATTGAAAGT
>NW_004797310.1:295869-311060 GCF_000002075.1 Aplysia californica | reverse complement strand
GTTCAAGACTGAGTGGGAGGAGCTAAAGGCTATGGAATCAACCATTGCTTGGAACCGTCAGCATCTACACACTTCGAGATGTGCTTCTTCAGGGGCTCGAGCGCTTATAGGAATGCCCCTTGTGCAGTGATATCGGTCCTTCACACAAGTAAACAAGTAACGTGTAGATAGGGGCGTTAAACCTATACCATTTTTACACAACAGACACCAGTAGTCAGTAGACATGTATTCATATATCTAAAGCCTGTGCAGATTATATCATTATTTGACTACCGATCACACAGAAATTTTGCTAGAGAAAGCATATGTGGATACATGTAGGCCTACATGTACCTTCTTGATCTACGCCCTTTTACATGTGCCTCTAAAGCAGCGGACACACTGGCTAATAGTTCTAACATTTCATTAACCCTCTATCTGTACGCCCTAGGGTCATTTTGTACCTTCGGGGTTGTATTCTTCATATTTTAGAACACTTCTAGACTCTAGTACGAAGATCTCTTTGAAACTTTCAGTATTTCTCCCAAAAAAATAAATCATTTTGACAAACTTTTGCAAAGCGTACGCGGATTAACAAGTACATTTTCCTCTTTGAAATCGGTGGCTCAGAGTTCCTCACTTCGTATGGATACAATGGTAAAACACGACGAACGGATAGGGTTAATTGTCAGGGACATGAGGCAGCTAGCAAGTTTATGACCGTTGTCCTGGCCCAGACACCATAAAGCAGATCATCCACCCTATTTTGTGTTCTGTGGTCCGGATCGACTAGATCTACCCTAGTTAGCTGGAACTGTGAGGCTTCGGGGGGCCTGGCTATAATATATAATAGATAGCATTTGTATACCGCAAATCCCCGCTCAACTGAAGGCTCTATGCGCTTCACAATCTATACTATTACCCCAGCAGACAAATAGGCGGACAAATCAGTTACTGTTGACCTTCCGGCAATCTTCAACATCATGATGTATGTTGTTAGCCTCGACTTACATCCTGCTAATTAATTCAAACCTCTATATCCTGGAACAGAGAGTGAGTCTGATGTGCTCGTAGCTCTTTAATACGGGGTGCTCACTACGGATGGGATCGGCCGTGTTTGCTTTTTCAGTTCCACGCGACCGAGTCGGGTGATCGGCCCAATCCAGCCGTAGTGGGCACCTCGTATAATATTTCGTCCATCCTTCATCTTTTCCCCTGTTTAATTTTCCTATCTCTGAAAAATTCAAGCGGCTGTAGAGTACTCTACTAGAGAGAGGTGTGTAGTGGAAGAAGGTTTGAATAACTATGAGCTGTTAGCACAAATTTACATGTTCGTGGCTCTGAATATTGGTTGTTTTGTAGTTTGAGAAATTTGGAACGAATTCGGCATCACTCTTAGAATATGAACAGCCTTTTATTGTAGGGATGTACTTTTTCACCCTCTAAAGAAAACAGATCAGAAAAGATGCCCTAAAAAGGCTACTTCATACCACCCTGACTGGCTAGCCGTGGGCAGGCCGCATATAATTCAGTGGTAAGAAAAACAAAAAAAGCAAACGTATCAAATCTTCTTTCCTCAGATTAGGTTCTTGGAACATTCTCACTCTGCAGGACTATCCCAAAAGATCAGAGCAGAGAACCACACTTATCACCAATAAACTAGCAAGACAAGCCTATAGTCTCTATAGTGTTGTTCTTAGCAAAACCAGGTTCCCCTTTGAGGACAAACACAAGGACGATCATGAAGGTTATACATTCTATTGGACAGAGAAAGATAAAATATATGAAAATTGGCGGGATGGAGTCAGGATGACAATAATTTAGACCAGAAATGTTCGCTATTTGGACGCCCTCCCAACAAGCTTATGACACTTTGCACCACTTTGGAAACTGATGCCTTGCCGCACTTGTGAGTTTACTGAAATATGTCAAAGTGAAAAGTGCTTACTTTCATCCAAAATTTCATAACATAGCCCCACATTTTTTTCCACACATTTCCAAAATATCCAACAAATTTCACTCCATCCATACCGAGCTTTTTCTCTCTGCCTGAAACTACACAATTTATAGAAAGCCTGGTCAATAAAGCAACATCAGTCACATAAGGTACACTGCAACATTTTATTGCAATAAAAAAGTATACAATTTTTTAAATGAATTCTTTTCAACCACCAATAACAAACTAAAGAGATCTGATCGGGTGAACACTCTCCATCCAGAACAAAGACAAGGGAAGGGATAGGCATTAAATGAATAAATCTCACCATTTACTATGAAGAAATAAATCAATAATTAATAACACACATTTAGAAGCAGGCTAAATGATCGTTGGCAGTGCCTTTGAAAGATATTTTCGTCCAAAAATGACAATGACGGTTAAAGGTGTCCCGTAGTATGTGAAGGCAGCAATATCCGGTATTATGAAAGTTTGAAATCCAACGCTTCAGACACAATGATTAACGTGCAACATGACTTTAATACTCCCTGAGTTATTTCCAACTTCAAAATTTCCAGGTAGCGTAATGACTTTCTCCATAATTGAAGACCTCTTAATAAGTTAATTGTTTCCATGACAAAGTCTTAACTTAGAGAACGAATGCATATATTTATTTAATAGACATAATATGGTCACCCTAAATGAGTTAAAAAAACCCTGTATAAAGACAAGACTTCAAACATAACACCTAATTTTAACATGATACAACAGATCATTCTAAGAATGATTAAATTTTCACAAATAAAGACCATTTTTTCCCCATTTCATAAACGCTTTCAAAGAAGAGTATTAAGAAATTTCTTATAGGCATCACATGACTAGATCGAGGGGAAACTTGGAAGCTTGAAGTGAGCTCTACTCTAACATTAATACACAAAAATGAAGACGATCTTCACCAAGTATATCTTTTTAATGTACCAAAGACTTTCAAATTATTTGTGGATTTTTACTTAATTAAGATTATGTCAGTATGATAATTAAACCATAAAAATCAGGTCAGTTTTATAACTTCTATCCAAACAAAGCATCGTTATTCATCCCAAAATCATATATATGTTTCACTTCATTTTAAGCAAAGTCCGCTGTACAATATTTTCAAGATGAACACATAGTCATCAATAAAAGTCAAAGAACACCATCTTCCACTTTCCTGTCTTTCACAACATCAAATAGCAAATTTGAAAGTTTGTGCCTTGAACTATTCCATGTAAAATGTGATGGAGGTTGAGTCTCATCCCCTTCCTCGAAGTCAAAATATTTGCTCAGTTCTATAGCCAGGCTGGATTTGATAAGGCCAATGCCTCCATACTTGGCCGGGGCTGGGTGGTACACTCGCCCAGTGTGAGGAAACATGCACACATTGATGGGTTCAAATGGTACAGTCATGCGGTCCCCCGCTCCACCGTAAGACAAAAGGTCAGGACTACTTTCTGTGCCTCCGATAATATGCGTGTAGACTATGGGTGTGTCGTCACAACGGACAAAGTTGAGCTCACGTCCACAAGGGGAAATATACGGGAATTCATCACTGTATTTTCCTCTGTCATTTTCTTTCAGACGTTTGAAGAAAAACACCAGAAAGTCTTTTTCTGCAGAAAAAGAACAGACATGAATACAAACAATTAGTAAAAATATTCACAGACAAAATATAAAATAAGTAAATACATTTTCTCCTCAAATGCACACTTTTATACATACTACTTTTACAGATTCACTACAGATGAAAATGAATAACTTGAACCTGCAGAAACTGTGGCCTTTTCCTTAAGGCCTCTTGCGTACAGCTGATGTTTGGTGTTTTAGGATTAAGATCCAATGGAAGTAATCACTAAAAAACTTGAAATACAAACTTTGTAAATTTTATCAGGCTCCCTGATTTTAAAGAGACAATTAAGGGCTTGATAGATTGAGGTTAAAAATTTGATTTTCCAAACCCTAGAACAATTTTGAGGTTGATGGAGAACTTGAGAGTTTTTCCCACATTTTTCCCACCTCTGATCTTTGACAAAACAGAAAATAGTACAATAATTTCTCTTCTTCCTCATAGGCAACACCCCCACCCCCCTCCCCCAGTCCATGGAGGTTCCTTGCACATTTTATCTGTCACAGTAGGAATTGAAAGTCAGGGAAAAGCAGTCAGTACATCTTTCTAAATCTTCTGAAAACTTTATAAATTCACCAGTCAAAAAAGCCTTACTTCATCTTACACTACATAATAAACTGTGAGAACAGCATATTTATATAGGCCTATATACTGAAAGCCATTAAAAACGCAACACTTTGTTCTCAGTTTGTACACGTTTTTATCAAACAAAGATAGATTAAAAGAAGTGTTTATTGAAGTTTATTTATCTTCCAATCCAGGTGGACCATTTTCATAACATACTTAGACTGATTTTGATACATTGTCTTCCTTCTTTCGGAGTACCCCCTTCAGACAAATTTGCAGAAAAGCACAAATCGAAATTTGATAAAGATCTCTCACCCTTTGTAAATTGTATGGCCATAATTAACATGTATACTGACAAAGACATGTCTTCACATGGATTTTATAACATTTTCAATTTTTTGTTGCGAAATTCTGTCCCACTTTTGCATCAGTGCGATGTCCAGCTGTTGCAAATTCGCAAAACAGCCTCTTGTATGCACTTTGCAGTTCAGGTCATTCCATATGTGCGCTGTTAGAGACAAGTCTGGTACGAACACTGGCCATTCCAGGACATTCAAGTTCTAACCTTCCAGAAATTGTGTTGTTTGTTACGTGGGCAGTGTGAGTGCAGGAGTTGTAGTGTTGGAAGACTGAGAGGTTCTGATTTTTTCCCTCATGCTGTATAGCCCAGTGAAGACGATGCTGTTGTCGCGGATTCGTTAAAACAGTCCTAAATAAGGTGTTCTTGATCCAAGTCCTGAACATACAAGATTGCGCCTCACACTGATGGAAAACATATTTCCATGCACTCCTTGAATGCCTTGAGCAGTTACTTTTGCAGGAATTAAACGATTCCACAGATGTGACAGCAAAGTCTGCTTGTCTTGAGCAGGGCCGGTGACTCGAGACTGTTCTATTCATTTACCTTCAGTCAGCAGTAGCAGAAGACATTAAAGCAATTTTTAGATTGAGGATAAATTTATTAAGCTTTGCACACTCAGCCCTGGTTTGAAACAAAACTATCTATCATTAAGGTTTTTTTTCATTGGTTAACCTTTACGCCATGCCGCCAGGCGAGGAAGGGGAGCACGGGTGAAATTTGGAAGCAGATGTGTGTTAACCCCATCCATGTGATCCCTAAGCGGTGCAGCTGGTAAGTGCTCTAGAGATGTTCCAGCACGGAAACTTTCATGTGTAGCTGGCGGCTAGAGGTGTGAAATTAGTTTGACCATTACCTGCCCCATTGTGTTGACTGGGGCAATATTTCATGTAAAGAACACCCCTGTGCAGGTCAAATTTGAATGACCTAAGAAGAGAAAAAAAAAGATAGGGGACAATGGAAAAGAAAGGAAAAGAATAACAATTAAAAGTCGTCAAAAAGGATTACCTTTGAAACATGAAGTGAAATTCTTTATTCTTGCATCATCCAAGAAAAGCTGGGGAGCACAAATGATCATCTTTTAAGATTACAGACATACAGGAATATCATCGTTTTACTACAGTGGAAACCATATATAACAGGCCTGGTAATAACAGGGATTTTTTAAATCCCCGATTTTTCCAACTCTTTGTCTCTATTAAAAGTTATCGGCAATAACAAGGCCTCATCTGAGCCCAATCGGTTATAGCAGGGACAAAACTCGTTAACAATCTGTAAAAAGAGAGAGAGAGAGAGAGAGAGAGAGAGAGAGAGAGAGAGAGAGAGAGAGAGAGAGAGAGAGGAGAGAGAGAGAGAGAGAGAGAGAGAGAGAGAGAGAGAGAGAGAGAGAGAGAGAGAGAGAGAGAGACGCAGTGATAGATCAAACACACGCATGCCACGCCACTGCAAGCACACGCAGCGGGTGAAGTGAGAGAGGGCTGCGATGTGCTGCAGACTTTGATCTAGCCCTAAGCCTTTCTACACTACCCATGAATAATAAATACACACAGATTAGTCCACAAACGCTTACTTCCCTTGCATTTCTGACATAACAGGACTTTTCCTCTGGTCCCACCATCCCTGTTATATCAGGTTTCCACTGTACATTGATCTAAGTGTGGGAAAGCAGTATAACATTAATAACAACTTAGAATTCAAACGTACAGCTGAAAATAAAGGATCAAAATGTCAAATGAACCGTATTGATGGTTGATTGTAAATGTTTTACACCTCCATTTACACAGTTATTATTTAAAGGATCCCTGCTCCTGCATTATCTAAATTGTGTCAATGAGGCTGTAAACATTTACAATCTCTCTCTCTCCCTCTATTACTGGCATCCGTGGTTTAGCTGTTAGAGGAGTTTCACCATAGCGTGCAAAAGACCTGGGTTTGATTCTGGAGTTTTTTAAAATGAGTATCTAGGTCTTTCTGCTGAGTCCTTATAGCTCTCACAGTCTGGGTTGGCACAGGTATTCAGGCAGGGTCCAAACCCGTTTTCTAAATGATCTAGGCTGTGTCGATAGGGGCATAAAACACTTGCACTGAAAAACAAAATTTTTCTCACTCTCTCTCTACTGATCTGGGCCATCCCTAACTAAGAGAGATAAAGAACATTCTGGCAGATAGGTGGAAGTACAATAAAACAGCTGCTTCTATACTTTGAAATCAAACTCCTATCTTTTGCATACTGTAATGAAGAGTCTGTCTTTTATACTAAAGACACTAACAGAGGAATACATGATCATCACATGAGGAAAAGGAACAACAGAAGGGGCAAATCCCACAAAAGATCTTTCAGAATGGGTGGTCAGTGGTTAAAAAAAATTATGCTAAAACTAGAAGACTTGTCTTTTGTTTGTGAGATACACTTGTTCAAAGTAAGCAAGTAATGTATAAAGGGAAGCAAAGTGGTAGGCCATCCTGAAATGCCACCTTTTTTGCCCCTTTTCAACTTCCTTGATCAAAAATAGTTGGGTTTCAAAAGAGAGGCATTTTTGTTTCTTTGATGCCATATATCGAAGAAGTGCTGGAAAATTCAAGGAAAATACACTGAGCACACATGCGCAAAAGGGCCAATTAATTCAAATGCACGCCTGTGTCATCTCTGATGTATTATTTGCCAAACAAGTTGCGTTGCTGTGTAGAGCCAAACATACTTCAATGTTTGATTCCAAAGAGCAGCATGCAGTTCATTATGTTCCATCTATGTCAAAACTAGCTTATCATTGGAAATATTGATCATAGCCGGGGCTAGTTGATGACTAACCTGAATGTATCTCTGCTGACGTTCTAAACCTGGACCGCTTATATTTATGCATACATGCAGTCACACGTGTTCTGGCCGCCTGTCTGACCCAGACGCATGTGTTGGTATGAAAGAAGGCCACTGATTGGTCGCATAAGGGATATAAACAATAGGTAAAGCATATAACCATTCACAATACAGGTGCCATAGATGGTTTCCAGGAAGATAAAGTTTTTTGTGGGAGGAACAGGAAAATGAGCGAAGCCACATCAGCGGGGACTGTGACTTTGTCGAAACTGAGTTGCTCATTTATGTTTTTGTTGAAAGTTATTTTTATCGATTTCAATGAATAAACCCCCCCCCCCCCCCGGCGGACTCCAGACAGGTAGTCAGCGGCGTGGCATTGTGATTGGCTAGTCCACTGATGAGTGAGGTGGGGGCAGGCGGCAGAGAGAGACGCATTACATGAACCACTCCAAAAGTGATGTGCCATAGATCTAGCCTAGGCCTGGACGCTCAGTATAAGAAGAGCGTATAGGCCATAGCCCTAGGCCCGGCCAAAAAGTAAAAAAAGAATTGGAGAGCGTTGAGTGTGTGATTCCTGATTCATTTAATTGCGATAGTTGATGCTCAGACTCAGGCATCAACTTCACCAGTTCTTTCTACAGTAGGCCTACCAGTACGATAGATAGCACAAGCAATAAGACCGAGGAAAAGATGGCTTCCAACAAAAACAAAAGAAATGCTTCTCACTTGAATTGAAGACCGAGATAATCAACGAAGTTGACAAGAAAAGGAAGAATAGGCCTAATCTAAAGCCCAAATTTGATTGATATGAAGGGAGATAATCATGTGAATTTTAGAATTTTTATCGGTAATGCCCGTTTGAGCCTACAGCGAGATTTTTCTTCTGGAACCCCAAGTCCCACTATAGCTGTGTTCTAATAATATTTATATATAAAAATAAATTAGTTGTGGTTTTTACTTAACGACACATATCATCAGACAAAACGTATAAAGCTTATTCTTATCAGACCAGTTTTTGGTGGCATATTTCAAGGGGCACAATTCTGTTCCTAGCTTCGAGTTCTGGATTAATTTGGTCAAGATAAAATAATTACCTCTAGGCGATACATCGGATTATTTGTAATTCGTCCCTGGCAAAGATGATCACTTCACTGTATTGTAAAGCTAGTTACTTTAAAGTTAAACACAAATTCGACAATTTATAAGTATATGGATGCTTCTCTGAAAAAATATTCTAGCTTGTTCACTTTCGTCTGACACCATAAAAAAAAAAATTCTAGTTCATCTATTAATTTACCTATGACAATGACACATTGCAAGACACTTTTGTAGGCCAGCAACACAAAAAAAAAAAAAAAAAAAAAAAATCCTAATCCAGTGATAAAAAAGTTTTTCTCTTTGGGCCTTATATTTAAATCTGCTATTTGGGGATGCATACACGTTGCACATGATCACTAAAAGAAATGACTTACAGTAACCTTGCTTACAAATTACTCATTTTGAGACAGCGACACCACCCTGCCCCTAAATTTCAGTGTAAACTTGTAGATTTCATCCCCCGGCTGTCTAGACGTCTCCAAGTGAGTCTCGAAAATTACTCACCCCTTCTCTTGAATCGTGTCTCTTTGGTGAACATTTAAAGTGTGATTTTGAGGAAAATATGTCAACTTTTAGATGTTTGAGTTGTATACTGTAAATCCCCTCACATTTTTTAAACCCTAGGCTTACATGACATCAAAGAAAACATATTGGAACCTTAGTGTGCACATTTTGTTATGGTCATCCAACCTTTAGATCCTCATGCTTTATGCAAAGATCTGAGAAGAATCAACAGACTGCGATTTCAGATTTTATCTTGTTTTAACTACGGTCAGACGAAAGTAAACAAGCTATTGTAATATTTGCTAGACTAGCTAGGGTACTGTACAGCAGACGAAAAATCTTAAATTCATTCTATCCTTCCACAGCCCCAACTGGAGAAGGTAAGGCGCATGTTTCTTTCATTTGTTCAAAGCATCTTGAACTGTGAAAGAAAATTATTTATAATGGTAGTAGATCTCCCTGAACTTAATCCAGGAAGCGCGCAGGCCCTATTTAAAGGGCATGAGACTGGCTACCTGGTAAGCGCGCAGGCCCTAAATATATATATATAGTATATAGAGAGGGCTGACCCAAGGAACTTAGAACTACTTTTAATCTCCTTGGGCTGACCTAATTTGACCAGGCACGCAGGCCCTATATAAAGGGCATAGACGCTGACCTTTGTCAATGGAAAATTCCAGTATTCCTTATATGCGGAAAATGACATAGTAAATTACAGGTCAAAATTATAAATGGAAGAGGCTAGCCGTACTTAATGACGGCTAGACTGGCAATCTTGCCGTACTTATTCTAAATATGATGGCTAGACGAACCATTAAAAAAAAATAGGCCTACTGAATTGTAAATATAAATTTTTAGTGTGCAGTACCTAAAGTATTTGTATTTGATACGAAGGTGCCTTAATGACAGTGCATGTATTTTAAACCTTCTGTTTTCTAATGTTAATAGGGCCTAAGATATGTACGGCTAGCCGTACTTCATATTGATGGCTGAATTATAAATGAAATTTTTAGTTGGGAGTGTATACAGACCCGGTAACCGGGAACAAAATCACAAAGTATACAGACCCGGTAGGGGAACTCTTTTGTGATTTCTGAAAGTTTCAGCGCCCTCTTGGCTCATGGTAGACCTAGGTTCTTCTAGATCTATGGTCTAGATCTAGATCCAGGCAGACAAACATAAATCTTTGATCTAGTTTCGCGGCTAACCTAGATCTAAATGAAGATTGCGGATATCTTTTCGATGAACGATCGTTTTTCCTCCGTTTTGGAGTTGGTCGAATCAAAATTTGAAGAAAAGAACAAATTACAATGTCATAATTTCAATCGAGCAGTCCCCCTCTCTCTCTCTCTTTCTCTCTCTCTCTCACACACACACACGATTTCTACCTGGTCTGGGGGGCTGAAACTTCCCGAAATCACAAAAGAGTTCCCCTACCGGGTCTGTATACTTCGTGACTTTGTTTCCGGTTACCGGGTCTGTATACACTTCGTTTTTAGTTTGCAATGCCTAAAGTATTTATATTTCAGACAAAGGCCGTCGTTATTCGGACTCGAGTCCGAATAACATTTTTTCAAATTTGGACTCAAGTCCGAATTAAAAAAATTCTTATTCGGACTCGAGTCCGAATATGAAAAAATGTTATTCGGACTCGGGTCCGGAAAAAAGGAAGTGTCTTCGTTCTATAGTTCTAACGTTCAGTGCTTTCAATTTTCCGCCATTTTTTAGTCGTCCCCCCCCCCCCCCACACACCTTTTCTGCCGATCCGATGCCCGCCGCCTCATTGATACGCCCCCCCCCCTCCATGTTTCCCACTTTCTTTGTTGTAGAAAAAGGTGAAATCGAAGATTAGCAGACCACCTGGCACCTGCATATTATGAGTTGTTTATCCAGAAAAAGTTGTGCTGCTGTGTAGAGCTGAGCATACGGCAACTTTTGATTCCATAGACCAGCGCACAATTCATTACGTAGATCTACGTCAAGACTAGCTTATTATTGTAATAATGATCAGTTGCCGGGGGGAAAAAGACTGACGCGTATGCGACGTTCAACGCCCGGACCGATAGTGCCCCCCCACCCCCCTCCCCGACACGCACACAGCCACACATGTGCAGGCCGCCCATCCGACCCCGACACACGTTAACGAGCCATCTTTAATTGCTTCAGATGACCTCTTGACAAATAAACATTTATTAGAAGCGCTATAACTTTTCAGGCCGGCCTCAAATTCATCATAAGATTAAAACTCGGATCCTGCACAAAACGCCTTTTTGCCCGAAGTGATCCCGGTCTCTACCCAGCCTGAGGCGAGTCACGAGTGAGGCAGGACTGGAAGCCGGAGTCACGAGTCACAGGAAGTTGGAAGTGATGTCATGCTGGACAAGAATCAGAGTCCGAATAACATTTTTCATATTCGGACTCGTGTCCGAATAATCACTTCGTCAAACAAAACCAAAAGGTGCCTTACTGACTTGCATGCACAGTCAAACCTGTGTAAGACGGCCGCCCATTGTCAAGGAGAAAAGCGGCCGTATAAGACAGGTGGCCGTCTTAGGCAGGACTGATCAAGATAAAGGAAACAAACCATTCCCATCTGAGGCCCCAATCGAAAGTAGCCCCATTGTTATTGTCTTTGTTGGTGTTGCTGCTGTTGGTTTGTATTTCGTTTGTAATTTTTATTTTGTCTCTGATTTTGCACGATGGTGACAATAAAACGAAATGTATCAGGCAAGGAAGACTGAGTGCCATGTTAAAACAAACACATGGGTCGCCACCACTCGGAGAACGAGGGACGCTTCTGTAACAAGTTCATGTTGACGTCCTTTGTTACTTTGTTACAGACTGGGTAAACAGTAACCACTCATCTCACTTACGATTTGTGTATCAGTTCTGGGCGGGGCTTATGGGTTATGAGGGATCGCACGCTTACCTCACCAGCAGCTGAAAATTGGTAGCTATTGGTCAACAGTGGGAGGGGCCTACGCAACATGATCTGTTGGAGGGACTACCTAACAACAACAACAGGTGATTGAATTATGACGGCTCGCCCACAACGCCAGGGGCCAATGCACAATTTATGACAAAACGTAATGGAGCCACTAAGGTGACCGTCTTAGACAGGTATTATTGCTTAGTATTATAGGGGTTGTGTGTTAAATTATTGTGGCCGCGGCCGCGTTAGACAGGTGTCCGTTTTACACAGTTAAATTGTATAGAAAAAACGCAAGGGGGGAAATGGAAAGTGGCCGTTTGTACAGGTGACCGTCTTATAGAGGTGGTCGTCAGGGCAGGTTCGACTGTATTTGAACCTGAATAATTACTTAATCTAGATCTAATGAGACCTGTGTACTTAACAGGCTTGAGTCGATAGGGCCAAACCTAGATGTAAGTACGGCTAGACTGGCAGTCTAGCCACTTCGATTAAAAATAGTGAATCGCGTTTTGCGCTTTGTTTTATTTAGTTGATCGCTTATCATTTTTGAATGGCTCATTCTATCAGCTTTAAGAAAATATATGGTTTTATATGCCTTTTATCATCAGTTGAGCCATAAATGTTCATTTTTCAGTAGCAGGTATACATCTCGGGTATCTCAGCTGCCCCCCCCCCCCCCCAATGTTTACAATTTACGAAGTGATTATTCGGACTCGAGTCCGAATATGAAAAAATGTTATTCGGACTCTGATTCTTGTCCAGCATGACATCACTTCCGACTTCCTGTGACTCGTGACTCCGGCTTCCTGTCCTGCCTCACTCGTGACTTGCCTCAGGCTGGGTAGAGACCGGGACCACTTCGGGCAAAAAGGCGTTTTGTGCAGGAGCCGAGTTTTAATCTTATGATGAATTTGAGGCCGGCCTGAAAAGTTATAGCGCTTCTAATAAATGTTTATTTATCAAAAGGTCATCAGAAGCAATTAAAGATGGCTCATTAGCATGTGTCGGGGTCGGATGGGCGGCCTGCACACGTGTGGCTGTGTGCGTGTCGGGGAGGGTGGTGGGGGGCACTATCAATCCGGGCTTTGAACGTCGCATAAGCGTCGGTCTTTTTCCCCCTGGCAACTGATCATTATTACAATAATAAGCTAGTCTTGACGTAGATCTACGTAATGAATACGTAATGAATTGTGCGCTGGTCTATGGAATCAAAAGTTGCCGTATGCTCAGCTCTACACAGCAACACAACTTTTTCTTGGTAAACAATCGATATGACACAGGATTGTGTATTTGAACGAATCAGTCTTTTTTTTTTTTTTAAACTTTTACACAGCTCATAATATGCCAGGTGGTCTGCTAATCTTCAATTTTACCTTTTTCTACAACAAAGAAAGTGGGAAACGTGGGGGGGGGGGGGGGGCGTATCAATGAGGCGGCGGGCATTGGATCGGCAGGTAAGGTGTGGGTGAAACTAAAAAATGGCGGAAAATTGGAAGCACTGAACGTTAGATCTATAGAACGAAGACACTTCCTTTTTTCCGGACCCGAGTCCGAATAACATTTTTTCATATTCGGACTCGAGTCCGAATAAGAATTTTTTTTATTCGGACTCGAGTCCGAATATGAAAAAATGTTATTTGGACTCGAGCCTACAATTTAACCGATCGGCCATGGCGGCGGGTTACTTCCGGAGAAACGCTTTTAGCGACATGCCGTTAATCTTAGAAATGACGCATCTTTCTGATTGGCTGCTTATTTTAGTAATGTGATGTCAGCACTTCCTGGGATACCCAAACATGGAACGATGTGTTTTCGGTAACATTTCGGATTTTCTAGATCTAGACTCTAGATCTAGATTTAGAATCTAAATCTAGATCTAGATCTAGATCTAGAATCTAGATCTAGATTCTAGATTAGATCTAGATATAGATCTAGATATCTAAATTTAGATCTAGATCTAGATCTAAATTTAGATCTACCACCCCCCCCCCCCTCCTGCATTTTTAATCACTAATACATTTTTTTAAATAAACAACAACTTCAAAGTCAAAGCAACTCTACAAATTAGGCCTATAATTTATGGAACTGTTGGTCAGTCGGGAGGAGGAAATGAGAAAAAAAAACTGTCCGAGACCGGAATCGAACCTCTCCAAAAGTCATTGCTCGACATCAAACGCAGACGCGCTATCAAATCAGCTATCAGAAATTCCGAGAAATTTGTGTAGATTAAGCATAATATACATAGACACTTCCATCTTTGGTGCCATGCGGTTGTCTATACTTAGATGTAGTCACGTGATCGGAGGGGTATCCTGGTCTGACGTCAAACAAGATGGGCGCCTTACCTAAAAATAGTTTGCATCATTTCTACTTTTAATCGCATGTCTTTTAGCGCTTCTAGGGTTTATGCAAAAACAAATGAATTGAATATCATACCAGATGCCATAGATCTAGATTCTAGAATCTAGATCTAGATCTATATAAATATTTTGATACATGACAACGACAACTATGACAAACTGTTCGAAGATGTTACCTGACCCTGATGATCAATGAAATAAAAATATTCTCGAGACTTCGGATCTGGCATTTGTCCTTGGACATAGTGGAGACATTTGGACTGCGTCACAGGCAAGCATAGTCGACTGGGTAAAAGCAAAAGTTTTTTTGAGAGAGATAAGACAGTCATAGCATCCCTCATCCTTGTATTGTTTCACAACATTATTATCAGCGACCCTTAGCCTTAACCGGAAAAGAAACGCATGACAACAAGAAAACCATAATTGTTTACATCGGAAGTAACGAAAGACGCATGCTCGCATAGCACTTCCTTTTACAGTCTGTGAAATATACTGTGATTCGATAGGATTTTGTGGAAAGACCAATGAAATCTCAGCTTTGAAGAATAGTTGACGCCATCATTTTTCTTGGCATGTCTTGTTACTGAATCACAGAATCAACATGAAAAAATGGATAACCTGAAAGAAAGTTTTCAGACACACTTTCCATAAATAAACTACCTTCAAATACCCTTGTAGATCTACAGAACTATCTTGATAACTCTCTTTGGAGGACTTCTAAAATGGAGTCAAAGAAAGCTTGGAAACTCAGTAAGTTGGTCTGGCTTGATTGCTTCGACATTCTTAGACTAAGACTAAGACTGAGGGGAACCAGTTCTGAGTAAATCATAGATTATGATAGATCTACATTTAGAATCTAATCTAGAATCTAGATCTAGATTAGATCTAGATTTGTAGTTCTTGATCTAGATAGGGGAAGATTGAAGAATACCGGACCACTCGTACATTATTGCGCGAGAAAGTGGGGTAGGGTGGGGGG
>NW_004797310.1:281555-283602 GCF_000002075.1 Aplysia californica | reverse complement strand
GAGTGCGACACCTCGCCTTTGAAGGGGTTGCACCTTCTGCAGACGAAGCAGTGGGTCTATTTATATCCCCCCGACCCACTGGGGGTATGGGAAACCCTGGAAGATGACAAAAATAGATGGCGGTAATACGTCATCTCTTTATTTTAATCGAGATTTTATGGTGCTCGCAACTGCATAAGGTCATATGAGCACTAGAAGATTAGAGGTGTTACAAGAGAGTAACAAACATAAAAAAGAAGGAGGGGAGGTAAGGGCAATAGAGATGTTTGGTAGGAAAGAAGGAGCAAACAACACCAGAGCCCCCGCCAACCGCCCACACGTCATCTCTATGCAGTAGTCTCCGCCTAAGATCCCAGTGCTCGGGAGCAAGGAAATGCGGGATCTTAGGCGAACGGGGATCTTAACTGATGAACCCAGGGAAGAATCTATGGTGACCCATGTTAAAGCTCACAATCGGTAAAATGGTCTCCCTCCACTCTAAATTGAACTTGGTGCGTTTATGGCATATGGCGAGCAAAGAGTGTTTTACCTTGATAACCTATCACAGTGCAAGTGGCATGAGGTGTATGCCATTTTCACTTATTATCCTATCATGAGTCCCAAGATCTACACTTATATCCAGTTGCTCGTCCCCTTTACCTGTCGACAATTTATAGCTTTCCATCTCTGACCGAGTTTCCCCTCTTTCCCCCCCACCCCCCCACCGCCTTTGTCATTTCACACCGTTACGTTGTGAACACACCAATTGAAATTCAGTCTGTCTCGCAAATTCGGGAGTAGAGACAACTGCAGCAGTGGTCGGGGAAGAGTTCACGGTTTGATGTGATCACGCCTTGAGGGAACATGTAGGCCCTACCCACCCAGCGTGTGGTGTAAGTTTAGGGGGAGAGCTCAGGTGTGAGTGTGATGCGTGGGGAAAGTAAACGCGTCGGTCAGTTCACACCTCGGTGTGATCCCGTCTGGGGCAAACATTGCATCTCTTCATAGAGTTTTACAGCGTGTGTGTGATCATATTCACTTTCACGATAGTGGCTTATCTTTGACGCCACGGACAGTTTATTGATCTTAACTTTTCACTCTTGGTCGTTCGGCTGTGCCCGCCCGGGTTTCTGTTCTGCGAATTATGATCTGAAATGCAGGATCTTAGCCGAAGGCCGAAGGTAGACCTTCAGAGTGAATCAGAGCGGGATCTTAGGGGTGACTTTTGTATAGTAAAAATTCTGTTTTCTTAAAACAACGGGACCTTAAGCGAACCGGGATCGAAAGTGGTGGAGACAGAACCCACACTCCATAGTTATCGTTGGGACCAAAACCGGATGACACCAACGCATTTACCCTGTTTAAGGAGGGGTAATAGTTGGCTGCTGGTTCTTCAACCTGCAGTTTCAGTGCAAGTGATTTTTACGTGCATTGACCATTTTTCCTACTTTGTAGTTTCCCTTGCATTCAGGCAGTGGGTTTCAGTTTCCAAGGTATTCTAGACTTGAATTATAAATAAATTATATTACCTATGTCCTATGTTTTTATTTACTGACTAGAGTATATTTTAAGTTTTGATCTGGCAGGAATCAAATTTGAATTTTGCCTGGGTGGCGGCTGAAGCCTACTCTTATAAGATTTTAGGACCATGAATGGATGTCTATAACATGAACGTATGACTTCCGAAATTTTTGTTGGTACCCAGAAGGCTAAGGCTAAGACTAAGTGTTTGATCTTACCTCTACCCTATGATCAGGGATGTGGCTGAAAGACAACAGTACAAGACGGAATAGCGGTAGGAAGAGTCAGATAATACAGGAGAGAGGAGGCGGGGTTTGGGGTGGTGAAGAAAGTAGAGATGAAAGCAGATGATAGACAAAAAAGTGCTGGAGACCTTTTTTTAATACAGCACTATAATTTTATTAATTGAGCAGGGGAAAGGGTTTTGTCATGTCCCTTGATTTTGTTTACCTGGTGAATAAGTCGAATTTCGGATGAGTTGATCTTTTTTTCATTCCTCAAACATCAACTGTCTGTGGTCGACATGTGCCTCGCGTTATGCCCCCCC
>NW_004797310.1:261286-281455 GCF_000002075.1 Aplysia californica | reverse complement strand
CACGCACACACACACACACACACACACACACACCATGGGTCTCAATATTCCGATATTTAGTGGATTTCCGCTACCGCCATTTCCTCCGCTAAACTCCGCTACCGCCACAGCGCGTCGATCTGAAAGAGAGTTGCTGGGAGCAGGGTGACTGCCAGGCCCCGGGAATTTGAAAAAAAATGGCTGAGACCAGGGAAAATACATAAAAGATCTCGAGTATTTGAAAACCAAATCCAATAACTTCGTTAACTCTTTTTATCCGGGCTACGAGTATACTCGCGTAACGAGGAACAGTCCGGGCTACGAGTATTCTCGGAAAAGCGATACGGTCACATCAAAGAAGCTAGTTCTGCTTGTAATTACCTAAATAAGCAAATACGGCGATGCTAGCTCTGTCTGAATATTTTAATATTCCAATGAACAGTGGTTTCTTTGTTTTTGATGGGTGTAGAAGCTTGAAAGATGTCTCGAAAACGCACATTCACGACCTGCGAAGCTCTTTTTGAAGTGGCGCTGGGTTGTGAGGGGGAATGATACTAATTTGATGAAAGTTACTCTGAAATAAGTGCCGTAAATTCCGTTGTGGATGATAAAAAACAGGACTTAGAATCTTCTAATAGCGATTCAGATCACGGTAAAGGGGTCAGTACTGAAATTCGTGCTCGATGGGTAGGGCTTCTGTCGCGATCACCCGGAAAGTTCCTCCTTTTGTAAAATTCTGAGTTGAGACCCATGACACACACACACACACCCCTACTCACACACAAAACATATACTCAAAACCATCGTTGTAATTTGTTTTGATGTAATAAATCTTATGTTCACAGACTTTGCTACAACAGTGCTTTACATCTGATTTTTTTTTTACTATGGTGCTTCTACTTTGATGTTCTGTCTGTATGTCCTTCTTTGTTTATATAATCTTTTTTCATAATTTTTAAAGACAAAAGTCTCCTTTATTTTTTTTTTGCTTTCTACAGTGGGCTCCTCTTATAACAGTCATGGGTATAACAGGATTCTGGCTATAGCTGGGTTATTATAAATCCTGAGTCTGATCTGTTATAATTTATTGTGAAAAAGTTCCTTGTAGAAGGCATTCGGACAAACATGCTCAGCTGTTGCTAAAAAAGTTGTTGAGTCTGAAAGCTGATATATATATATCACAGCATTTAGATTTTCTCACTGCAAGATCACAGTTTGTGAAATGTATACCGTGCCAGAAATTATTAAAACAAACACAGTTGCGCCTGTGCTGTACTATGCAATTAACGGGTTATTATTATGACCGTGCTTCTCAAATCGTGTCCAGTCAACCTCAAAGGTGAGGAGGGAAAAAAAAATGACGGAAAAGAAAGGAGCAATAAAACTGATAAATCGTTTTGTAGTTGGGAAACTATACTATGTAAAAAATATAATCTCATTCATTAACCATTAGTTACAGTTTATGTAAACTTCTGTAACAGGCTTCGGCTATAACAGGGATAATATTATATGTTGGTCCCAGCTGTCCTTTTATTTCCTGGGCTCACTGTACCTTTCTTGATTGGTTGCTCAAAGTAAGCATAACAAGACATACACATGCAATCTGGCACTTCTTCATTTTTCCCAATTGTAAAACAAAGCTTTCTTTTCTTGTATTCACAGAGGACTTCACTGCCCACAGTGCTGATGTAAAATGCCTTGGTTTGGGCCACAAGTCCGGCCGAGTTATGGTTACCGGTGGCGACGACCGGAAAGTCAACTTGTGGTCCGTTGGCAAACCTCAGTGCATAATGGTAAGTGTGCCTGTCAGAGTAGCTATGTCAATGAAGAGAAATGATTTGTTCACTTTAGCCCTTATCTGTATTGCTGCCTGAAAAAGCTGTCTGTTCAAGCATGATACTTTTTTAAATTAAATTTTAAATTTCATCCTTAAAAACAAAAAAGTTACAGGGTTACAAAGTGCGGCAAAACATGGGTGATCTTTTGGAAAATATTCTCAAAAAGCAGACTACATAACAATAGTTTCTGTAAAATAATTCATTGCATCTCAGACTTTCATGTCATATTGAACGTTGATTGATCTTTGATTCTTACTTTGCTGCTTATGTTATTAGTAGATTTTTACTATGTAGCCACTGATGTTCTTTTTGGAGCATGTAATTAATTTCCCTCTCTTTGTCTTTTCAGAGTCTTATTGGGCACACTACAAGCATTGAGTCAGTACGTTTCAACCCCAACGAGGAACTCGTTGTAGCGGGTTCTTTCTCAGGGGCTCTCAAAATCTGGGATCTGGAGGGTGCCAAAAGTAAGTCGGTCTCTACTTTTATATCATAGAAGTTTAATTTGTATTGTGTTTGGGTACCCTCACAAATTCTCAATAGTGAATCCTTTAGAAAGCTGAGAGGATTTTTTATGAGCCAAAGTGCATTTGTGATGGGAACCGTGAGTGTGAAGGCTCTTGTATCAAAGTAATGTGTTTCACATCATTCGAAGTTGACATCTATAATTTAAGCATATGATCAGATTATAAAAATTGACATTTACAGTGTGTCTCTGATAGTCCCATTTTAAAAAGATTTTAACAGTAAAATATACTTTAGTTTCATCCTACCTAGGAAAAATTAAGAATGAGTTTTCTTCCTTCAATAAAAAGCTTCTGTGACATAAAGTAAGCAAGCAGTGTATCATATTGATTTATGAAGTTCAGTGGCAAACTATTTTCCTATAAATGGCTTCCGATGTAAGATTTTAATTTAATTCTCTCTTACAGGCCTAAGGACTCTAACAGGTCATAAAGCTGGTATAAAGGCACTTGACTTCCACCCTTATGGCAATTACATTGCATCTGGGTCAATGGACTGCAATGTTAAGGTTAGTTTTATTTTGTATTTAGTTACTTGCAAAAGAAGATATGACGGTCATTAGAAACATACTTAAAAAAGACAGTACGAAAAGGGAAGATAGGGAAGAAGGTGAGAAGAGACTGTGTCATGAGTGGTTGGTTGGTTGAAACTTTTCAAGTGGTGAGGAGACGTGTGAGGCAGGGTGGTAAAATCAGGCGTCCCTCAAATTAATGAAATTAAAGTCACCGGCATGTTCTTGACAGTTTGTCTATTTTTATCAAATTTTGGGTGTTTTGGCTCAATACCTTTTATCTCCATTAAAAAATACATGTCTGTGTTAATATTTCTGAAAAATGTTGATTAAATGTACAAAAAATGTAAATTTTCAGTCTTCAAGGACTCGCAAGCTTTGGAAGTCATCGAGCTTTGGCAGCCATTTTCTCGCTTGTTTTACCTCTGAAATCGGGCAACTCTCACCGCCTTCGACCACAGATATCTCTACTTCTATACAAGATAGATGGATGGGTTTTTTTCATTAAAAGCAAGCCTAATAAACAAGCTTTAAGATGCTACCAATAACTCCACATACCCAAAAATTGACGAGCGCCTGATTCCAACACGTCATGACACATGTGGAAGTGGGAAACACACCAAGATAAATGATTGTGATGAGTGTGACATACTCACTACTGAAAAATTGTTGTTACCATTCTTGCCGTTTGTTTGTCAGTGTCATTCAGGGTGTACTGTTAGCCCAGATGGCATCATGTTGGACTACTGAGCGGATGGCTATGTTTGAAATCCCCTGCGGGCCATTCTTCTAAACTTGTGTTGTTTTGAAGTTTTTTAAAGGCTTACCACCCATTTAGCTTGGTCGTACTGGAAATAGGCGATAAATTCGGTGGTCCTGTCTCTTAACTGAACTTACAGTGTTGAAAGGGACGTTAAACCTATACAATGATCAGTGAGTGTCTTTCCTGTTCTATGGTATTTGCTTTTTCATTAGTATGAAAACCAATGAGGCACTTTTTAAAAGTATATTTAGTGTAATCTTTCTTTTAGATAAAAAGGTTTTGACAAATACAGTCGAACCTGTGTAAGACGGCCACCCATTGTCAAGGAGAAAAGTGGCCGTATAAGATAGGTGGCCGTCTTAGGCAGGACTGATTAAGATGATGAAACAAACCATTCCATTCTGAGGTCCTAACCGAAGGTAGCCGCATTGTTGTTGTTTCGGTTGGTTGGTTTTTTGGTTGCTTTTTTATTTTGTTGCTGCTTTTGTGCCAATGTGCCAATAAAATGAAAAATGTGTCAGACGAGTAAGACTGAGTGCCAAGTTAAAACAAGCACATGGGTAGCCACCTCTCGGAGACGTCGCAAGTTCATGTTGATGTCCATTGTTGCTTTGTTACGTGTACAGACTGGGTAAAGAGTGACCACTCATCTCACTTACGATTTGCGTATGAGTTCTGGATGGGGCTTATGGGTTATGAGGGATCACACGCTTACCTCACCAGCAGCTGAAAATTAGTTACCTATTGAACAACTGTGGGAGGGGCCAACACAGCATGATCGGTTGAATGGACTACCCTAACAACTATGACAGGTGATTGGATTGTGACGGCTCTCCAACAACGCCAGGGCCAATGCATAATTTATGACAAAACGTAATGGAGTCACTAAGGTGGCCACCTAAGACAGGGGTTATTGTTTGGTGTGATTGGGGTTGTGTGTTAAAATATTGTGATAGCGGCCACGTTGGACAGGTGGCCGTTTTACACAGTGAAATTATATAGAAAAAACGCAAGGAGAAATGGAAAGCGGGCGTATGTACTAGTGGCCGTCATGGCAGGTTCGACTATATTGTCAACTGTCTTGACTATAAGTGACTTACTTTTTTAAAGCATCACCTCAAGCTTGACTATTCCTCCAAGGTGGAATAAGAAAGATTTCTATTTGAAGGAAGTTCATCTTTGTTATACCATTTTGTACTTTATTACTGATGCTTGGTTGTAACATTTCTTCTTTTTTTTTTTTTTTTAACTCTTTTGAATTGCTTTTGAAGTTTATGAAAAGTATTGGAAGTTTGCTTGGTTGTTTGATTTAAAAAAACTTGGGTTGCAAAAGTTAAAATTGTGTATACTCTTTCAGCTCTGGGATGTACGGAGGAAAGGCTGCATTTACACATACAAGGTAAGTGGGCGTAGGATGTCCTGAATCATTTGTAAATGCCATTTATGGAGTAGTGTTGTCCAGCTATAACTGTCATTCGGCTTTTAAGGTTGTTTTGTGTTTCTTTTGTACTATACAGTTATGTTTTTGGGGTATTCATCGTGTGGAGATTTGAAATGACAGACTATGGTTTATCCCTATCTTTTTATTGTAAATGAATTTTTAAAGAAAAATTCACTCTTCTTTTTTAAGTCTTAAGGGGTTGTATCAGATGGGCAGTTTTAAATATATGTAACTACTGTGAGTACTTCTATGAAACAGTCTTTTACGTTTGTTATTTAAATTCACAGATCAGACCCTACCCATCTTCTTGTCATCTCAGTATGCAGGGGTCTCTTGTGGTTTTGTATGTGTCTTTCACCCCCTTTCCACCACCTCCTCGCTACCCTTCACCTTCATTGATCCCGTATTTTTTCCTTTCTTTTATGTACGTTAGAGCCACAAAGATGCCGTGAACTGTCTACGATTTACTCCAGATGGTCTCTGGATAGCCTCAGCCAGTGAAGACAACACAGTAAAGGTAAGGAGGATGTGTTGAAGGCTTTTTTTTTCTTCTTTCTTCTTCTCTTTCCATCTGTTATCTCCCTCCTTATTTCTTTTGTGCTTAAAAAAGAAGACCTTTCCTTAAGGCTGTTTCCCTCGTGTAGATGTTGACTTGTAGGTCTGGTCTTTGATATAAGTTGTGTAGGAGAGGACAGGGAACACCTACTTATTTTCACTGGTGGCTGGTCAGTAGAGCAATGTGTTGTTCTCCGGCTTTTTACATCTTTTCTGCTTTGCTATTTCTCTAATCTGATTGAGATGAATTGAGGTGGTTATGTTCTTCTGACTGACTGTGAACTATTGCCCAACCTGCTTGCACACCAGCTTACATTTGGAAATCTTTGTGTTCGACTTTGATCTCATTCTTCTGGACTTCAATTGATCTTGACGTGGAAATTGGCAATAGATATATGAAACCCCTCCATGTCTTGGATTGACGGCCTCAGGGGAGTAGTCATTAGCAAGTAAAGACTACCGTTCCTCAAAACAATTCAGTTCACTGATATGACTAAAAATGGCGGCTGTACATCATGCCCTTAGAATGGCAGAGTCAAACTAAACTTTTTACAAAAACTGAGTTGCACACTACACACCACTGACACAGATGGGTGCACTCTGTGTCAAAGGCTTGAGGCAAAGTGACTTGTATTTTTTTTTCAGTTTGACCTTTTACATAAAGTTTAAATCGTTGTAAAAATGTGAATCTTTCAATCCTATTTTCTCAAAATTAGTCATCATGGAGTTAGAACCCTGTTAATCTAAGAGTGCGCTATGTGTGTGCACATGTCTTGGAATGTGTTGTTTGTTGCATACTTTTCAGTGTTTTTTTTCTACTGTCATGTGCTCAGCTATAATTTTTTGAGGAACTTGTCTTTTGTTTCAGATCTGGGATTTAACTGCTGGAAAACTTTTGTCTGAGCTGAAAGACCACACAGGCCCAGTGAACATTGTGGAGTTCCACCCGTCAGATCTTCTGTTGGCATCTGGTAGTACAGATAGGTGGGTCATCTGCTTGTCTAGCACACTTGTGTTTGTATTGCACAACGTTATACATTGCAAGGACTACCATGTATGTCAGAGCAGTTTGCTGAAGAGAATTTGAGAAGTGGGAGTGAAAAAAATCTTTTAAGTGGTTTTTTTTTCATGTGGGAGGGGGAGGGGGTTCAGGAGCTGAATGTATGCAGGCTCACATGTACCTTGAGTTTTTTCATTTGTACAAGGTGATGTTTTTTTTTAACAGTGTAAAGTTGTGTTCTTGAATTGTAAATAATCTGAGAATGGCAAATGATCAGACAGTAGAGTGCTATATGCTCTTTTGTAATCTTGGCTCTTAATGGAACAACAAAATAGATGTCACTTGTTCTGTTACTCATTTTCACAGAATGTTTACTCCTTATTTGGAGGGTATAGAGGTTTTTCAAATATATTTTTGGAACATTGATTACGTGATTAATTTACTATCCTTGTGAAATGTCTTTTCTCCTTGGCAATAAATGCTTATCGCTAGTCTCATACTTTAAAAAAAAAAATTTATTGTAGATGGTTGTCCTTGTTTATTATGTGCTCACATATTACTGTCAAATATCTTTCAGAACTGTTAAATTTTGGGATCTGGAAAGTTTCAAGTGCATTTGCAGTTCAGATACAGACAGGAACCCTGTCAAGTGAGTCAGAAATGTATTTCTTATACTGCGCATGCATGCCTTTTGAATGGAGTGTTATCACTGTAGGGAGAACGTATGTGTTCTCGTTATTTATTTTTTAAAAAATATTATTTTGGAGGATTTCTATATATAGTGTCTTAATTTTTTGGTCTCGTGTGCATATAGTTTTACAAATATTTTAATATTTTTTTTCTGAATGTTTTTTTGTTCTACTCCAAGTTAAAAAAGGAATTGAAAACTTTGATGTCTATCAAAATGAACATATTTCCTTCCTTCTTCAAACATTGATATCTTTTGTGTCCCTGAAAATTTGAGTTAGGTCTTAAGTGAGTGCTCAGCTATGGTTTGTTTATTCTTTTCTATTAAACATCTATCGCCCTTATCTCTCCCTTTTTTGTTTGTTTGTTTGTTATTCTCTTGTTACATCTCTAATTAACGGCACTTATATGACCTAATTGTGTTGGAAGTGCTGTAAAACTTTAACAAAAAACCCCCAAAAAACGATGAAAGTTTGAACAATTATAACTTTTTTTTTCTAACCTTCCTCCCAGGAGCATATATTTCCACCCAGATGGCTCGTGCCTGTACAGTGCCACAGGTTTCTCCCTCAAAGTTTACGGCTGGGAGCCGTTTGTCTGCCATGAGGTGGTCCCCGCTGCCTGGTCGGACATAGCTGATATGGCCGTGGCAAACTCGCAGCTGGTCAGTGAAATCTCTTCTTCCCTTCTGCCTCCTTGACCAGTTTTATTAACCTTTCTGTGCAAGGATATTCCATTATAACCTTTAGTCATTTAGTAATCTACCCAGATATTCTAATTGTTCCAGAGCTGAGCTGTTGTTGCTTCTTGGAAAAGGGCTGGAGCTTGGTCTAAGAGTTTATGCAGTGACTGTAACTGTACTTTGTGACTGTGGCCACCCTGTGTCACAAATGTTTGAATGATAATGCACCATCATATTTATTAAATCTGTTAAGACTGTACATTCCAACTCACAGTTTAAGGTCATCAGCTGACAAAAAGAAATTTATTTTACCATCTATGAAACTTAAAACAATGGGTGAAAAGGCATTTGTATACCAAGGCCCCAAGATCTTGAATGCTTTACCAAGTATGTTAAGAGAGATCAGATCTTTTGATTCATTCAAATGTCAGCTGAAGTCGTTTCTGTTTTTGAATTAATAAGAAGAATATTTGAAATAATTTTCTTTTGTCAGAACATAACGTTTTGTGTTACTGTGTATGTTGTACTGTATTGCAACGTGCTCAGAGCATGTGTACTTTATTCGGGTTTGAACGCTATATAAATGTCATTTATTATTATTATTATTATGGGGTTGCTTACAATGATGACAATGAGACAATTATGCCACTTTTGTGTTGTGTTTTATCTATATTTTTTTTTCTTTCTTCCAGATTGCGTCCTCCTACAACAAAACCAATGTTTCCTCCTATGTTGTTGATTTGAAAGTGAGTATTCAGTGTACAAGGAACAAGTTTGCTACTGTGAAGAAATTTTTACACCCCTGCTCCCGAAGTTTTTTTGTTTTTGTTTAATCATGGTCCTTTCTGTTTCTAAATATTCAATAAAAGATGTTTGATAGTATGTGTTTTGCGCTTGAGCTGAATTTTTAGTTTACTTAATGATATTGCTGCCTGCCTTTTGAAAGAGATAAACCGGTGAAGCAAATCTCTCATTTTTTGAATATCTTGAGGAAAGCATTTATTTGATTATTTGCTCAAAACAGCAATTTGTGACTTTCCTCTTGTGTTGACAATGAAATAATGTTGACTTGTCTAAAATAAATGATCTGATCGCATCTTTCTGTCTATTTTCTTCCTGCAGCAAGTAGCGCCTACTGGAACTGATGGCAAGTCTGACAGTCTGCGTGCTGGCATGAACAGGTAAGTCTAAGGAAATAGCATCCGAGATGCATTCTTTGCCAGATCGGAATACTGCAATGGCCTTTCCTTTAACTGTATTGTGATATTTTTACTCATCAGTTGACAGGTCTCCAGTAAGGGAGTTCATGACTATTGTCTGAAGATGATAATGGTCTGAAAATAAAGAGTCTATTTGTTGAATTAAATTTTACTCTAATAGAAATTCTGAATGACTGTTCTCAAACAAACACTTCGAATTTTTACTTTTTTATTAACATATGTCTTGGGCCAGTCATGATATGTTGAAGGACATATCTGTTGTGGACTAGTCTTGTGTTCCTTTTTTCCCTTGGATAACAACATTGTCTATTTAAAATGCTTTCTCTGTGGATTCGAGACATGGTGAATGGGAAAGATAATGCTTATTAAGATCCAGGAATTTATTAACCACCAGATGAGATGCATTTGCACAATCAAATAGCAAGAGAAAGGAGAGAAGAAAAAAACAACCAGTGTCTGAGCAGTGGAAGGGAAAGGTACAGAGACACGTGGGGTAGGGTCTGCCATTCTCTTTGAAGGTTGTTATCTTAGGTTACAGTACAGGCTCTGACATAGAGCCTTATGGGTATATGGAGCAGTGGGTGTTCAGGAAAGAAGCGGAAGCAAGATATTGATGATGAGCTGAAATACATGACACAGATTTAGCTGGAGAGAGGCAGTAGAGTCTAGTTATATGAGTAGATTTGTGCCCGCAAGAATAGGAGTGGTCTGACTTCACTTTGAGTAGTTTTGAGCAAAGTGAAATTTTTGTTTTCAGAAAATTTAGATCTATGAATTACATCTGGACTGCTTAGTGTAAGAGTCCATTATATGTCTCTTTAGAATGATGGAGTCTTATGCTAAGCAGTTGATCTGGATTGCAACCGTGAGAAAATCCAGTGGAATAACAACTTAGGAGTGAGAGATTTTATTTACTAAAAGATGTGAGATAGTTTCATTTCATGATAGTGACTAGTCAGATTTTGACTAGAGGTGGAAATAGAACTTTCTAATTCTCAAAGGCACTATTATGTTAATGACCCTTGTTCTTTCTAGGGCAATGAATGCAAGTTGAGTCTCTTGTGCCTCATGTTAAAGTTTGCTTTAATATTTTTGTTGTTGTGCCCACAGTTCTCGAAGGAGTTTCATCACTGAGCGACCCCCTACCTCTTGTTCTGCTGAGCCAAGGTTAGAATAATGAGTTTTGTTTTTCGCATGTGTTTCTCAAATGCTCACTTTTACAGTAAGCGTAAATAACTAAAGGTTCAGAAAGTTTGTCTTGTGATGAAAATATTTTTGGAACTGTTGATAATGTTCAGGTCAACAAAATGATTCATGGCATTAGTTCAGGGAAGAAAAAAGTAGTCACTGTATGTACCAAAGCAGCTGGTGTTCTGATAAAGGAGAGATGTATGATGTGCTTGGGTTTATGTCTTTTCCATCACTGAAAAGCTGAAAAGTTATTTTTAAAGGTGGTATAATTGAATGTCCTGTCCATGGGCCATGAGAACAAGCCAGGTGTTAGTTTTAGTAAGTTTTACGGCACTTGCAACACAATTAGGTCATAGAAGTGCCGAAGATTAGAGGTGTTACAAGAAAGAAACAAACACAAAAAACAAGGAGGAGAGATCAGGACGATAGATGTTTGATAGGAAAGAAGGAGCAAACCACACCAGAGCACCCGCCAACCACCCACAAGCCAGGTGTGTTGAAAAGTTTGAAAACTTCTAAAACCTCCAAATTTCAAAAGGGAATCTTCTTTGGGATTCGAACTTTAAACAGTTTCGTTCAGCTTGATACAAACTGATGGAGGGCAGAGAGATTTGCCAATTGTAATAGTCATGCGGAAAATGTGAAGATAATGGATTTTTAGAGCCCCAATATTTTATAAATGGAGGTCAGGTTATGGATAAAAGTTTATTTTTGAGGCTAGAAACATTGTGTCTTCATCAGTATGTTACAAGGGAAATCACAAATAAAATACAGAAAGTTGATGAAGTGGAAAAGTTTTACTTTTTTCTCAGATCTTATAAAGAAATCCTATGCTCTTCTTTGGCAGTGAACCAAAGCGCTCAAACACACCACCAGAAAAGAATGAGAGCAATGAAGATGACGGGTCATTATCCCGGGCAGAGATTCAAAACCAGGACGAGTACCACAAGCTGTATGCTGGACGTGGTAAGTGGATTGTGTGTCTGAAGCTCTCTTCTCTGAATGCTTTAAACAAGCTCGTCGCCGGATAATTGCCACTTGGGTGGGTTTATCAGCCCCTATCAGCTCCATAAGATTATTTAAGAGGCGGGACTGCCGTTTTTAATCATGTTTCTGCTAGAACTGAGCCAAGTAGATGAAAAGCCTTGGAAAACTGTGCGAATAACCCAACTTCAAGAAAACCCCTTTTGGGATTTGAATCATGACCATCTATACCAAAGCCGAACATGATACTGCCTGAGCTAACAGCACACCCTGCCTGCGGCAGACAACTGTTGACCTGTTTACTGAGAGACAAAACATTTAGTCTCCGAGTGGACAGAAAAAGATACCTCTATGCTGAAATGGTGCATACAATTTATTATTAAAGAGGAATGGTGGGTTTTATAAAAATCTAAAGACAGGGTTTTGGTGGGAGGGGAACCTCTTTTGAATGATACTTTCTACTTGTCTTTTGTTGTGCGTGCATGATGGCTGGATTTTGCACATTTCTGTGCTTGGTAATATTTTACTAGCTCTGTGTGCCATGTTTTAGTCTGATCATATAGTGGTATCTCAGGCAGTAAAATTTCTTTACGATGGAACGTAGAGGTAGCCATGTCACAGGGCTTCCCATGTAAAGGCCCTAAGTATGTGCTCTTCGATGACCTTACAAACACTTAAGTTATTAAAGTTGATATGAGTGGGCCTATCTTTGTTGCATAATATGCTTCTTTTCTTTCCCCCTGTTGTTATTGTTTTTATCTGTCTTGCTTTCCCCCCTGCACTAAATGACCATCATGAGAATGTATGTCTCTTTACTCATCAAACAAAACAAATTATGTTTTGTGTTATGGCTGTCTTTGCATGATCTGCTGTGTGACGGATAAGGCTGTAGTAAAGATTATTAATCAGGACATCGTCTCTGCTTCCACTTTTGAGAGGGGAGCATTGTTTAGTCTAGAGTGCATGGTGATAGGCAGAGTAGTGTCTTCTCATGTGCATGATTTTTCTTGCAAAACTCTGGAATGTTACCAGGTTCTGAGAGTTGTGTACTCTCTCACTGCCCTCACAACATATGGAAATATCCCTCTCAACCTGGTCTTTCATAGGAGCCAGCATCACAGCACACACCACTGTCTCTAAGAAAAAATTTTTTTTTTTTTCCATGGCCATCCTGTATTATGTTTTGCAGAATGCTAGAGGCTTGAATGCATTTTCTGTTTCTTTTTGTGTGAAGTGCATGAGGTGATGTGATTGTTGAATGTTGCATGTTTCAGCCAATGCAAAGAACAAGGCAGAACCATTCCGCCCGCCTTTTGAAGATGATTGTGAGTAATTTTGTCACTTATTCGTTGTGATTTGATTTTTTAAATTGAACTCATTCATTGGTTTTTGTTTGCATCCTGTTATTTTTTGTCCTTTAAGAAAGGAAGAAGAGATCATCTTTATCATTCTCTGTGGAAACTTGATTTACAATAATGTGTTCCAAATGTTGCAACATCACAATGAAAGGCTTCCTTTTGTCAAATTTTATGTGCCAACACCTTTCGATGGTCACTATAAGACAGCATCTATTGTTCAGCCAAGGTCAATATGTAAGGCTCAAGGAGACACGTCCCGTCCCCTGGTGACTGGAAAGTTTTCACAGACATTCAGTTTGATGAACCTCACGAACATGGGAGTCCACTGTTTTCTTAGTGTGGATTCTTCAAGTTTTGTACTTGTTTTAAAAACAGTGCAGCCTAGGGTATTTGTCTTAAGAACTGATATTGTTTTGATTTGTTTGAATGTAGCACCTACTAAACATGAACAGATTGTTTCAAAGGCAGAAGATTTGGTGCTTTACTTTTTTGTTGAAATGAGTCTTTGTCCATAATCTTTTCTCTAATTTTGAGTACTCATTTATTATTTCTTATATCAACGTCAGTCGGGTTTAAAACATAGTGAGTTCTTGAGACCATAATTACTTAACATATATGTATGATAATGCATCTAAAAAGGAAATCCCAAATGAGATGCAAAATGTTGATTTAATGGAACTGATTGATTGGTTTTCTGGTTTTATTAAACCTAGCAGGTGGTTGGAGGACACCACTGATAGGTCCTACTTCTTTACTCTTCCTCTGTTGTTTCTGTCTATCTAACCTTTTCCCCAGCATCAAATGAATGTTAATGTGTGGATGTGCTTCCTTTTACTCAAAACCTCACACTCTGTCTTCTTTTTTTCATAGCACTAGATGACTGTCATTATGTTAGTGTGCATCTCTTTACTCAAACGAGCAAACAAGACTAACCTGTTATCTTATTTTTCGCTTATTTTTTTTTTAGATACTGACCCGGTGAAAGCGTCCCCATCCGTGCGGAAAGAAGTTTCTCCTCGAGTCCGGCATTCACCCCAGGAACCTGTTAGAGAACCACCGAAGGAAACGCCACAAGCCAAAGATTCCGTGTTGGCGGAGGACTTCCTTCCTGTAAGTTATTGTGAAGACACAAGGTTGATATTTGAAGACTTCAGGGAAGAAAACGGCTTTAGTCTTGGGGAAAAAATATTGAGTACTTCTGCCTTTCTGTCTTGTGTTCATATGGAATATTGCCGTTCTTTCCATGTGAGACTGTTTTAAGTATATGTATCATAGCATGTTGGAATCAGGTGCCCATCAATTTTTGAGCTTATGGAGTTGCTTGTCTGCAGCCAGGCAAGTGGCCTGGAGGAGTGACGTGTTGTGTGCTCTGAGGGTGTCTGCCACTCAAATGAACAAACAAACAATCAAAACTTTATCCTGTATAGTTCTGGGGGCCTTATCTTTTCATCACTTTCAAAAGAAACCTCTTTTCAGACCTCAAAATTTAAACTAAGGTAACATACAATAATCCTAAAAACGTGACTGAGCTGAATTTTCGTGATTTTGAATTTCAAAATTTGAAAATTGTAAAGTGTTCTTATAAAATACAGTAAAGTTCACGCATCTCGAACATAATGCTCGGTCCCATTTCAATCCCTGTTTTCTTTGTATTGACTTCACGGAGTTCCTGAACTCGAAATCGCGACGCAGCACTCGAATCTTGAACAAATCCACTTCGCGTTCTCAACTAAAGACCCGGCTTTTCAGCCTTTCTGGCTGCGGGAAGGTATTTCTTTGTTATTGTTACAGCAAAAGCGTGGTCCTTGTCTCTCCAGGGGGGTTGAGGAGTGATGCTGACCGCACTGCACGACTAGCTCGCCACGCGTGCAATCATGCTGTGGGACACACACGGTGCGGATGGCAAGAGGAGTAACTTTCTGTAATCCAATGAAATGAGAGGAAAGGAATGACATAGGTGTTGGCTGTGCACACATGATATTTTCTGCTTTCCACTTTCATTCATCTTCTTGAATTCACACCGTCAACACGTTCATCAAGGGAGCTAACCATGTTAATTGTTTTAATGTTCTTTTTTTAACCTCCCTTGATTTTCCTTTATTTCTTTGTATTTGGGGCTCTCATGGACATGACGAATTTCAGAAATCTCGAACACTATTTCCAATCCCCGATGAATTCGAGTTACCCGTGTTTGACTGTATATGTCTTTACTATCCCTGTCACAGAAACAGAAGCCTTCAGCGTCCGGGTCCAACAACGTCTCTGAAGGTGAGCTGGTGGAAGTTCTCACCAAGGGCCACAGCACTATGGTGGCCGTGCTTCAGCAACGCAGCCGCAATCTGCAGATTGTCCGCACCATGTGGACCTCGGGAAATACTAAGGTTCGAACGTCCAGCTTTTTTCTTTTTTCTTTGGGGGGGGGGGGGGGCTTAAATGTACCTGTCATGACTGGCAGAGAAATTTTACCGCCACTATTACATGTAAAATGCTGCTATGTCTAAGCATGTTTGTATTTTCATTGGACACTAATCTCTTTGAACACTGTGTGGGTGGTTGGCAGGTGCTCTAGTGTGGTTTCTTCTTTCTTTCCTATCGTATATGTATTGTGATCATCTCTCCTTTTTTTTGTCTTTTTCTTTTTTCTCCTCAAGTTACAACCTCTCATCTTCGGCACTTATATGATCTGTGTTGAAAGTGTCAAAAAAGTGTTACTAAAACAAAATAAAAAACTAAGCCAGACACTATGGTTTTTCGGTGTAATTTATATGCAAGTTGTTTGTAAAGTGTTTTCTAGGTTATGCTGTTTTCCTGGCAGTGAATAATGCTGTTTTTTTGTTTTTTGTTTTAGAGATTTCTTAACCTTTGAGAGAGTGAGAGAGCATTTGGTAAGACAGTATCCCTGGTAGGTCCTACGTCTATGACTGTATTTACCCTCTGTTGTTTCTTGGTCTTGTCTTACTCATTTTGTTTGCACCAAATCACTAAATGGCAGTAATTGTGTTTATTTGTTTCTCTTTATTCGAACCCCTAAAGCTTTTGATTTCACTAGTTCTCTCTACTGTCTCTCTACCCCTCAGAGTGCAGTGGACTCTGCCATCAATATGAAGGACAAGGCAGTGCTGGTGGACCTTCTCAACATCATCAACTCCAGGGCGTAAGTTGTCACTGTTGTGGAATTTCTTGGTAGTTTATTTCTTAGCTGAAAATTCACACCAAAAAACTTGTTTATACTCTTTGTCTTTTTAAGTACATGAAAATAATTAAAATATTGCTCATTTTCAAGAATATTTTGAAGTGTTTGGCGATAAGAATTATATCAGGAATGTGGAATGTAACTATAGACCAGGAATTGAATTTTTTGTCTTTTATTGTTATTGAAAAGCAAAGTTTTCTGAATGAAATATTTGTTTTTTAAAGAGAAATAAAAAGATGTTTTTGTTTTTGCTGAACTTAGAGACAGGCTGATTGTGCTTACATATTTATTTTTTGTGTGATTTGAATTCTTTTGATATGGTGTCTTTCTATTGTTTTCAGATCACTCTGGAATCTGGATCTATGCAACTTACTCCTCCCAGAGTTAAAAGATCTCTTGTGTAGCAAGTATGAGAGGTCAGTTGTAGGCTCCCGGCTCCCATATCTTATGTGAACATAGTGAAATTACAAAGGCATTGGTGTTTTAATTGTTAATGTATCCATTTGTTTTCGAGGTTTTTTTTTTTGGGGGGGGGGGAGTGGGTTGTGTGTGTTTACATTACTTTTACTCTAGCTGGTGTAATGAAAAAACAAGAACCTTTTTGAGAAAAATACACGTGACTGTTTAAAATTCAGTTGTTTAAATTTGTCTTGTCAAATTGCCCTTCTTAGACAGTGGGTTAAGTAAGAACATCCTCCTTTGTCACTTTTTTAAAATGATAGCCCTGCACCAAATAGCATACAGTTCAGAACATTGTAATATCTTTTATTCTGAACAAATAATTTGAGGGGTTGACGGGTGCTCTGGTGTGATTTGCTCCTTTTTTCCTATCAAACATCTATTGCCCTTATTTCTCCTGCTTCTTTTGTTTGTATGTTACTCTCTAGTAGTAACACCTCTAAATCTTCGGCACTTATATGGCCTATTTGTGTTGCAAGTGCTATATAGTAAAACTGATACTTAAAGCACAAAAAAAAAAGGAAAGAAAGAAGGAACAAATGAATGTGTTCTGTCCAGATAAATGAATATTGTGTTTCCTTCCATGCAGTCATATCACAACAGCTGCGAATGCCGTGAAGCTGGTCCTGAGGAACTTTGGTAATGTCATCAAGTCCAACATGGAGGAGCCCCCATCCTCTTTTGTAGACATTTCTCGTGAGGAAAGGTGAGGCTGGCTGAGTGTTGTGGCCGGGTAGTGAGGGAAAAATGGAGCCATTTGGGCAGATGAGACATTTTTATATGAGAAGCATTATGTGTTTAATATTTATTACTCCTCTCGCCCTTTGGTCATTTTGTACCCCCTGGGTTGTATTCTTGACATTTTAGAAAGTACAAAGATATCTTTGAAACTTTCAGTATTTCTCAAAAAATCATTTTGTCAGACTGCTATGCAAAGTGTACGGATCGTATTAACGAGTAAATTTCTTCTTTGAAAGTGGTGGCACAGAGTTCCCCACTTCGTATGGATACGATAGTAAAACACGACGTGCGGATAGGGTTAAAAATGTCCATTTTCAGAGAAACAAAAAGTGAGGTGTGCTGACAAAATTAGTTACTTCTTGCAATCCAAGAATGGAGATATGGGCGGAAAATCGACACTGGGGGTCTGATTTATAGGTTTTCCTTTGGTGCCATTTTGTTCAAGTCTACTGTGTCTGTAAAGTTGATGTATCAATTTCCATAAGGCAAAAATCCAAGAAGTAACTCATCAGCACACCTTATCATTGTGGTTGCTGCTGTTGTTATTAGTACTGCTTGTCATCGTCAAACTGCCAGTGTGGGCAGACCTTCTAGGTACTCCGATGAAATTGGAACCTTCCGATTAAAAATGTTTGGGTTTTTTTGCCTAAGAAAGCACCACTATCAGATGTGCATAAAATCTGATATTTTTCTTTAACTTCAATTCCTTCTGTCTTAGGCAACTTATTGTAAATGATGTAAAAATACACATTTTTCTTTGTGTGTACTTGCAATACGCATTTATTTGCCATGATCGGTTTGTAACATAATCTAAATCTAATGGGGCTCTGGAGACTCTGATCCCCCCCCCCCCAACTCCTATTAATAGGGAGGATTGTGAGGAAAACTTCCAATATTTTTGTCATGGAGGGGTTGGCAGGTCTGGTATATGTGAAGGAGCATGATTTTATGAAGGGCTAGTATGTCCCTCCATATCAGGGTTTAAATTTAAGTCAGAGTTGTACTTATACCCATTTTCATGTTGATTACAAGTGACAGGAAGGTGTCATGGGTTGGTTGTACTTTGTTACTCTCCTTCCGTTGTATGTATTTATCAAATTCCAGGAAATGACAGTTATTGTGTCGATATTCTTTTGTTTACTTAAACTTAAACCGTGCTGTTTGTCATATTGTCTCTGCAGACACAAGAAATGCCTGGCGTGCTATACAGTGCTAAGCTCCATCAAGTCTTTGATCCGCTCCTCGCAATCGACCACAACGCCGAAAGTTGCCAGCGATTTCCGCGAGATCATGATCCTGCTTTCGGGCATAGAATGATGACAGATGCCACTCCACTCCAGAACGGCAAAAATACGGACTGAGATGACAATGTGACCCATGACCCTTGACCTGCCATCTGCTGTGATGAAGGAACTGTCTGTCTTGTGTGCACACTATGAGGCTGGGCTGTGTCGGCTTTGAGGAATTAGAAAAAAGAAATATTGAGCAAAGTTTTTATGGATGGGTGTCTTACCGACAGAAGTTTATGAGTTATCTTCTTCTCCATCTCCTCCTACTCCTTCTCTGCCTCCTTCTCCTCCTCCTCTTTCTTCTTCATCATCATCTTCTCCTCCTCCTTGTTATTCCAGATCTGAAAAGAAAAATGACGGTGATGACAATCCAACCTCCACCCACCCAATCGTATGTCCTACATCTTGCAAAAAATGGACGATATCTTTTTTCATATGGTTGACTGATTGTTCGAACTGATGTCAGCGGCAAGTGATGAATGTTGAATGTTGATTTTTGCTGACTGGATTGTTTCCTGGTTTTCACAAGGAATACGTTACAGCTGTTTAAAGAGGTTGTTTTTTCCTTTGTGGTGCAAAAACTGAAAAAAAATACAAGGCATTCGGAACAAGATTTTATAGTCAAGTCAGTGTGAACTTACGAGGGGCCTATTGTGAGTGAAACAAGACTTGTGTATGGACGCATATGTGACGGGCATACTTGAATGTCCGTGTGGATTTGACTTGGTTGTGTGGTGGAGAAAAAAAATCAACAGCCCTGTGTGTCTGCGACAGGTCATGGGTAGTCTGAAAAGAAATATGTCTACCCTCCAAGCGGCTTGTGGAATTTGTCATTAGTCAGTGATGGTTGTGGATGGGAGAGGAAAAATTCTCCACGCCTTCAGTGTTTTTAAGTGATCTGATAAAATGCACTGCACCAGTGTGAAGGTTGGCAAAAAGTTTTATTGCCTAGACATATCCTCTTTTCACTTTTTTTTTTGGAAACAAAAACATTGACTGTGTGTTTTGTTCTGTGAGATTCTTGATAAAGAGGAACAACACTGGTGCATGGTGTTCATGGGCTGATTGTTTGAGAGATGAGGGAGGAAGGATGAAGTGGATTTGAAATAAGATTAATTCGTTTTGTAGGTACACTAGCATTTTGTTTTCTTTTTGTTTCAGTTAGAAAACGTTCTGATATGGTTTGCTCGTTGTAAACTGTTGCTTGTGGAATGTGGTAGTTATCATGCTGACGCACAGTTATCTTTTATGAGCTTGGCCATTTGTACTCTTCTGTTTGGAAGATGTCTTTGGGTTAATTATTTTACAGTTTCTCCGCCTTATACCGAAGTAATAACTTTTATGTCACATTACATTGGCACCCTAGCCTGGTCAGAAATATCTGCACTTTATTTCCATTTTTTTTTTCATTTGTATCGCAAATTTTCCCTGCTAAAAAACAATACCTTTTATTTTTGTATTCAAAAGCACCTCATCTTATTTTGTATCTTCAGACTGTTTGTGTGTCAGTTTGCAGCTAATTTCGTCTCCTGTTTCTCCTGTGGAATACTTGGTGATCTCTCTCAGCTTCTTATCATGCTGCAGTTGATAATGGTGGGGGAAAGGGGGGTTCTATTGTTTTCAGATCACTCTGGAATCTGGATCTATGCAACTTACTCCTCCCAGAGTTAAAAGATCTCTTGTGTAGCAAGTATGAGAGGTCAGTTGTAGGCTCCCGGCTCCCATATCTTATGTGAACATAGTGAAATTACAA
>NW_004797310.1:225536-261178 GCF_000002075.1 Aplysia californica | reverse complement strand
CCCCCCCTCCCCACACACACACACTGAAAGACGCAGACAAACACAGACAAACACACAGACAGGCACACACACATGAACCCCGCCCCTAACCAGCCCTCCGTTAGTCTTTCCTTTCCTCTTCTTTTCCCCTCTCTTCTCATCTTCTCCTCATCCTCTCTCTTTTCCTCATCCTCTCTCTTTTCCTAATCCTCTCTCTTTTCCTTTCTCTCCTTCTTTTCCTCTCTCTCCTTCTCTTCCTCTCTCTCTCCTCCTTTCTCTCTCCCATTTCACTCCTAGTTCCCCTTTCTCTTCCTCCGCCTCTATTCCTTTCTCTGTTTTATTCACGCCTCCTTCTATCCCTTCCCTCTCTTCATCCCCCTCCCACCCCCCCTTCCCTTCCCTCTCATCCATTCAACTGTCTTCCCCGTGTGTATAGTAAGTTGTTGTTACGTCAGTTATGAGGCCAGCTGCTCTCTTTTTGTTTATGTTGAGAAACTAAATGTTTAAGAAGTTTCTCTCATAGTTGCGGTTCATTTTGTAACACTTGCCAGATATCCTGAAAAATTGTAAAAATAGATTTGTTTACTGATGTATGCTTCACTTATTTTGAATTTAAGTGGTGCACCCTTACTGGGGCTTTCGTCTAGCGCTGTTCTTATTTCTAAACTGTGGTAAGTGGGATTTCATTACAGTATTAGGTTGTCAGTTCTAATCACTTATAGATTGTCGACTAACTTAAATGACATTGTCCTCACGTGCACGAATGGTTCTTATGTCATTCATGATACCTGTTTTGGGACACCTGTGTCAGAGGTGGTGGTAGTATGTCTGCCTTGTTCTGTTGACCCAGGTTTATGCCCAGCTGTCCTGCATTGGGATTTTAAAAAAGTTTTCAAGCTTGAAAGGCTCTTTTGACCTCTGGTTCATTTGAGTTGATGTGTATCATGTCGGTGTGAAGATTAGACTGTGCAAGTTAAGTGTGTGTTGACTTGAGTTGCTCACTCATCCTGTCCTGTTTCGCTCCCGTTTCTTTTGAGTTTCTTCCATTGTTTCTCCCCTTTGAGTCTTTCACCATGACAAATCTCGTAAGTGTTGTCTTTTGATTGAGAAAGACAGTGTGACCAATGGTTTACCTCTCTGTGTGGTTGTATATGGTGCTGCTTACAGTTGTAAAATAATCCTATTAGGAGATACTTGGTTGGGTTAGGGGGGGGGGGGGGGGGGGAATGTTGAACATGAGATATAGAGATGTGTTGTAAAAGCTGATCAGAAGTTGCTACCAACCACATCTGAATCTGAGGCAGTCAACTAAACATTTTTGAATGATATTTTACTAAACAACTGAGACATATTGATGGTGTTATGCTCTGCTCTGATTGTGTAAGTGATTTCTGGAAACATTTTCAACACGCTGAAAAAACCCCCAAACGTATACTAATTTTAAAAATGAGAGAAAACTCTAAAGTTATCTACAGCACTTTCAAACAACTTAACCCTTTCGCACTTAGCAGCCTTGGCCAGCTGTGGCCCCCCATCCGTAAGACAAGGGCAACAACTCCACGAAAATTGAAGGGGTACCTTACTGAAAAAATTGTATAAAATCACAAACACAACCAAAAATTATGAAAATAGTATTTTCTGAAGGGAAAATGAATGAGCTAAATTACTAGTACAAAATTATAAGTGGAATAGAAGAGTATGAAATGATATGAGAGGTCTTTCTGAGATGCGTGTCTTGGATTCCGAGTCTAGATCTAGATCTAGACCTCGTATACTACATTTCTTCAACTCACGAAGTTTCTGCCACTGACAAAGAGGTAATCCACACAAAAGAAATACAACACATTCACAGAGATTGAAGCCTCTGGTGGAAACTTGAAAGCACCTAAAAGACTTTTCTTTGGGTGTTTTTATTTTGTTTTTGCCGTACTCATATCGGGCAGCTTTGCGCCCATGCATCCTAGAGACATGATGGCGTGTTTACAACTAAAATCGGTCCTCCGACTTTTGTTCCCGCTCAAAAAGTGACTCTTTGTGAAAGCGAAACAAGAAAAACACCATAGTAAACCGGACCTCTTCCTCTATAAAGATAGCTAAGTTAAACTTCTGATGATAGTAAAAGTAGAAGCCTCCCGCAGCAACGAAACAAACACCCCCGTGGCGGGCGCTATAGGGATGAGCGGGGGTCACCGGCACGGGCGCATACGGGCGCTGTAAGTGCGAAACGGTTAATATCGACTGCTCAGTATTATTCGCTGTTATATGTAACTTTTCAAAATGGCATATATGTCGGAGTCTGACAGTAAGCAGTCGATATGTATTGATACAATCTCTTTGCTTTTTGTTGAGGACCAGCAGATCAATCTCGGTAACGTACGTACGTAGAGCACACACAAAAAAAAGAGTTGACCTATTTGTTCTAGTTACATGATGAGAATGTAACACCACTGACTGATATGAATACATATTGTCATCACAGATGTGATGGAGGTGGTGATAAGTTAACCCTTTGAACCCTCTGTATGAAAATGTTGGTGTGAATGCTATACAGTAAATACCCTGGTGTACCAAAATAGGAGTGTGGCACATCCACCTGAAATATGACGTGTGTCTACAGAAATAGAACGCAGATACGAAACAGCAGCATCAATAGTATCAATGTACTGCAAAATAGTTACTTTACGACCCCCAAAAAATGAGATAAATAGATATGATCAACACTAAAATGAGCTGTAGAATATTTATTATACCTAAAAAAAAATCAATGAAATTACTGAGAAGGTAAGGTTATTTAGCCTATTTAAGGCTCAGGAGCCAAGGGTTCAAAGGGTTAAGAGTGAACCTGCACAGCACTGGCAGCTGGTGGCAGTCTATGTTAATTTATGTTATATTCATGTTGATTCTTTTCTCTCTCAAGACCAATTCCGAGCCATTTCTTAACCTCTTTGTCAAAGGATAATGCAGCCCAGTACAGCAGTATAGTGTCTGTACCTCTTGAAAGTGTTTCATGATTTGTGTTGTTTCTCTCTGTTTCATACTGTGTGTGTGCTTGATGTCACGTATGAGAAGTTTTCATGAAAGAACCACATGTTTGTTTAACTGACATTTTTTCACGAGAAAGGAAAGAAGTGTATTGATGGTGTGGTGTAAACTCTCCCTAACACCCAACCAACATTCTTTTGAAAACTGTTTACTCTCAGAAATGTCAACTGTCTGAGAGGGGGGGAGAGAGAGAGAGAGAGAGAGAGAGAGAGAGAGAGAGAGAGATAGAGGGGGGGGTGAGAAAACAATCAATGAAATGATGTATGATGAGTCTCTTTTTGCTTTGAGTAAAATGTTATAGATCCTGTGTTCTGTGTACTTCGATGAGTCATGAGGAAACTTGTGGTATAAATGTATAGAATTTGAAGAGTTGTAGAGGGGCTTTTGATGGTAGAACTCAAGTTGGGTGAACCAGTAGTCGCTTCATCCCTGGTCCAGGGTCTAACATGGAAACATTTTTTTTTCTTTTTTGGTCGGAAAAAATGATGGGTATTTCATTTTTATTCTACTCCATTTCTGGTCATGGATTGGTACTACTTTTAGCGTGTCTCTCAATCCAGTGACCTGATTGTAGCATTAAATGCCAAATGTGATGTTAGTCAGTGTATGTGATGGTCCCGACAGGACAGGTTCTGCATTAGTAGTTAACTGCCAAAGGATTGTTCTCTCGTTAAAGGTGAGCAGTCTACTAGTCTTAGTCCTCATTTTATGTGACAGGTTGTTGAGTTTTCCGTTTTAGTTTTGATGAGGACATGCGCTAGGTCAGTTAAAATGTTTAACTCCGATCAATGATAAATGTGGCTGTGTTTATTGTACCTGTTCAAGTTCATGAGATAAATGGTTTGTGTGTGCTAGTATGAATGATAGAGTGTTGAACTTTCCCCCCCTCACTTCTTCTGATGCCTTTGGACTTGTTTCCACCTATATCATTCCTGAAGGTTTCAGAGTTTTATGAAACTCTCTAACCATGTGTGTTATTTATTTTTTTATGTGGCTCCCCTCCTTTCTTTTTTTGGTTTTTTTTTTGGTTTTTGTTTTTGTTTTTATACGCTTGGATATTGCCTAAGTCCCATGGGTTATTCCCAGCTTAAGGTTATACCTTTTTCTCTGTCAATATGTTATGATTCTGTGAAAGGATTCTGGCTCACCCAGAGAAAACATGTGTGTTGACAGCACACACAATCATACTAAAGTACATGGTATTTATGATTAGTAGGAGTGAGAACACAAAAGCTCAAGTGATGAAGCTTGGCGAGCGCGAGCTCTCAGCATCTGTTCCTTTTTGCTGGCGCTGGTTGGCAATTTCAAGCAATAAATGTTACTGAACATCGAACAAAGCTGTCATTGTACCCACTTCTCAGCTGGGGGTTTTTTCCAGGTTTTTTTCTTTAGGTTTTTTTTGTTTTTTTGGTTAAAGTGGCGTTTTCACGTCAAAAACACTGTCAAAATATTGAATCGCAGGTGTTGGCAAGTTATTTCTCTGAAGGTATCTAAAAAGAGTGGGTTAGATATCGGAGGCGCTGTTTTCTCTTAGCTAGAGACCATTTGGACCTGTTCTTCCTTGGTACGAAGCACTGTAGAACAAACGAGCATACAGTGTGCTGAAGTAGAGCTCATGTTTGGAAGTGAGGAATATCCTTCTGATTGCCTACTTCGATGACATTCTATGTTTTGTCATTTTTCACAGCAGTTAAACCTATTTGCTTGATACTACATGGCTATCGTTTGCTAAATTATGTGGCGTCGGTGGCCTAGTGGTTAGGCTCTCGGACTCGCAACCGTAAGGTCGTGGGTTCGAATCCCGTCAGGGGCCCGATGTTGTGTCCTTGGGAAAGGCACTTTACACTTATTTTCCTCACTTCACCCAGGTGAGAATGGGTACCCGGCTATAGACAGCGAAAGATCTTGTCAGTTTGTTAGTGTTTGAGCGCTTAATCGGCTGCTTGCACTGTATGCTTCCCGGGAAGCTGAGAATGTTTCGGAGTGTTCTATGGTCTGCTGGGGTAATAATATAGTGTAAAGCGCATAGAGCCTGCTGTTGAGCGGGGATATGCGCTATACAAATGCTATCTATTATTATTATTATTAAATTCTGTTTCCTATCTCTCATAGTATTAGCTAAGATTTGTTTTGCTTTTTGTACCAGCGCAAGAAAAGAATTAATTTGCTACTTGTATATGAAGAGTTCATCACCGTTCAATGTCAATGTTGCACTGTGTGAGTTTGAATGTCTCCGAAGTTATTTACATATTAGCAAGTCGAGATTTGCAGAGTATAATGCAATATGTACATGTATATAGGTATTCTATTTATCCATGTTTTGGGAACATTTATCTTTTTTACTTGTTACATCGGTTCAAGAGTCTCACTTGTTATGTGTTATATAATAGAATGTGAAGGGCTCCACCACAAAACTCAATACCATAGAATTTCTTAACTAAGAAAATTTAGGATAATGCTTTCCTAAAACAGGGATAAGACAAGATTTCTGCCATTGCCAAAGTGTTTGAAGAGAATTTTTATGGCAGAAAATTAGTTTGTAAAATGCAGATTGGAGCCAGGATGTTTTTTTGGGGGGTTTTTTATTTCTAATTTTGCTTGCAGTAGGTTTTGTGGTAGAGCCCTTCATGTTGTCACCAGTATCCATATTGACCCTGTTAATAATTTTGTATATCGGAAAGAAAAAATAAGTATTTTATTGTTGGTGCATCAGTACTTCACCTTTGGCCTTACACAGGGAGGGAGTTTCCTGGCAAGGCTTTGAGTATAGGAGCCAGTAATGTTTTCTTTGTGTGCACGCGTGGAATTTGGTGAAAAATTTGGATTGATTGATGTCTATCTGGGTCTTCAGAGAAGCTGAAGGAAGAGAGAGGAATGCGTGCTGGTTGTGTGAGGCACTTGTGTTTTATGTTGATAGGGTGGGTGAAAAGTGTTGATTAATTGTCGATGTGATATTGTGAATGGTCTTTTTTTTTAATTTGATAATTTTTGCTGTCATAGCTTTAAGAAGGTATAGAAACCCAGATGTTGATGCTTGTATAAGTTCACACTCAACATTGAGAAGCATTTTTTATATGCCATGACCACGGAAGGTCAGCAGTTTAGCAGTGAGTGATAAATTATGTCCAAAAGTAATGTACTTTACCAGTTGGCTACATTGCTGTACAGTTGGGCATGGATAACTTGAACACGTCAGGAATTGACAAATGTGTTTGACACATCCATAATTTGGGTTGAACGATAACGAAAAATGAAAGAGATAATATCAGTTGGGCAATACCAAATTGCACAAGCTTTCCCAAAGTTCGAGTTTTCTGTGTTGGTGTTATCTGTGCTCAATTGTATTACCAAGAAAGGCGTTATGGTACACATCTACATATTTATTGCAGTCTTTACCACATCTTTGTGAGCGTTGTGAAATTTGCTTACTCCTTCTCCATAATTCATTTGGCTGTGGTTGTTGTTTCGGAGAGAACGAGAAAAAAAATTGTCTGTTGAACTAGTAATTTAATTAAAAATCTTTTTGCATACAATAATGCTGTGAATTTTTTTCCTCATGCTGTGTGGGATGGCTTCTTTGTAGTCAGAACTGTTATTGTTGGCCTTTTTTTTTTTTACTGGAAGTGAGAAAATTGTGTGGCAGCACAACAGTCTTGTCGAAGGAAGTCAGAATCACACTGTTCTGAGAAAATTTAGAAAATTGCCCAATATCTTGAAACGGTTGAGTTAGTTAAGGACTCATTTTGTCGAGTTGCTACACATCTTTAAGGACAATGAGTACTTTTGTTTCTGTTTTGATTTTGCTGTCATCTTTGAAATCATGAACGGTGCCAGCTATTTTGCTTTTTAGCCAGTTTTGTGTATGTGTGTGCCCGTTTGCTTGCATGTGTGTTGGTTGCTGAGAGGGGAGGAGCATTAACATAGCATCCCCAGCTTCTTGGTGGGCGTTGGAGTGTTTTGTTTCCTCTCTTCTGTTGGGTCACTGTTGTCCTAATCTGTTATTAACGAAATGTGTCGTACTTGATGCAAAGTAAGTAGAACTAAACTAAGACTCAGTAGCACATAGAAACATTTTTTTTAATTTAAAAAAAATACACTTTGGTTTTTCTGTCGGTCATGTTTGTTTATTTCAAGACTTGCTCCTAGTAGTAGACAGGTGCTCTGTTTTTGTGTGTGTGTGCGCGTGCGCGCACGTGTGCTTGTGAGAAGGGGAACAAATGCGGTGCTTAGAGTTGGAAATATCACTTGGGCCGGTCTCAGGATTTGATTGTGTGAATTGAAACCATTAATGTTCCCTCTAGTGCTTGACACTAAATATAAGTATAAATTGACTTTATAAGAATGTGCGGGGCTCGACTTTAATTTTGTTGGGGGTGTTCTTTTTTTTCTTCTCCTACTCCTGCACATATTTCAGAAGGCACTATTCTATGAATAATATTAATAATAATATGGCTGGCATTGATTTACATATGTACATTGCTATGAATACATGTGTTGTGAATGAGAAAATGTGTACATAGCGATGAGTGGAATGACTGCAAAGTCTACAAAGTGTGAGAAGTTTGCAGTGGCTGACCTTAATTTGAAGTTGTTTATAATGAATGTTTGCTTAAAAGGTGATGAAAAAGAATAAATTTCACGAAATGATCATTTGCTTTTTTTTTGGTTTTTTCATTTAATGACAGATAGGTGAAGGAACACTGCTGTACCACGAGTGGTTGATAGTGGCTCTTTTGTGGTCTGCCCCTCCTATTCTTCTTCATTCTTGGTGACTTTTAAAAATTAATCTGTTACATGAAATTCCATCTTTTGATATGTAGATCTAGTCTCAGGTTGTAAATGACAAAAAAAATGTACGCTCATTTCGACACAATTTTAATCTTTTAAGACGGAGGCAGGCAGCTTCAACTTTGTCTCATTAGTGTTCTGTCTCTTCATGAACAGCATCTCAAGAATAATAATGACTCGTTTTATCTTTTTACAGAGCACGTTCATGCCAGTGCTGGTGTATTTGCCAGTTCATTTTTCCATAGATCAGTTATGCTAGATCAGTGTTCTCACCAGACCTCCCCTTCCCCAACCTCCCCTGATAGTGATAGGGATCCAAACGGGATAATGATCTAACAATGTCATGCTCATAACTGTGCCTGAACTACAACAGGGAACTGCTTTTTCTTTCTTATCCTTACTACCGGTATCGTCATTTTCCTTTACTTCTTTTGTATGTTTATCACACTCTAGTGATCCGCTATTTCTGGGGTGCCTTGATAGTCGAAGCAGACTTTGTGCTGTTGAAGCTAGAGAGGTGAGCAGAGTAAGTCTGATTCCCAGTAAGGACTTCTCTGTTGACATCCACCCCTTGGCGCTCATATGACCTTATGCAGTTGCGAGTGCCGTAAAACCTGTACTAAAACTAAAAAACAGGATAATTGAATAACCGCTCTAAAAAGAAGGAGCTTGCCACACCAGAGCATCTATCGACTACTCTCCAGAGAATAGTAAAGTAAGGATGACCGGAAAGGAAGAGGCAGACCACATCATGCCACGCCAATGCCACGAGGTACGGCGCTGGACTGAAATAATAATATAAATGATAATTGCATTTTTATTGCGCATATCCATGCTCTATGTGCTTTTCAACTATTATTATCCTAGCAGACCCTCTGAGAGCATTTCAGAAACATTCTCTGAGTCTGGTGAAGCATATAGTGCAAGCTGCAGATTTCACAAGCTCAAACACTATCAGACAAGATCGAAAAGTAATGCTTGTTTGAACATATTCTATTTTCGACACTTTTTGTACACACGACACACCAAAAGGTAGTTTGGGCGCAGACTGCTCCTTTTGAGGCCCTGATAATACAACATTGGATTCTTCATCTAAATCGAAACTTGGAAATTTTTTACTAGCTCCGGTTGGGCAGCTGATGGGTCACCACACGGCTTGACTAAAATGCCGCATGTGGCATTCTAACCGACCTGTCTTTTGTCAGTAGGTGTCATGTCACTTTGGTGGGCACATTCAAATGAATTTTCATGGATTCTTATGGTAAAAACTGGTGCTCCATTTCAACTACCTGCTTCCAAAGAGATGGACGACTTGCAGCCCAATCTGTGGGAGGCTCTCAGGAGAAATCAAATTAACTACAAACTCCACAACATCATGCCCAAACTGGGTCCGCGAAAACCGTCGGGCCTCTCCAGAAGAGACGAAGTCATTTTTACTTGATTACGCATCGGACACACTGTCCTAACACATAAATACCTCCTTCAGGGAGATGAGAAGCCGTTCTGTGTCGGATGCGACACAGATTTTACCATTAGATTTTGGAGAGACCTGAAGGAAATATTTTAGATGCAAAAAATTGCAAGATCTGTTTTTCCGTCATTGATCCCAAAAGAATCCTAGATTTTATTGGCCTTTATGGCAAATTGTAAATAAAATTGTTATAAAAATTTCTAATGTTATTTGACTTATTTACCTCAAAATTTTAACATTTTAAAATCTGATAGTTGACCCGAGCCCAGCCGTGCAGTGAACTGTTGCGAATGCATCCAACATGTGTATCGCGTGCTCATATGACCTTATGCAGTTGCGAGCGTCTTAAAACTCCTACAAAAACAACGACTTACAGTTGTGGGGTGTCTAGTTTGGTGGACAAAATTCACTATAAATAGATATCAAACTTTTATAAATGTTTGCTGCTGAACAGCCTTTGGCTGTAAGAAATTCAATCGGAGCAAATTGCTTGAAGCAAAAGTCTTTGGAGGTCGCCATTTTAATTCTTACCAAAGTACCCTATCACTTGTTGAGACACATGCAAATTTGAGAGTGTATTATGTCACAAAGAACTTACATTTTCTGTGGTGATATCAGAATGATTAGGAAGTACATGTACTTGTAGCAGTTTTCATTATTCTGCAATGATGCAATGAATGCACTACAGGAGGTATCGCTTTTTAGCCCACCCTCGTATAATATTAACATGTCTCTTGCTTCAGATGAAATGTGTGGTGCGCTGACAAAATGAGTTACTTCTCCGATTTTAGCCTTATGGAAATTGATACATCAACTTTATAGGTCCAGTTTGTACAATTTGTAAGTATGGAAGAATAGAAGACTCAGTAAACTTGAACAAAATAGCATCAATTAGAAATCCATAAATCTGACGGCAGTGTCGATTTTCGGCCGATATCTCCATTCTTGGACAGCGAAAAGTAACTCATTTTGTCAGCACACCTCACAAATGTAAAATGGACTAAAACAGAAGCACAAATCGAGACAGAAAGCCACAACTCTGATGGAAACGGAGAAAGGTGGATACACTTTAACTCTTTATTTTCTTCATGCTGATGGGAGCAGAGCAAAAGTTTGCTTCTGAAGGGGAAAAAATATAAGCAAGAAAACAAATCGTCGAACATACTGGCAGACAAACAAATAGCGCACACAAACAAACACACAATGTTGTCTTTCCACCTTCTGCAGGCAGCCAATTCAATCTCCACATGTGGACAGTCTCAAAATAACTAATGAAATAAACAAGTTCTGTATCCTGGTATGTATCACAGTTTCTTTTCCAACGCTCAGAAATCAAAATCATTAAAGTAAAATGTAATTGTATGAAAAAATAGTAAGGTTCAGCTACAAGTCAAGCTACCCACAAATCATATTCTTCTACGTCTAGAGAAACTTGGACATGTAATGCAAGACAAAATATCTCGTGTTCATTGCTATATCACAAGAATTAGCACTGTCCCATAATAAAGGTAGAGGAAAATATGAATGAAAAGTTAACCATAGTACAAACCTCCCACTTATTGGCAGAGCATTATAGAAAATATATATGTATATATATATAATATATATAACATTACACAGTGTACATGATTTATGCCAAATACAAGTAAGAAAATGGTTTCCTTTCAACAATGATATTGAGTGCGAAAGCAAAATGCTGAGGCAGGCAATGAGGCACAAGGAAATGATAGTTTTGTGGTTGTTGGATTTACGCGTGAAGATGCAGAAAACACCAACCAAAAACAAATGTGTCGGGAAATGGTGGAATCAGGCACTCGTCAGTTCTGGGACATAGAGATTTATTGATCTCCTCTTATAGTATAGCTTTTTCATTTGTCTTTCTTTTGATGAACAAAATACCAATCTATCTTGAATAGGAATTGAGATATTTGCGATTGAAGAAGGTGGGGGCCACTAGCTGTCAGAGGTAAAATTACAGAGAAAGTGGCTGCGAAAGTTTAGTGACTTCCATATAATATGTGGTGTCCTTGGATAATGCAAAATTACTTTTTTTTGTACCTTTGACGTAAAACCAACACAGGACCTTATTTTTCAATTGATGTAAAAGGGGTTAAGCCCAAAACAAAAATTGGATTAAAATTGCCCGATGGTCGGAAAAGTGTTGTCTTCTTCACATTCAATATGTTGACGAGCACCTGCTTCTATCATGATGCCATACAAATCTGAAAGAGAATAATAGAACATAAAAGAAGAAAATTCTGCAAGTTTGCAAAGGCTGAGGCAACCACTCTCCTCTTTAACATGTAAAAATATATTTATGTCCAGCAGAAAAGTTTTCTCCTCAAAGGATTCTCTCTTCGCATATTTTTCTCAGTTTTCTTTTGTTTGAGAACAGAAAAGCACAAAGACACGATGTCATTTAAGTGCAAGTAGGAGAATACAAAACTGGATTGTCAGACAAAGCAGAGCAAAAGTCCAGCTGGACCCACCAGTGGTGCCCTCCAACCACTCGCAGCTTACTTCTGACCGATATCTCACAACAAAAGGAGAGTGAGGAAGAGGTAGAGCTGGATAAATAGTTGGAATTTTGGATGAGAAAGTTCAAGGGCTTCAGAAATCACGACTTGAGATATGGACAACTGTAGTGATACACATTGCTTTTATTTAAAAGTCAATCGTACTGAATATACAAATGCCAAATCCACGAGGGCTACATTTAATTTTTTTCAAAAGGAGCGAAAAACTGTAAGTTGTTAGATAAAACCGAATGCTTAGCTACCAGATTTTGAATTCACATTTAAGGGATATGAAGTCTTTGTTTCAGCTAGATATTTTTCCGCCTTATGACATTGTGCTAAAAGATAAAATAATAAATAGACAAATATCAGACTTGCGCGATTTGCACCCTGCATCATCCATATGCTATCATGACAAAAGCAGGATGAGTGTTGCTAAAACATTCTACTCTCTTCTGTCACTGGCAGGAATGTTCATCATAGGAAGCTAGCTTTCAAAAATGTAAAAACTGAGCTGCAAGGAAATGTTGAATGTGTTATAAATTGAAAAATTATCACTAAACTGCCTCTTAACTCTAGATGAAAGCATATCACTGAAGGTGAAAACACAATTAATTCATTAGCGGGAGAGCTTACAAGTGAAGGGGTTATGCAGAGGCTGCATATGAGTATTGCTTTTTTTTTTTCTTCCAATGTAGATGTTTTATGCCCCCATCAACACAATTTAGATCATTTACAAAGTGGGCATCAACCTGGGCTAAGAGCGATACAACATCCCAACAGAAACACTGAGACACTTGATAAAAAGAATTCTCCACACACAGGAATTGAACTCAGGGCTTCTGCTTGCTATGACAGAGCGCTTAACCGCTGCTCCACAGAGGCCTGTGTGTATTGCTGATATGGTGAAAAAAATAAATAAAACAAGGTCTCAAAAGTCCAAATCTCTTAAAACTCTTATCAATACCACCTATTTTACGCCTACATCCATGTTCCCACATCTCTTAAGGGTTCCATTATAAATTTCACTCCTACAGAATATCATTAATAACAGTTTAGGGAACTGAGACTTCAATCCCACAGTTTTGGTACATCCCCACAAATGAAGATTCTATACTATGAACAAAATTATGGCTTGCAAACATATGGACAACAGCGAAGAGCTCTTAATTTTTCACAACAGTAATTAACTACCCCATGTCAATCACAAACGGAAATTTCATAAGGAATTCTTGCATTTATCGCTAGAATGTACATAAGTGAGTCAGTGTGTGATGAGACAAAAGCAATGGGGTGGTATGAATGTCGAAAAAGTGCACTTGATTTCAGTACAGATAATATTTACCACGTTCCAAAAGACGCTATAAAGAGCAGAAGCAAACTGGAATTTGTTGACTACTAGCGTGTTGTCGAGGACAGATTAGGAAATGGTGACGACGCACTCGTGTATCATGCTCCGACAAAAAGAAACAAGACATGGAACTATGCCAGGAAGCAAATGAACAACTCAATAGGGAAATACCCACAAAGGGTTAAACCATAAAGAAAAAAAGAAAAGGAGACAAACAAAGAAACGGGATGAGATGGCAGAACGAGGTTTATGCAAGAGATCCCAGATGTTGATAATGGGGTTTTATGCAAGAGATCCCAGATGTTGATAATGGGGTTTTATGCAAGAGATCCCAGATGTTGATAATGGGGTTTTATGCAAGAGATCATAAATTGATAAAGAGTAGGAATAAATAAACATACATCATGTGTACATTGTCTGAGATGAGGAATGCCTTGGCCCCCTCTATTTATGCTCAAGAGTGAAAAAAAAACAAAAAACCCAAACATCCAGCAAACTAGGAGGTGACAGCAATACCCTGAACACTTACTGCTTATGTAAGATGTGTGGCGTTACAAGACAAGCACATAAATGTACTATAACACAAGGACAAGAAGTATACACATTGTTTCATTCTGTTCCTTTTTCCCTCACGAAAGAGTACATTCATGATGTGATGAGTTACATGAATACACAGGTTACTAGAAGTATATTTGTGAACAAGTCATACAGATCATGAGGCAAGGAATGAGAATGAACAATAAAACATTCATCCTCGTACGCACCAGTCAGATAAAACTTTTATATATATCTCTATATTTGCCCCTATACCTGCTGAGATATCACGTCTTTTCACAATGACAAAATAAATCATTCTACATTTATTTCACCACGTCTATTCACAATGACAAAATAAATCATTCTACATTTATTTCACTACGTCTTTCCACAATGACAAAATAAATCATTGTACATTTATTTCACCACGTCTTTTCACAATGACAAAATAAATCATTCTACATTTATTTCACTCTCGGTATTTGAATCAATAATCACTTCATCCAACGTAGTTACAACTCCCATCCAGAGATGACTACTATAATTGTGACTGACCAATTTGCCTATATATATACCGATCTATCCTCTCGGACAAAATCATTCCTCTATAAATGAAACTCTTTGCTGCACATTTAAGGATACCTCAGCTCAAAGGGACCAATACCTCAGCTCAAAGGGACCACTGTGCTTACACAGGCAGTCAGCTCTTATAAAATTGGTATGAGAAAAGCAACTCTTCCATTCTTTCACAATGCTGATAGTACCTGGTGAGCCTAATGGTCAAAGTATAGTAATAGTAACTTATAGTGCCATTTTTCATCTTTCTCACTGTTAACTAATTTCTTTCTCAAACAAAACTAACTTTTAAAACAAAATTCCTTAAAAAAAAAAAAAAAAGAAACAATCACATGACTCATAATGTCCATGCTGTAGGCTATTTAGCAACATTCCATGAGATAAAATGTACTTGAGGAAAAGAAATAAGATGTATTTCAGATAGAAAGTTGCAAGCATTGGTAACTAACTGCATGAGTACATGACATGAAGTTTGATGCAGACACTCTCTGGTGTACAGCATCTTTGGTGGACTATTTATACGTTCATGGTCCCTGATAACTATGACCATTTCAACTTTGCTTAAGTACTGCTTATTAAGCATCTATCTATTAGTGTTATAACAACATTCTAGAGAGGGAGAAGCTCACAAGAGGTACTCATTTTCATCAGAAACTGAAAAGTACTCACAGCAAAAAGTTGGAAAGTGAAAATTAAAACAAGTTAGGCCCATATTTGAGATCTCCTGAGAATTTTTCTGAATTGCTCGGAAAAATTTTTTTTAGGTCACCCCTTAGATTTGTACCCATAACTAAGAAGCTGGAAATTGGGTATTTACAGTTTAAAACATTCTAAGTAACATCCTTAAACTACAACTGAATCAAAATGTTATAAAAGAGAGGACAAATCCTTTGGATGCTAATGAAAATGCTCTGACCAGAATTCTTGATTTAGAATAGAGGGTAAGGCCTCAAAATGTGTGAAAGAAATATCCTCATAAAATATTTGAAGATAATGGTCGTAAAGACTACAGGTTAACCCTTAAACTGGCTGCATCAGGCTATAAGCTTTGTTGTCAAGCTTTAAAGTGTGTGTGGGGTTGGGACGGGGGGAGGGGAGAGAGTGCAGGCGACAATCTCTTAAGCTTAGACATAGCTGAAAATATACTTCCGTGCCAACAGAGTTTGACTAAGTTTTCCATATAACTGCTTTCTTTTTGTTACTGGAGGGAACATGTACAAGTTGACACCAGCTTTAGTGAACATGAGAAGTTTGTTTAAAAAGAAACAATATACATTGAGAATCAGCATTTATCTGGGGGGGGGGGGGGGGGGGGGTTCAACCTCTCAGTAACCTCGACCCTAAAGCCACAACTCATTGCCAGATGACATATTTTGTAGGGAAAGGATTAAACACAGCCACATATATTGTTGGGATGCAAGGAAAGCTACCTCAAACACTTGCTCTCCGATCAGTTGCCTTCTAGTCTAAGCCACAGCTCACTTTCTCCTCATCTTTATATCATAAATTCTAATCCAACGACCAAAACTTTTCACTCATGTTTTCCATCATAAGGCCTTGTGCCCACTTGTTATTTTTTGCCGACTCCAGGCAAAGCATTGTATGCAAATTAGATATTTTGCTTGCATCAGGCAAAGTTTATCGAGCAACATGATTTTCGTACATGCAGGATCTTTTGCCTTGCGTGAAATCTGCAGCCGCTCCTCGATTCACCCCCCCCCAAAAAAAGAATAATTTTGAACCGTAAGTATATTTTTGGTCCCAATTTCATCTAATATTCGCTACAAATAATTGTTTTACATTAGATTCCATACATTTGAGCTGTTCTTAAAAGCAATTGAGGCAATAACTTCAGCTGTAAGTAGCGTCAAACCACAGACTCGAGATTTTGCCTGCCTTCAGCAAGCGGCAAATGGACGCGCATCCTTTTTCGTGCCTGTCATTCGGGTGATGACGTCCCGAAAAATCATTGCCTGGAACATGCAAAAAATTATAGTGGGCGTACCACCTAAGTATGGCAAAAACATTGGCTTCCACTGTCAATGTATATCAGTCACCTCAAAGTACCACTGCAGTGTATCATAGTACAAATGCATAGACTAGTACTTTGAAACCCCAAAGTACCACTGCAGAGCATCATACAACAAATATAGAGACTAGTGCTTTGCACCTAGAGGTGTGGCCGTTCAAGGTGAGGCTCAAGTCACTGAAAAGCACACAACTGAAATCATCTCTAAAAGTCCAACTTCAATAATGATTTGATAATTTCTCACTTTATATGGACAACTCCAAAGGGAAAAGACTAAACTTATAACTACCTCTCTCCCCTCCCCCAAATCTCAATCTCTACATTTATATCACCGTACTTCTGGCAGTCCTTCCCACTTCAGTCTCAGCGAATTCAGCCTCAATCTGAACGATAGCAAGACGTAATACATTAATTATTCATGAAGTACATGGTGCTGCATGGAAACAGAACACAGACACAGGGGCCTCGTCATCATAACGTGGAAACTGGTACAGCAGATATGTAAATTCAAAGCATTGTCTAGAGTCTGTCTCTCATAATCATCAGTGTAATAGAGTTAAAGACAACCAAATTGACCTGTAACACACAAATTAATGCCCTGAAAACACTCATTAATATTATCAATATAATTGGTTAATGTCTAATAAGACAAGATATACTCACAGAAAACAAAGAAAATTATGGCATTACTGAGGAATATGTAACTATTTCTCCACCTGAACAACAGAACAACAATATAGAAAGAAAATGTCCACACACTCAAAAAGAAGAGAAATCCCCAGATCTACCACATTCAGACATGTAAAAACACTTTCGACCACAGACATCGGACATGAAAGTGATGGTCGTCTTCTTTTCTGTGTCTGTCCAGCAGTACTATGGTAATGAGACTAGAACCAAAGAGCCTGACTTCCAAAGTTAAAGTTAAATAATGCTAGTTTTGTCATGCATGCTGGTTACTTTACATCAATACAGCACATTTGAGACTAGATCTAGTACGAAAATATGCCTGATTTCCATCACGTTTATGGTGAAAGTTAAATACAATCTTTCTGCTTTCGCTATTAATGCGAGTTGGTTCACATTTGTACTGTGCCTTATATTCCCACAGGGATGAAAAGAAACAGGAAACTGCTGGTTCGAATCATCACATGATCCCAACTACAGAATGAGAATCCCTCATATGCTACATTAAAAACAATATCTCCTCTATTTTCTGGTCATGACAAAATAGAGAAATCTCAGGAGAAGCTAAAGTACATAGCGTAAATGTTTATAGATAAGAGAGCCGGACAATTTTTCTACAAACTAAGCACCTTCAAGACCAAAAAGACAGCCCCGCGTCAGAAGTTTACTTTAAACAAATCACAGATTCTCTTCTGACTTGTGGCAAATTCCTTCGAGCAATCAAGTGCCCTCGGCAAGGCCTCTCGACAGGTGCAATAACAAAACAAAACAAAACAGAACAATATATATCTGAACACAGGCCCAGACTTGCATCCCTTCGGTAACAACCTTAAAGAAACAACAACAACAAAGTATGGTTTGCGCTTGCTATTTGCAACTATACCTTATTTTCTCTCCTCTCCTACACAGAAATTGAGTAGAAATTCTTCCTGATGTATTCAGAAGAGAACTCGCAAACACATGAGACGGTACTGACGACAAACTCAAAAAGCTTTCCCTGTTGAAGTCACAGAAAAACATAAAACTTACATGCAGGAGAGAAAAAGCGTGAGGCGGAAAGAAGAGAAGGAAGAGAATGGAAAGAAAGACAATGATGAGAGGGAATGGGGCGGGAGGAGGGAGGCTGGGATGAGATAAAGGGTAGGGAGGAAAGATGGATGAAAACCTTGCAGGTATTCACATTATCCAAACTTTAGAAAGGAAACAAATTGAACAACTCATAACATCTTTCTGTACACATTAAATTTGATCATTTTTACAAAAGGCAAAGTTTTCAAAACATAGGGGAGTCGCTTATAAAACACGCCAAAAGAACCTACATAGAGCAAAAAAAAAGAAACTCCCATGAAAATGTAGGTCAAGCAAAGCTGAGAAAAAATACCCAGAGCTAATAACAAAATAAGGCATTTGTTCAAACATCGAGTCCAACCCCCAAGCATAAAGTTCACATTTCAAAGTTCACATTCAGCACTGGCATAACATTCAGCCTCAACTCTCGACAGATTCATCAATGTGGTTAGGGTGAAGGGGGAGAACTACCAAAGTGGTAAAAATGTTGTCCAACATTGATTTGGAGAGGGTAGGTGAAGAGCAAAGGTGAGGCATTGGGGAGCGAAGGGGGGGAAGGCATGGAAAAAGAAAAGGTCAGAAGGTACAAAAAAAAGCAAATATACTGCTGACAACAGCTAAATAAGAATAGAATTCACCATCACATTGGTGAAAGAAACTTCTGGAGACTAAGATGTACACAGTGCTGACTTTTTCCTCTAGCGCACACAGTATATCCACTTTACCCTGAGACAATTCTTTATGTTTTCCAGTCCATCAACAAGTATGATGGCAAAGGAACCAGCCTGATCAACTAACAGACATCATTGAAATTAACTCATTGCACCTTCTGACCTACTGGTTTTTCCTGAAGAGAGGAGGAAAGAAAAAACCCACACAAATTTGCTGCCCAGACGCGACTTGTGAATAGAGAGCGACCTCTGAATTCAAAGACACAAATGTCTTATAAATAAAGTTAACTGTGCCCATGTCATCTACCTCTGAAAAATAGGAAAGTGCACATACATGTATCCCAAATTTGAACAAACTGAAAGGGATTGAGAAATCTCCAAATTTTTAGCTTGACAATGACAACAAAACCCTGGGCAGGAGCGTTCACACAAACACACACACACATACACACAAATGCATACGAAACAGGTGCCTGGAATCCACCTTTTTTTCAGCACCAACTCTACACTCACTCAGAGGCCGCTCACTTCTACAACTACCAAAAGATATTAAAACCACAGAGCCCAGCACGAGCTCAGTGTCACATTGATAATATCATACACAACAGGATGGAATAAATCGCAAGTGCTAAAAGTTGAGAGATGCATCTTGAAAATACAAAGAAGTAAAATTTTGGTGCAATATACACTTCTTATACCAGAAAATATGTCCGCTGTAATGGTGATATTTAAAGAAGGCTTTACTGAGACTTTAACTTGGGCTTTGCTAAGACTTTAGACGTAGATAACAAAAAAATACAACATGCCTTGTGGCTAACAGGACTACAGTGCGTATCTGCTGTAAGCACCATAAGAATGTTATGGTACAAAAGCATTGAGTCGAATTAAAAGATCCATCTGCACTATTAGATGACTGTCACACCAAAGAGGAACCTTTCAACCTCCAGCCTGTCCAGGCCAGAAGCTGCTCCAGCGGTCAGTCATGGAATTACACGAGCCAGCCTTACTCGGGGCTGTCCCCGTGGTTTTATGCATCCCGCATAATTGTGCAAAATTTGATCATTTTTGCATAATTTCTTATTATTTTCCTTTATCATTCTTTGTTAAAATTAACAGAATCGCATAATTTCACACTATTAGGCTCAGTTAGCATAATTTCATAATTTTTCTTGCATAAAACGACGGGGACAGCTCGGGGCTGTAGTGATTTCACACCAAGCTCTGCACCAAACAACAAAGAATCAAACGGCTCACAAACTTTTCAATCCTCCAGGTACTGACAAGTCTGCCTTACAGCCAATCATCATAATGAAGCCTAAGTCGCTACAAAATGCACACCCACCAATCTAACCACTTTATCACAAAGAATATTGTTCTCATGAGAAATATTCAAATGCTCTGAACATTTTCCAAGAGTGATAGGTACATAATCTTAACCAAAATAAAAAAAATGCATCTAAATTTTATTTATGACAATGTAAAGGCTTCACTTATAGCAACTCGAGTCTCTTTTTGAGAGGCTGAAAAGACAGGTTGACTCAGCGTCCAAGAGTACAGACCGAACCTCCGAACACTCAACATTTACACAACTGACATCAGCCTTTCACTCGTCTTTAAACATTTTTTCTCTTCGCTACATGGACATAAAATCCTTCTAGAAACTCTCTAACCCGCAAAACTAAGGTATCTCAATAATTTCAAATCACAAACATCAAACACTTGTAAAGTTCTTCAGTACATAGATATATAATTCTGCTGCTAGATTTAACTTGATGTAATCATGCTCCTCTTTATTCTGTCTATAAAAGGTTGAGCGTCATCTGTGCAGTATGTCAAATCAGTGTCTGTGTGCGTGAGTGTGTGTGTGTGTATTTGTGTGTATGTACGTGTGCGAGTACATGTTGGCTGGTGTGTGTGGATGATGAGGATAGTGTATGTACTTGTGAAAGGGAGGGGTAATGTGGCAGTGGAGGAATCTATTCTCCTTTTTGGACACAAAAATTTCCTGCAATGTCTGAGACCATAGTTATGGCTGTATGTGCTAAATAAAGCTGGCGGTGCTGCTGTGTCCAGTGAACATGGGAAGGGGGGGGTGGGGTTGGATGGAAGGAAGGAGAGAAATGGGGAAGAAAACTAAAGATAAGGTCAGGAGGAGGAGACTGCTGCAGGATCCCGGGAGGAAGGAGACTGGTATAAGGTGACGGATGCTATATGCTGATTTCTCATCACCTGAAAGGACACGAAAAAAAACAGGAAGACATGTTACCTCTGTCTGCTGTTTAAGTAGTTTGTTTTTTTGTACAGAGTTTTACGGCACTTATGTCACACAACAGCCAAAGATTAGAGGTCTCACAAGAGAGTATCAAACACAAAAAAGAAGGAGAGATAAGGAAGATGGATGTTTGATAGGAAAGAAGGCGCAAACCACACCAGAGCACACGCCAATCACCCATGTTGTTGAAGTAAAGAAAAGCACTTCGTTATCGTGATGGTCATTTGGAGCAGGGAAAAGGTTTTAAACAGACAGACCAAAACAACAGAGGCTCTGTTCGTTGATTAAAGTTGAGTTGAGAAGTAGGGTACAGTGAACAAGTACAATATAAAGAAAGCCACATGGTTAGGAAGCCAATTCCTCATTTCTGCCTCACGGGATATAATATTATAATGTGTGTCACAACGTGGTGGAATCAGGTGCTCGTCAATTTTTAAGCATATGGAGTTAAGGGTATGTCTTAAATCTTGTTTGTTTGTCTTGCTTTCGATGAAATTTTTTTTACTAATTTGTCTTGAATAAAAGCCGAGATATTTGCAATTGAAGGAGGTGGGGTCCCTTGGTTTCAGAGGTAATAATTGGAGAGAAAATGGATGCTAAAGTTTGGTTATTTCCATAGCCTAAGAGTTTCTAGAAAAAAAGAAAAAAAAATTTTTGTGCCCTAATTCAACGTTTTTCAGAACAATTCACACAGAAATTTGTTTTTAAATGGACATAAAAGATGATGAGCTAAAAAACAAAAATTTGATAAAAATTGACAAACTGGCAGAAAATGCCCTTGTTCAGGATATCATTGTTTTAACGAGAGCCTGATTTCACCTGGATGTGTCACATATCCCAAAAGAAAGACTGACGCATTTGATCAAACAAGACTTACAAACGGGAATCAGACTCATATCTTTTGCTATGAAAGCAAAGAGCCAAATAATTACACCACAGATACAAAGTATTTTTTTGCCAAGAACAGATAGAAATGAAGACGACACAAAAGGGCCCACTTATTAAGACCCTATCTTTGAGGAAAAAAGAAGCTCATTGATCCTTTGGAATACACCAATGTACTCTCCTCCGATGATGACTATGTGTGTGTGTGTGTGTGTGTGTGTGTGTGTGTGTGTGTGCGTGTGCGTGCGCGCGTGAGTGTGTGTGTGTGGGGGGGGGGTGAGAAAGACAGAGAGAGAGAGAGAGAGAGAGAGAGAGAGAGAGAGAGAGAGAGAGAGAGAGAGAGAGAGAGAGAGAGAGAGAGAGAGAGAGAGAGAGAGAGAAAGAGAGAGACAGAGAGAGAGAAAGAGATTCAAAGATTCAAAGATTCAAAATGATTTATTGATTTGAAAGGCCTTTGGCTCATACATCCACATATTTTAACATATGGTTCGGCAATTACATACATTGGTGCAGCACATCGGATGTTAAACATAAATTGGACATGCACGCCCACATACACGCATGCACGCACGCACGCACACACGCACTCATACTCACACACATACTTACGTACATACGTACATACATACATACATACATACATACCTACATACATAGGCCTACATACATACATACATACATACATACATACATGCATGCATGCATACATGCATACATGCATACATGCATACATGCATACATGCATACATGCATACATGCATACATGCATACATGCATACATGCATACATACATACATACATACATACATACACATACATACATACATAAATACATATATACATACATACATACATTACATACATACATACATACATACATACATACATACATACATACATACATACATACATACATACATACATACATACATACATACATACATACATACATACATACATACATACATACATACATACATTCATAAGAGCAAACAGAAATAGAACTTCCACACAGTGCTATGAATGAGGCAGCGAGAGAAATTGGGACATGTTTCACTCTGAGAAGTGAATACCATTGTCTTTTTCATACATATATACATATAAAATAGTACACATTACAGTAGATACAGAGTTACATATGCGAGTGAATACCTTTTCCCTAGGACAGACGTGTCCGTATAACAACATAATTTAGGAATGAGATTATCTTTTTAGAATGGACTTTATCTGAACAGACTAATATGCCATTGAGCTTAGACATTGGCCGTTCGGGTGTCTGAAGTCTGGCGCACTCTGGTAAAAGCTGCTCTCGTATTTCATTATATCGTGAACATCTGAACAATACATGGAATTCAAGAGAGAAAGAGAGAGACAGAGACAGACAGAGAGAGAGACAGAGAGAGCAAAAATTTTAAAAATCCATCTCACTTCAAAGATCAAGTCCTGAACACCATAACAGAATGTTGAGCCGAATGGATTGCTGGTATTGGTAGAGGCTGAGCGGTTGAGGATCACGGGTCGATGCTTTGGGGTCATCAAAACTTTCTGAACTTCATCCCACTGGGGAGTACAATAAATGGTTTAAAAAAAACTTCCAGTGAGACAAAAATAAAAATCAACAAATAAATAAATAATGCAGGCAGACCACGAAATTGGCGGGATGCATGAATCTTTTCATAATGTATCAATTTTGCTTTGTACGTGTTTTAAATACAAAGAAAATACATGTTCAAAAAAAAAATTCCAAACCTGAAAATCGGTTCACTGTGTGTTTGTTTCGTTATGTGAGTGTTCTCTGTGTGCATATTTGAGCCTTTGCCAATAGGTCGGGGTTTCTTCATATACCTTACAAAATCCTTTCCTATTCCAATAAAAATGGTGCTACAGCTTTGAAATTTGAACATGTTGTGTTTAATATGATGTTTCAGCTACGGGAGCAGAGAGAGAAATAGCAGTCGGGCCATCAGAAGAAAACTTACAAATATTTTTAGTGCTGAAATCTATGTATTTTTAGAATGCAAGACGTGACGCGTCGAGCTCTAACTTTTTCTGTCGTCAAGTTCAACAATGAAACAATTTCTGAGAAACTCATCCTTCTACTCTTTTAAAACTATAACTACATTATTTGTGGAGCTACATCAGGAATAATGATTTCTGTAGCTGTTTTTTCTTTGTGAGCCTTCTAGATTTCCATTTTCGATCATAACTCAGGTAGCCATTTCCCAAGGCAACTTCGATTCCCTGTGACTTCGCTTCTATCTGCCATTTTGGGGCCTGGAATGAGCATAATAACATTCAATGTTTACTCTCTGCCCTTACTGATTCCGAGGCTGTGATCGTGTGTAATTTTGCAGTAAACGGAAATCCTGCAACGCTTCGTACTCTGTCATCATTTGTTATGCTCGAAAGAACCAATCAGAAAACGAGAAATAATAGGGTTGGACGAACGTGCATTGTTCCTGTTGATCCATTCAAAGCGTACTGTTGTTCCATGCAAGACGGCGAGAAGAATAATGATGAACGAGACGAATTCATTTTAGTTTTCTTATGTCGTCATCAAATCTTAACATGTTATGTTCGAAAAAAAGCTGTTATGTCTGAAAAATGTTTCCCCGCCCCCCATTTAATTAAATTTAAACTAAGTAATGATTAACATCGCACTGCCCTGTAACGGTCAAGTAGTGGTAGATCTATATGCGACCATGCATGCTTGGCTAGATGTCAATGAGAGGGGACAATTTGATGAAAATTGATCAGTTCCAAAATGACGACAAGTAAAGCATTTATCCATTATGTGTCATCATGGTTATGTTTGAAAGATATTTGGTATTTTGCATAGTTATAGTGAAATGTGAACTGACAGGCATTTTTTCACCATTAGCATGCCTTATGAGTCTAAACGAATCTCCTGAATCTTTGTTTGCCAAAATGTTCAAAAAATGAATTAAAATATGAAAATGAAAAGTTTTTCATTTCTTCCAAACATAACTATGATGGCACAAATGTGAACACAAAGACAATCAAAATTTCTTTTTTCTGTGATTTTATATGCTCTTCATGCTTATGTTTGAAAAGTAAAGCAATGAGAAAACTGTTAAAATAATTTTGTGTGTTCAAATTCTAAAAAATATGTCATCATAGTTATGTCCTAAAGAATTTGACTTGACGTTACGTAACGCCAGTTACACAGCCTAGCACGCCATCTGTAGGTCTGTGAATACAGGTTTTTGTTGGAGGAGACATGAATAGAAAAATTCAAGTAAAAACGAAATATTAAAAACTGTATCATCTGCCTCTGAGCTACATTTAGGTACCCACCTATTGACAAAGCTCATTTCATCATACCGACCGACAGAGACAAAATGGATCCATTATCACGAACACTAAAGTCAAAGGTCATCTCAACAATAAAAACAGCCAAGGAATCACTTAACCCCTTCACTGTCAGATCTGCTTCATAATTTCATTAAAAAGCACCATCCAAACAAAAAGAAAACATCTTTTGTAGGTAGCAAACAATTATCAAAAAAGCATCATCCTCATCCTTGGATACTGTCGACCAGCTGTTCAGATGCACTAAGCCCAATACTGTAAAACAAAATTTCAATTGCAGTTTCCTAATCTGTGGTATTGGTTGCATGTTTGCATGTGTTCAAGAAATATTTTGTCAAAATTCATATTGCACTTGTTGAAAAGGCAAGAAATGATACATAAAAGAATGAAAGAAGTATTTATTATTTCTCACTCAAGAAATATTTTGCTTTTTGGGCTCTTAGACATTTGAACAGCTTGCCGATGACATCTTGACTGATCAGTGTAAGACTCCGTCATATGTCACTTTTCAAAATGGCTTATAGCAGAATCTTACACTAAGCAGTCAATCTGTTTGCAATGACCGACCTTGGAGTATGCTGTGATCACGAGAAGGTCGTCCTCCAGCATCAAGGTCTGAGACTGCGAGAGACGTGAGGGCTCCACTGTGATGGGCAGCTTGAACTCACAGCGGCAGTAGCTGAAGCAAAGGACAGTAGAAACATGAGACAATTCGGATTCCTCATCCGCAGATTTTTGTGGCTTCTGCTGGAAAAAAGACACTTTAGACAGATCCACCAGCAGGAAGTTAGGAGGATACCACGTGGACCTGAAATACTGCTGACCCTGACGCCACACTTGCCCTCTGCTTGTTTGTTTTTTTAATCAAATTGTTTGGAGTGCTTTCCATGCTCCCAACTAATTACAGGCATATCAGACAGATATTAGGACAGCAGGTCCTGGTTCAAAACCCACAGAGTCATTTTCGAGCTCTGATTAATTATTTGGGGAGTCTCCCAGACTCCCAATTTACTCAGCAAAGTTGTATTTGAGATGGACCTTAAGGAGGACCTGCCTCTTTAATTAAGTGTTGAATTGAAACCCACAGGGTAAGAGATCAAGGGGAAAACCATGTGGAACCTGAAGAAGAGACACAGAGAATGGTGTACAAGAAAATGGGAAGACATGGAATAATATCATGAGACTAGCCAAGGATAGGGAAAGGTGGAAAGTGTTTGTTCGCAGCCTATACCCTGATGAAGGGTGTGAAAAGCAGTGATGGTGATGATCATGCCTCTTCAATAACCTTTCAATGTTGAAATCAGCAATATACCCACACTATAAATATTTTTAACAACAATTGGGCAGAATCAGGGCCTACTAGCAGCACCTGCTGACCAATTACAGCAGCTGAGACATAGCTGAATGCCAACTGGCAATGGTAGAATACAAATGGTCTTAAAACAACCCACTTTTAAAATTACCCAATCTACATCTAGTAATAGGAATTTAACTTCGAAGAAAGCAAGCGATATACAATCAGTTCTATAGTACCAGTCACAGATTTTTTTCCATAAAGAAATCAAAATACCACAGCCAAAACAAATAATAATAATAATTACAACAATAATAAAAATGATAATAAATTACACATATATAGTATTGTGCATTTCCACTAGGAATGTAGGAAAGTGCTAAATGTGCATACAAATCAAACTGCAGTAACTGGGCCTTCCTATGATGTCCTGGCACTTACATATTGAAGTTGTAGTCGCCAGGGTAGTTGGTATGTAGGACAAATTTCTTTACAGTGTGTGTTACTGCGTCAAACAGGAAATCCTGAGGACAACAAGAAAAATGATGTGACACAACAAACTGATACAGGAATAACCCTTAAAACAAAATAATTCATCATGTGACATAAATCATGATGTGATGTAAACTTCTTACAGTAAGGGGTGATGAATGGTGGATTATAAATGTTGAATAATACTCTTTCCATCCCAAATTCATGGGTTGAGTCTCAATTTCGACAATAGTTGAAAAAACATAATGTGTTTTGTTCACAACACTAACAGTTTTTGTGTGTAAACTATTTGAAATCAACATGAATTCCTGTTCTTTGCTCACAAGTCATCCTTCCATTAAAGTTGGTTTTTTTTTCTCAAAGCCCAGAGCCTGTTTTGAACGAGCTTGAGTGGAAAAAAGGGTAGAATCATTATTTTTTCCATAACATGCTTGGAACTCAAGGAAAAACCAGAATCAATGGGGGTGGGGGGCTGGGGCTCAAAAAGTTGAGAACATTTCAGTAGTGGATTGCTTAACTCCTACCATTAGAGCAAACTGAGGCTGATTGGGAAACAACATCCCAGTACAATGACGAAAGACACGAAACAACGTCTACTCAAGGTGCACACTGAACACCAAATTTCACTAGAGGACCCTACAGGGCAGAAAGAAAAGAGGAAGACCGAGAGAAACCGGGAGAAGAACAGGTGAGAGGGAAAAGAAGAACAATGACAAATCTGAAATCCCCTTTGCTTTAAAGGCTTTCGCACGACAGATGTCAGAGATGACTGCCTTAAGCACAACCTTGAACATATAGAGGATAGCGAAATAAGTAACAGTAACGGTAAGTGTTTTACGTCCCCATCGAAACAATTTAGTAAGATGTAGGACTTACCACACCCATAGTAAAGTAGTTAAAGAAGTAGTCTGCACTGCGAGCTCGGATATGTCTGTGAGCATCTGGCAAGTGGATCTTCATCTTGTCCTCCGACTTGTAAAACATCCGACTGGGACAGCCTAAGGCACTCACCACATCCTAGCACACAGAGAGATGTAGTATTACTTTTAGTAAGCATTTTACGGCACTTGCAAAACAGTTAACACTTTACTGCCTCATCTCCCCGATTGGCAATGTTTACCACACAGTTTCTTTGGATTTTCCCCCCAAAATGATGGCAAAGTGTTAAGTTATATAAGTGTAGAAGAATAGAGGTGTTACAAGAGAGTAGCAATTTAAAAAGAAGGAAGCGAGACATGGACAATAGATGTTTGACAGTTAAGAAGGAGTAAACTATACCAGAGAACCCACCAACCATCCACATACAGAGAAGGAGAGAACAAATATGGGAGGAAGTAAGCAAGTTCGATTGATTGTAGATGCCTTACATCATCTTGGAACACAATTTAGATCATATAGGAAAGGAGCATTCTAATAAACAGTCTCTCACTAGTAGTTCTCCACGAAAAAAAAACCTTCAAAAAGAAACTGACCCTTAGTGACTTTTATGACCAAAATAGAACATAACTTTTCATCAAGAATTAAATTTAAAAGCGACAAAACTGTAGCACAATTTATGCCGGGCAACAGCCAAAAACCCCATCCCCCAAGCCTGTGCAGCAAACTAAAAACCAATGAACCATAAGTCAAGAAAGATCAAAGACAGCTGTAAAAACTTTCAAAATTCAATTTTGCCCAAATTGCGACACCGGTTCATGACAATCACCTACCTGCACAGAGTCACCAAACCTGACGATCCTCTCCACAGACTTCTTGCGAGGGTCTACCAGTTTTCCTTGGACATTGCCTGGAGATGATGATCAATTTATAAAAAGCTCAATTAAACTTGTGTGACCTCTGGGTTTGAAACAAAAGAAGTGCATTGACACAACACGTATAATGGTCATTTAGCGCAGAGCAAAAGTAAGATTGACAGATATAATGGAGGGAGGGAAAAGAAATGGGATCTACCAAAGGCGCCCTCCAATCACCTGCCCAATAAAATTGAAGCCCTCAAATATGGTATTAATTCTCAAGTAAAAGATACATTACAATAAACAAGTATACCCAGTCTAGCCGACAAAAGGTGTATCTAACTTTATGCTACTAACCTTCATAGTGGAAAACTGTTCCCCTCTGGTAGTGCGTTGGCACATCATACACACTATTCAGTATCTTATACGGATTAAAAGTATTCTAGCTTGACAACAGGTTCAGGCTCTACAAATTTCCATTACAGAAACATAGTCAAGTAAACCATCTAGCTCTATTAGTAAACAATATAAGATATTGAAATATAGCTTTAAGTAGCTCTAGTTGAAAATACAATTTTCTGACAAATCTGCAGTTCATTCACTTTTTGAGAGACAGAACAACAAGAAAAACGTACTGCTGACAAACTTTATCATGAAAAGAGCAAAACAGACTTCTCTGATGAAAGTCATAACAAAACTGTCAAAAGTTAGGTTGTGGAAAGATATTAATTTGATTCTTGATATGAGACCAGTGCTGGGATTCATATGATGACCACACAAGTACTGGGAAGAAAGCATTGGTGCTTAAATAAACAAAAAGAAAATAACCTGACATTCTATAATGCAGCAGAAAATCAGGTAAATAAAGCGTCTCTTCACAACACGTCAGTTCGAGTAAAATTAGAGCATAGCACAACAATTCCAGTACTAACTGTCATAAAGCAGGACGAACGAGCCATACTAAAAAGCTTGGCTTTATAAAAAAAACATACTATTCGCTTGAGTAGTAGACAGGGATGGACAATAATACACAGGTGGACAGAAACTGAACACAACACACTCAACAACAGTCACAAACGCCCTAACAGATGAGGCACAAGTGAACGATTTATTAACCTGATATTCTGATGCATTATAGAATGTCAGGTTATTTTCTTTTGTTTATTTAAGCACCAATGCTTGCTTTCCAGTACTTGTTGGCTGAATTAAATTAATAAGATGAATATTTGGAGTGATTTTCTTTAAGTCAGAAAACAACCTTTTTATGTTACTGTTGTACGTTGTACTGTATTGAAAAGCGCTCAGAGCCTGTGTACTTTAATCGGGGTTGAGCGCTATATAAATGTCATTTATTATTATTATTAACAGAAACACAAAAAGAGAAAAACATCAGCACACTAACCCTCTGTGACTAGAAGGAACTTGAGGCCAGAGGTCACGTTATTGTCTCGTAGAACCTCAAGGCAGTCCAAGAAACAGTTGCCATAGAAACATGCAACGGGTAAAGCTGGGGCCCTGTGTTAGAAAGGAAAAGGTTTGGTTTTAGTAAAGAGGAAAAAAAAAAAAAAAAAAAAAAAAAAGTGAGACCATCCAGTGGCATCCTTCAACCATTATTACACAACTGCAGGTTCATAATTTCTGTAATAGCTTCATCCTCCCCTTTCTCACCCTGGACCAGGTTAGAGGCCACCGACAAACACTCTCCACTTTTCTCTATCTTAGCCTAGACACAGCGCCCCTATGATCCTCGTGGATTATGGGATACGTAAGCAGTAAGTAAGCCTAGACTATCGTGAGTATGTTAAATGATGATATAATTACCATGAGTACAAGAATACATCTAGTTGAAAAATTCTAAGTATTAAATCAGCCCAACCAGACTGGTAACAGGGACTTGATCTCCATAACCAGATGTGATAAGATGCTCGGCACTGTGCCTAAAATTCCACTGTTGGTGCGCCATGTCGCATAAAATACAAGATTTTATTTGTCATGACAGACATCAATAAGGTTTAATACTTAACTCCATCCCCCCCCCCCCCCCCACCCCCAAAAAAAAGTGCGAAGGGTGAGGATATGAAGAAATATTCTTGTAGTCTGTTTAATAGCACAAACAATGGATCTCCATTTTATCTCCGGCATATTGAAACTATCTACAAATTGTAATGTGTGCTGCGTTCACATGTGTATATGTATGTATATATTATGTGACTTTGCAAGAGAGTTTGTTTACTGAGGGGAAAGGAACAAAGCAATATAGAGTTCCTTTGACCCCATTTCATTTTTTTTTAAAAACCTAGACAGTTCCAAAACCACAGCAAAAAAGTTTGACTTGAGCAACTTTTAATGGAAATGAGGTAATCAATACGAACACAGCATAGCAAGTCTAAATAAAGCAATATAAGTGGAAGTGTCTACTGACCTGGCATCTGTGAGGCTGTTCCCAGCATAGATACACATGCGAGCCACAACCGGTGACATACCATTGGGGAACTGAAGGGAGCCCAGGCCATGGGCGTACTTGGGCTGTGAAAGAGAAGTACTGTGGAACCTGCTTCGTTTGTTTGTTTGTTTGTTTGTTTGTTGAGCAAAGAAAAGAACATTGAAACAATATGGGTAATTTAGTGCTGTGAAAAAGTAAGACAGAAACAATACAGGGAAAGTAAAGAAGTAGGACCTACCAGTGGTGCCCTCCAATCATCTGTGAACCAGCTCTAACAACCACCCGTCCAAGACATTCTCCTCAACAAATGACCACTTCCCACTTCCTCCCTTGCATTTTTTCCATACTACGACACTGTCCAAGACACCCACCTCCTTAAGACAACTTCTTTTCTCCTCCAAAATAGATGGCAATCCTGGACAATTTCAACAGTATATCAGTCAGACTTGTTTCTGTTGCAGCAACTTCTTCTTTTAGTTTTAGTAAGAGTTTTACGGCACTTGCAACACAATAAGGTCATATAAGTGCCGAAGATTAGAGGTGTTACAAGAGAGTAACAAAAACACAAAATAGAAGGAGGAGGAGAGATCAGGACGATAGACGTTTGATAGGAAAGAAGAAGCAAACCACACCAGAGCACCCGCCAACCACCCACGCAACTTCTTCTATCCCGTCTCAATTTACACGACAGTAATAGGGCATGACGTTCAAAGACAACTTTAGGCTGGTCTGCTTGAGTTTTCCAGAGTAAAGAGAGACACATAAACAGAATGACAGACAATAAGAGACAAGCAGAGAAAAAAATAAATACATGGATGAAAACGAAGGGAAAAAAAGAAGCAGGACCTATTATAGTATTAGTGATGCCTTCCAAACCAACCACTTCAATCATCCACTACATGGCATTGGTGCAAAAATCACTAGCAGAAGGGCTGCTGCCTTAAAGACATAGAAGTTTGCAGTTGAGGCTGTGGACGATATGCAAATACAACAGCAGATACATTTCACCACAAAGAGATTAGTTTATAGCTTTAGTGAGATTTTTACAGCACTTGCAACACAAACAGGTCGTGTAAGAGCTGAACAGTAGAAGTGTTTCGAGGAGAAACATACAAAGAAGAGAGGAAGAAGAAATCAGGACGATGGGTATTTGACAGAAAAGGCGGAGCAAACCAAACCAAAGTGCCTACCAACCACCCACACAATGGGATAAGGAAATTAATCAAACTGAAAAGAAGTAGAAGGAGCCCATAATCAGAGCTGTCATTAATCTCTCAAGCGCATGAACACACACACACACATACATACACACACGCACACTCAGCAGAAAAGTTTCAGAATATGTTCACTTATAAAACAAAGGTTGTACAGTTTAACCCAATGCAGATATCAAACATTAACTTCGTATCAACTTGCTTAAAGGTACAGTCAAACCTGCTCTAATGATCACCAGTCCAAGACAATCACTTCCCACTTCCCCACTTGCATTTTTTTTTTCTTTAAATTAAGTCACTAAGATACCAATTTTCTCCTCCTCAATGGGTGATCCCCTTGGGCAGCTGCCAATGTAGTTGTGCCTGATGTTTCGCATAAGACACCATACCCTAGATACATCAACTGACACAATAAGGCACAGTCATTGCAACTTGAACTCACCTCATATTTGGAATTGATGGAGAAATCAAATGAAAGACCTCGGAAATTCAGAACAAACAGCTTCTTGTCTGCAATGTACACTGGAAGGACAGGATTTTTAAAAATGATCAACATAAGATTTAAGAAAAAAAGACAAAATCAAGATACCCACAAATACCCACTACTCACTATTTGTCATCTTTGTCCAATTCACAGAAATATGCACTGGATGTCAGTTCATTTATACCATATTTGTACATCCCTATATAATAATAATAATAATAATAATAATAATAATAATAATTTTAATAATAATAATAACAACAATAATAATAATAATATTATTTGCACATATATAGCCCATATCCAGCTCTGTAGAAAGCTCCATACGCTTTACAACCACAGTTTAGCTGGCATACAGCAAAATCGGAGGGAGGCTGAAATCGTTTTGTTAAGTATGAATTTCCCTGTATGTGTGTTTTAAATACAAAGAATATACGAATATAGCAAACAATTTAAAACCTGAAAATACATATCTGTTATGACCAGGTGGAATCAGGTGCTCGTCAATTTTTCAGCATGTGGAGTTATTAGTATCATCTGAAAGCTGATTTGAAAGAAATGTCCATTTCTCAAGAATAGAACTCAAAATATTTGCGACTGAGGGAAGAGAGGTTGCCTGGTTTCAGTGGTGAAATTAGCAAAAACATGGCCGCCACAGTTTGGTAACTCCACAGCTGAAGTTTTTGAAAACTGAAAAATGGTATATTTTGTGCTTTATTCAATGTTTTTCAGTAAAATTCATATGGAAATGTGTTTTTACATGGACATAAATGAGGTTAAGCCAAAAAATAAAAATGTGATAAAAATTTCCAAATGGCCGGAAAAATGCCTGTTTTCTGAATTCGTTATTTTGACGAGCGCCTGATTTCACCATGCTACCTCACATACGTTATGTGTGTGTTTCGCTATGTACGTGCTGGACTGTATTGTCCTCAAATGAAAACCCTGTTACCTCCTGGATGGGTGGCCCCAAAAGACTGGTCAATCTGTTCAATGGTTGGCCGCACCTGGGGCGTGTTGAAGGGAACACCACTGTAATGTGAAAAAAGAAAAGCATGGCTCATTCGGCTACAAAATGTTCTGCATTTGGCACTGTTGGGACTTGTAGGAAGTTAGCACGCTAGTGCAGTCGAACCTGCTCTAACCACTACCTGTCCAAGATAATCACCTGTATAAATGACCACTTCCCCATTCCCCCCTTGAATAAAAAAATATATATATACTGACAGCACACAACATCCCAGACATCCACCCATCTAAGACAGCCACTTTTCTCCTCAGCAATGGGTGGCTGTCTTGGACAATTTCTATTATAGCTACATTTCAAATTTCGATTATAACTACATTTCACAAGGACAGCATTAAGACAATAGCTCTTTAGAAAAGATGTAGACAAAACATACCACATCAGACCACTTAACATTGACCTCAGTGACATATGCGAATGATGACAGCCCAGTGACAACATTGCCACTGGTGTCATTTCTTTCTGCCACTGACTAGTTATGTCCAATATCATGGTGATGCTCTAGAGAAAAAGCATTTTCAAAGTGAAACACAGCTGGAGCAATAAGCTTTCAATCTACCTGTGTACAAAATTTGGTCATTGAAACTTGTGATTTACAAAACCAAAGCTCATAAGACCTATTTATGCTGCAAGTATTGTAAAACTCTTACTAAAACTAAACTTTTATTTAAAAAATGAACACAAAATTTATTATTTTTTAATGATTTTAAATCGCCCCCCCTCTCACTGCACATTATGTAACTACAAAAGGTCTGGATCTAACTTTACCAAAACAACCGACCACTGGCCAAGCTAAAAAAAACAACCTATTAATTTAATCAGGCCTGGGAGAGAGTCAGTTCATGGGGGGGGATGGGGGGGGGAGTAATTACCAAAGAAAACCACACAATAAACAATATTTGCAGTAGTTTCCCTTGACACATCAAAAAGGTGATCAGACAACCTCCTGATCGTCCACCCCCCTCCGTGATTTGCTCTTTGCTTGAGGACGAGATAGGGGGCCTGTGGTTAGAAAGACCAAAAGGTCATTTGCCCAGAACAATAAACAGTAACATTTGACATCCTCCTCCCTCCAAAAAAACAAAATAATTTTTGTTTTAGTTTCAGTAAGTGTTTTACGGCACTTGCAACACAATAAGGTTATTAAGTGCCAAAGATTAGAGGTGTTTCAAGAGAGTAACAAACACAAAAAAGAAGGAGGGGAGATAAAGACGATAGACGTTTTTGATAGGAAAGAAGAAGCAAACCACACCAGAGCACCCACCAACCACCCACAAACAATTTTTAAAAGGCACCCGAGCCCAAAACAGGAAAACAATAATAGTTTAGTAATGCAGTAGTCTCCACCTTGGAACACTCCACTTAAGAACCATGTCCGCCTATGAACCCCCTATTACAACTCAACGGAATTTTTATCTTTACAATTTGCCTGCTTAATAACCCTTCCAAAAATATAAATTTACCTAAGAGCCAGGTTTGAACACAAGGCAATCAACTTTTCTGACCTGCAGTCTGTTCTTCCCACCGGTTGAGGTGAGAGGTGAGTGGTTGGCCTGGACTAGCAGACAATGAATTCTACTCACAATATGCACACTTACACTTTTCATTATCTTGGGCACATTAGCCACCCGAAGTCTGTAGAGTGGGTTGATCAGTAAATGGTTTTTGACAGGTACAATCAATTGCTCTTCTCATGTGATCAAAATTTAAGGTCATTTTAAAAAAGCTGGCTTATTCAGGGTCATTCCCC
>NW_004797310.1:212724-215941 GCF_000002075.1 Aplysia californica | reverse complement strand
CACACACACACACACACACACACACACACACAAACACTCCTTCCAGCCGCCCCTGTTTCCCCTTGGCTTGACTGGACACCGTGACGCGGAGTGTGCTGACTGCCGTGGTGCGCTGAGCGCTGTCTGCAAGAACCTAAGAACCGCAGTATGTATTAGGAGACGGCTTCAACGGAAATAGATCAATCAAAATGCTTGGTGCCTCTAGACCAAGTAAAAAAATCCGGGGGGTTACAGGGGCACGCCTCCCCCGTTTTAAGCAATAATTTAATATTTTGCGGTTAAGTTTGAAATTGTCTTGAAAATAATTGATTTGGAAAGACTATATGTGCGATATGCTGCAAATAATAGACAGTTTGACCCCCAAAGCAGTCATCTGTGTGCGGGAGTGCGTCTCTGAATAGTTCCTGGGTGCTCGCCGGAGACGTCTCCGAATATCTTCTGCCCCTAATAACAATTATTATTAATGATAACTTCTTTGGCTGTCATTGTCAGTACGATTGTCACACGGCACATCGTCTCCTCGCGTTTTAACTCTTCGTATACGGCGCGCCAGTTCAGCCGGCTCTCAGCATTACGCGGGTGGTTTTTGTTGTTGTTGGGTTTGTTTTCTCTTTTTGTAAGTGTTGTACATTACACATTTTCAGTTGGTAGGGGATTAATTTTTTATTTTGTCCTGGTGGCGGCCGAAGCCTACTCGTCCTATCGATCTTAGGATGAAAACCCAAACAAAAATATACCAATTCTCAGCAAATCCGCTCGGACACGGGCAAAAAATCTCGGAGGTTCAGTGTGCAAATTGCGCACGTTAAAGATCCCTCGGTGGCCCAAAATCGATAAGAGTACGCTTCGGCCGCCACCCGGGCAAAATTCAAAATTTCCTAGGTGTGTCCCGCGCGCTCATATGACCTTATGCAGTTGCGAGCGCCGTAAAACATTTACCAAGAAAAAGAAAAAAGACACAGACGATCATGGAACCCCATTCCTTCCTGTTGTCCGTCTTCTTGACAAGTTCGGTTTTTCTCTTTATTTCATTCGTTGCAAAGTTGTTCAGGCCATCTGTGTACATGCAATTTGTTCTTTGTCTTCCTCTGCTCTTTCCATACAGCAATAGTTTCGCAAGTCCATTTGATCTATTAACGGGGCCAAATAATCTCAATTGTCTTTTCTTGATGGTTTTGATAATGGATCTTTCACATTCTGCCATTTGGAGCACTTCAATGTCACATAAGTGCCAAAAAATCAGAGATGTTACAATAGTGTAACAACACAAAAAAAGGAAAAGAGTTAAGAACAATAGATGTCTGAAAGTAAAAAAGGAGCAAACCACACCAGAGAACCCGCCAACCACCCATTTTACAGTATAAAACAAATTTTTACAAATCCTCCGCAAAAGCATCATATTATCTATAATCAAACAGTATATTTATTATTTACGAATGGGATCATTCATTGTTCCTCAGTTCGGTGGGTTTTTTAAATAAGTGTTTTACAGTGCTTGCAACTTCATACGGTCATATGAGGGCGCGGGACACATTATACATTTTCATTTTGGAAGTAAATTTTGAATTTTGTCCGGATGGCGGCCTAAGCCTACTCTTATCGATTTTGGACTACCAAGAGATCTTTAACAAGCGCAACTTGCACACGGGACCTCCGAGATTTTTCGCCATTGTCCGAGAAGGCTAGGTGAAGATCTTCTTTCCTACCAAATGATCAGGGGTGTGGATGAAAGACAGCGTAAGAAGGAGCCAAGGAGTAGCAGTAGAAAGGCTGCAGAAAGAGTCAGGATCCCAGAGAAGGAGGCAAAGGAGGTGGGAGGGTGGAGGCAGATAGTAGAGACGAAAGCAGACGACAGAACATTGCTAGAGAGCAGGAAAATATGTGAAAGGAGACAATTTTTAAAGAAGAAAAGTTTCCGTCACTATCCGGATTCGAACCCAGGACCTTCTGAATGAGAGACGAATACCTTAACCTCTAGGCCACGAAAGCCCCCGTTTGGTGTTTATTTCATTATGCCACAGGAGTGGAATTTTCTGATGCTGAACACTTGGGTGACAAAATTAGCTACATACAAAGGAGTAATAGCTTTCTGTATAGTAAGAGTTAAACCGGCCGGAAATCTTTAGGAGTCTTTCTGTCTCCCTTGAACCGTTTGACCTAGTGGGCAACATACGGAGTCACGGTGGTGGATTTTTTTTTGGGTAGTTTTGTTTTGTTGTTTCAGTAAGAGTGTTACGACACTAGCAACAACCAGGTCAATAAAAGGGCCGAAGATTAGAAGGGTTACTTTTGTTTTTGTTCCGTTTTAGTAGAGGTTTTACGGCGCTCGCAACTGCATAAGGTCATATGAGCAGGGAATCAGACTTACTCTGCTCACCTCTCTAGCTTCAACAGCACAAAGTCTGCTTCGCCTATCAAGGCACCCCGGAAATAACGGGTCACAAGAGTGTGACAAACATACAAAAGAAGTAGAGGAAAAAGTAAGGATTAGGACAGAAAAAGCAGCAGTTCCCTGTTGTAGTTCAGGCACAGATATGAGCAAGAATCAGCCCATTTACAATTTTACTGAGAACAAGAACGAGAAATATCCCCCCTTTGGGAATGGCCTAAAGACACTTCAGTCAGTGGCACCACCCCGGGGTTACAAGAGAGCAAAAAATAGTCCCAAAAAATAATTAATTAAAAAAGAGAGAAATGAGGTCGATAGATATTTCATTACAGCACCGCCAACCACCCACGTGGTGACTTTGCAGCTATGCCCAACACAAGGCATGGGCAAGCTAATCCAAGCTGCGGGCCGGAATTATTAGCCCTTCCGAATATATCGCCGCCAAAGTGGGAGACAATAATAATTGAGTGAAATCAGTTGAAATTTTCTTTTGTTTAGTGTGTCTCTTTACACCCCCAAAGAAACAATTTACGTAATTTAGGAGGCGGGCTTCGGGCTCTGTCAGTTAGGGCCAACCCAAAGAGAGACGGATGGGATACAACATCCCAACAGAAAGAACAAGACACTCGACAAAAACTTTCTTCCCATTCGGGAATCGAACTCGGGTGTCCGGCAGGCGACAGCGAAGTGCCTAGCCGCTACACCACAGCACTGGTTCGGTTAAAATATCCAAGCTCTCGAAATGAGACCAAAACTGGCAATCTAGCATAAGTGTGAGTGTGTTTGTGTGTGTGTGTGTGTGTGTGTGTGTGTGTGTGTGTGTGTGTG
>NW_004797310.1:210122-211207 GCF_000002075.1 Aplysia californica | reverse complement strand
AGATCTTCCTGTTTCTGCGTTGGCCCATCTGTTTAGCCACTCGTCTCTGCTTTTGGCTTGGATGATCCCTCTGCAGGTCTGTTAATAGGTGGTTGTGTCTGTCTGGGGCAGGCTCGTTCCAGTCTTTGATAGATGGTCTGCAGTCTCATTCCCTGGTACTCGAGAATGACCAGGCACCCACTGCAGTGTGACCCGAACGCCATAGGAAGTGCCAATCTGTTTTACAAGGCTGAGGATATTCCCGTCACCTCTGTAGTATCCTCCTCCTTCGACTGTTTGGAGTACTGACATTGAGTCAGAGAAGACAACAACATCTCCTGGTGTTACTGCGCCTTCAAAAAAAGTATTGGGTGATCTGCTCCAGGGTCTTTACTATGGCGATTCTCTCTGCGTCATAGTTAGAGCTGTATGTTCCACATGGGCCAAAAAGTTGGGTCTGCTTCTTCTCTCCATGGTTATTTCGATATCTGATGGTAGATCTGTATCAAGCATTCCGTGTAGCGTTTGTTGTCCACCCATCTGTGTATGCATGGACTGGAGTTTCAGTATACGAGTCCACTGTCTCCAGGGCGCTAGTTCTGAGGATTTCTTCTGGTGTGGTCTTGTCACAAGAAGGGTCTAGAAATCTCGTCCTTATTGTGATTTCTGGTGTCTGCCAATATGGAGGTTCGCTGCTGATGTTGGTGATTGGTTCTCTGTTCTTGGGTGGGTCAAACTCCTCAAGTAGTTTTGTTGCTTCTCGCATAAAGGAGGTCTTCTGGGTGCGTGTTCTTGGTTCCCACTCATCTGCAATTTTCCTGTTTTCGTTCGAGTCTTCTAGCCGCACAAATCTTTCATAGGTTTCCAGTGTAGCACTCTTTCTTCTGAGGTCCAGTGGTTCTATGCTGGTGTGGATTTCGCAGGCGCTTGTGGGCGTGGTCTTCATTGCGCCAGAAACAAATCTGAGTGCTTGGTTCTGTACTCTGTCAAGCTGTGCCAGGGAGCTTTGGCTGGCTATCTGTACTCTGTCAAGCTGTGCCAGGGAGCTTTGGCTGGCTATCTGTACTCTGTCAAGCTGTGCCAGGGAGCTTTGGCTGGCTATCTGT
>NW_004797310.1:206648-207773 GCF_000002075.1 Aplysia californica | reverse complement strand
ACAGACAGACAGACAGACAGACAGACAGACAGACAGACAGACAGAGAGAAAGAGGAGAAAAACACAGAGTGAGACAGAGAGGCAGACAGACAGACAGACAGTCAGACAGACAGAAAGACAGACAGACAGACAGACGGACGGACGGACGGACGGACGGACGGACGGACCGACTGACAGACAGACAGACAGATAAAAACACACACAAAATGGAAAGTGGAGATAGAGACAACCAAAAATCGGTGGAGTGAGAGAGAAAGAGAGAGAGAGAGAGAGAGAGAGGCAGACAGTCAGACAGACAGACAGACAGACCCAAAAAAAACTGTTAAAAAAGAACCACCCCACACTGCACAGCTCCCAATCCTGCCGGCGGGGTTAAGACCCTCTCCAGCAGGCGATAGCCCCCTCGGACAATGGTTTCATTAGCCACTTCCACCAGCGCTGATCGCCTCTTGAGTGGCCGCGGACTGGCCTGCTCCCCCTCGTCCTTAGCACTCACTCACTCACTCACTCTCATCCCTGGGAGAGGAGGCTGCAAACCAAGAGACGTGGGGGGGGGGGGATAGAGTCCCCAGCCGAAGCTTAATATGAGGTTCACGTTATTTTAATAAATACTCATAATTCCATATCGACTTCTTAGTTGAAAAATTCCGCCAAACGTCACTTTTTAAGAAATGGCGTATTTATTGAGGGAGTAGTCTTCCACTTAGCAGCCGATTTATAGAGCGCATATCCATGCTCTACGGTATTGAGCGTCCGCGGTCGGATCTTCGAAGCCAAAAATCCGTACTTGTGAATACAGTACGGTTATGAACGAGGTAGAAAACCGCAGCTTTCAATACAATGTACATAATTACTTTAAGATGACAACGAAGAATTAGAAACTTGGCTTGGAACCGAAATAAGTCAGGTGAGAAAAACAGAGAATGGGAGAAGGGCAAAAGACAATGTTTTATTGCAGAAAAGTCAGAAAAGAAATGTCTCAGCAACTGGAGATGCTAAGGAGACGGAGGAGAAAGAGGGGGTGTATTCAAGAGATCAGGGTACAAAATCGTTTGCTGCGCATGATAAATATACACACGCACATGCACATGAACACACACACACACACACACACACACACACACA
>NW_004797310.1:204451-206069 GCF_000002075.1 Aplysia californica | reverse complement strand
ATATATCTATTCACCCGAATCCGACGTGAGTGCATTATCACGGTTAGAATTAATTCCGGTTCTCGAGGACTTTCGAACTTAAGGTATCACAAACGATCTTTTATCTTTGATTTTAAACACATACGCGGTCGCGCACGCACAAACAAACACACACACACACACATACACACACACACACTTGCGCGCATAAATTGGTGATTAAAAAGCGCTGACCTTTAAATATCATGCGATATTAAATTTCCCACCGGTTCCACAAACCCGGGTGCACAACAATGTGCTAGCGAAGAATAACCGTCGCTAATAGTCGCTATCATTTGTGAGGCAGCGAGGTGGAATCAGGCTCTCGTCAATTTTTGGGCATGTAGAGTTATTGGTATCATCTTAAAGCGTGTTCACTGGTCTTTATATTTGGATGGAAAAAAAAAACATCCATTTTTCTTGAATACAAGTCGATATATTTGCCAAAGAAGGAGGTGGGGGTCACCTTTTTTCAGAAGTAAAATTAGTGAGAAAATGGCCGCCAAAGATTAGTTATTTCCTAAGCTTAAGAGTCCGTGGTAGCTGAAAATTTACATTTTTTTGCATTTGTGTCCCATTAATCAACGCTTTTCAGAACAATCCACACCTAAATGAGTTCCTTAATGGGCATGAAAGGTGTTGAGCCAAAAAACAAAAATTTGATAAAAATTCACAAACCTGCGGAAATATGCAAGTTTCTTCTCTTTGCTTATTTTAACGAGAGCCTGATTCCACCACGCTGCCTAACATTTATGTCGTGACGCGGTGAAATCAGGCGCTTGTCAGTTTCTGCCCATAAGGAGTTATTGGTATCATCTTAAAGCTAGTTCATAATTTGTCTTGTTTACGATGGAGAAAAAAAACCCTCCAAAAATACCTATCTACCAAGAATAGAAGTTGAGATAACTGCGATTGAAGGAGGTCGGGGTCGCCTCGCGTCAGATGTAAAATTACTGAGAAAATAGCCGCGAAAGATAGGTGCATTCCAAAGCTCGAGCGTCCTTGGAAACTCCAAATTTACTTGTTTGTGCCTTTGAACACCGCTTTGGACTAAAATCCACAAGAAATTCGTTTTAAACGGACAAAAAAACATTTAAAAAGTCAATAACATTTGACCAACGGGCTGGAAAATGTCAGTTTCGTTCAATTTCATCATTTTGACGAGGGCCTGATTCCACCGCGTCGTGGCACAATTATTTCTCTCGAAGGACACGAAGATCTTTGCGAACAACGAGAGGAGAATACTATTAATAAAACTAACCACGGCAAATAGTCACGAATGGGCAATTCGTTCTGTTTCGTAAGTCAGTCTCGGTATACATTTAATTAAAGGACATACTTATAAGGAAACAACCCCCTAAAATAGTACGAGTTGCGTCTGTCTGGACGTTCCAGAATGTGAACTGGTCATATCTGAAAAGGAAAAAGTTTTTAGTTCTAGATCTAGTAGGTTTTACTGCGCTCGCAACTGCATAAGGTCATATGAGCGCCAGAAGATTAGAGGTGTTACAATGGGGGAAAAGGTTTAACAACAAACATAAAATTCTTCACTAGGTTGCAATTGGGGGATTGGAGGAGGAGGAGGAGGAGGAGGAGGAGG
>NW_004797310.1:200687-202155 GCF_000002075.1 Aplysia californica | reverse complement strand
TAGCTCGAGTTATCGCGTCTTGCTCAACAAGGACACACACCAATGAACACCCATCAAAACTCCGAGTCACCAACACTGACCTGCTTAACCTTTTTTGTGAGTCTGAACTGGAACACCCTAATTGCAAGAAATTAAATAAACAAATAAATAATTTTTTAACGAATAAATGAATGTATGAGTGAATGAATGAATGAAAGAATGAATGAATGAATAAACAAACAAACAAACAAACAAACAAACAAACAAACAAACAAACATATCCAATCAGGTTTCTGTAACCAAGAGAGGTTTACACTACATCACTGCATATGACCCCCCCCCCCCCCCTTTCCCACACCTGATTCAATTCAAACCGCAGTCTTGACGAGGACACTGAATCGGCCTCCTCATTTTTCCCTTACTTGCTTACGTTAAATCTATAATCTATTATCTATTTGTGGCGGCCGAATTTTGCTAGGCAAAAGTCTTTTTAATGGCTACATCGATCAACATGCGGTTTTCGCCTAAAGATTCTTTAATATATTCTCCAGATCATGACGCATTTTGTTTTTTTTTTCAGTTTTGAGACAGTTTTGCTGCAAAAAGCTAAATTTCTTTATTCGTCGACCGTTTTTGTAGGTCAACGCTTATGTCTCTGTAATTTTAGAAAATCCGCCAGGTTTGTTTACTTCAAGTCGTACTTCCATTCGATACTATCGCGCATTGTCGCGCAATACTGAGCACTATTTTAAGTGTGTGACCCGTATAGATCTAGCCTCATGATTTCTTTTCTTACTTGGTGCTAAATTCGACTGCGATCCTTTCGTTTGATGACCATCATCGTTTTTTCTGGACTTCTTGGTCAAATTCTTTTTCTTGCTACTGGGAACAATCAACACGCTTCTGTACAACCACGAAAGCGGAATAGAGAAAAAATCTATGCGTCTATTATATATTAGGCAACTTTGAAACACATGTGCTCCATTCCTGTAGAGTGTAAATATAGATGGCCAATGATATCCAGTTGATGTTAATGCACCGATCAATCCTTTTATTGAAAGGGAGCCCAGCTAGTGTTTCCATAATTGGCACCACGGAAATAAAAAAGAAAAACCAATCTATCAGCCAGTGGCGCAAAACATATCCAGAGGGCGATATATATTATCAGCTGGAAGAAATTTGACTCCATAGTCTATGTTAATAATGTTATGGCAGAGAAATGGAGCAAATAAGTATCAAGGCCAAAGACGAAGTCGCCTACGCTGAATCGAAGGATAAACAAAGGCTGTACACACGAAGGTCACTAGCTACTACTGTGAATAATAATGAGCTGGCGGAAACCCAAAGTAAACACAAGTTTCATTTGTGTCATTTAACAATTTTTTTTTTATTACACGACCCTAAAGACCCAACACAAATACACTCATCACAAATAAAAAAGAAATGAAATACATTAAACAGGAGCGCCAAAAGCTGGGGACGTAAAAAA
>NW_004797310.1:189951-200587 GCF_000002075.1 Aplysia californica | reverse complement strand
TTATCTAAAGGTGATGCATTTACAGCATTTCGAGTATGCAACAGGCAGGGATGATGTTCGGGTCGGGATTTTGTCAGTTTCAGTACCCTTAAGTGAAGCCTTCATAACAATGACATTATTTTGTGTTTGAACTTAAGCAAAGGAACGCACGTCAACACTGCAGTGGCGACTCTTACTTACTGTATAGAAAAAGCACGACATACTGACAGAAACAGCAGAGGGGGGGAAAAGGAACGGGACCTACCAGTGATGCTCTCCAACCTAATGCACTACACATGGTATCAAAAATAGAAAAATATTACGTGTACTCGTAATTAAAATGTTTACGTGTTTTTAGCTGAGAGTTTTACGGCACTTGCAACACGGTTCGGTCAGTCATATAAGAGCCGAAGACTAGAGGTGTAAAAAAAAAAAAGTAACAAACACAAAAAAGGAGAGATATGGACAACAGATATTTGATAAGAAAGAGGAGCGAACCACACCAAAGCACCCTCCAAACACCCACAATGAAAGGGCTAAACAAAGCTGAACACCCCCATCGACACAATTTAGATCATTTGGGAGGTGTCAGGGCAAACCCAAGCTGTGAGGGATACGATATCTCAGCAGAAAGACAAAACTACTCAATAAAAATTTTCTCAACACTCAAGAAATGAACTGGGATCTCCCGCACGAAACAGCAATGCTCCTAACCGCTACACCACAGACACCGGTAGAGACCTAAGAGTAGAAGGAAACTAAGAAGGAGCTAGAACTTAGTCAGTTTTAGTTTTAGTAGAGGCTTTACGGCGCTCGTAACTGCATAAGGTCATATGAGCGCCAGAAGATTAGAAGGGTTACAAAAGAGTAAGAAACATAAAAAAGAAGGGGAGATAAGGTGATAGGAAAGAAGAAGCAAACCACACCGGAGCACCCGCCAACCACCCACGAACTTAGTCAGATTTGGAAAGACTCCTGAGGCCTCTGTGAAAGGGACTCTTATTACCCCTTGTCAAATCAACAAAAACAACTGAATGTCGTTCATATACTTCAAATTATTATACGCTGTACACATACTAACAAAGAAATATCAAACTCACGAGAACATGTTTTTGGATTACATTCACAGGGATAAACAAGGGAGGGGGGATCGGAAATATGTTTTAAAAAATCATACTTTCTGTAGAGAGATAATGTAAGGCATTTTATGTGTAACAGAGGCATTAAAAAACATTTTTGGGGTGATATCTTATTTATATGCAAATTACATGTTTTTGTAATTGTAACCTATTTACACTGTTCTAAATATTATGGCATGTTATATTAAAAGCATTGTGCTACACTCCATGCAGAAATGTGCCTTGAAAGATGACTTATCAGGCAATTTGAAAAAAAAAGGACAGAAAAATTCTAAATCCATAAAAAAAACTTTTAAGGGTCATAAAATTATTTTAATCATTAATAGAATTTGATCTTTTGTTGTTGTTGTTTATTGTTTCAGAAGTTCTTTGTTTAAAAAACCTAAACAGTTTTCCATATAGCCTGTGTTGAAAAAATCTGTAAAATTCAGGGTAGCAGCCCATGCACATTATATGGCCCTTACAACAGCACTGTATGCTGAACACCAAAAACCATCCAATGAGTCATATATTGCAGGAAGCAAACCATTTTACAGAAAGGGAACACATTAATTCAGATGTGTGGCATCATGGAGAAATCAGGCGCTCGTCAAAAAAATGAAACCAAAGAAGCCGGCATTTTTCTGCCTATTGGACTAAACACCTATATGTCCTTTAAAAAAAAAAAAATTCTGAGTGGATTTTACTGAGAAATGTTGATTAGACGCACAAAAAAAGTAAATTTGCAGTTTCCAAGGACACTTTAGCTTTGGAAGTCACCAAACTTGGCGGGCATTTTATCGCCAATTGTATCTCTGACACAAGGTGACCTTCACCTCCTTCAATCACAAATATCACAACTTCTATTCAAGATAGCTAGATAATTTTTTTAATCAAAAGAAGAACAAAAGAACATGCTTAGAGATGACATCGATAACTCTTTATGCCCCAAAATAGACCAGCACCTGATTCCACCACGTCGCGACACAAATGTTATGGGGATAACTATCTGAAAGTAAACAAATGTGAGCAAAACCAGAGAGATAAGTTTTGATTTTAGACATTCTGACTCTGATCACAGTGTTCTAGCCTCAGAAATAAAAGACAAGTCTCTTGAGGTCACCCAGACATACAGTTGTTAAGGAATCACTATAGATAACGAGCTGTTCCTGGAATGAACATGTTAGCTTTATATTATTAAAAAAAGGTTAATCAAAAGCTATATCTTTATAGTTTTAGAAAATTAAAGTCATTCAAATTTGACAAATATATAATGGAAACTTTCTACTTTCTTCAAGGCAATATTCGAAAGCTTATTACATTCGGAAGTTCGTGTTATGGCAGTAACATCTCTAAACAAGAGCAACTACGTTCGGACAGTATGGACAGTTATACAGAAAGCAGCAACGGTTACTAAAGTAATAGTTCACTCCTCTTTTTCATTTAGCTTTACCAACATCAATGTTGTGAAAACAGCAAAAAAGATCATTGCTTCCATAAAATACTCATTAAATTCTGCACATAAGACATTTGTTAGAAGTAAGCATTGTATTTTTTTAAAAGCAAGAACCAACAATTTAAAAAACTCATTCATACCGTCATCATTTTCACGTGTGAGAGAATAACCTTATTTTATATATCCATCCAAAGACTATTAAATAGTGGGTTTGTATCAGTGTATGTAAGTGTTCATTTGTTTGTTTGTTTGAGAGAGAGAGAGAGAGAGAGAGAGAAGGAGAGAAGGAGGGAGAGAAAGAAAGAAAACGTACTTACAAATGCATGTGTGTGTATGTATTCACAAAAGCCACAGCATATTTCTCTTTGTGGGGGTCAATAAAATTGTTATCTAGTCTCATTTTTTATTGAATTCTCTAAAAATATCTTTTGGCACAACTACTTATACTTCTATCCCAGTGATCTCAAAAGATTCATTTAATTCTGCACATAAGACATTTGTTAGAAATAAGCATTGTATTTTTTTAAAGGCAAGAACCAACAATTTTAAAAATTCATTCATACCATCATCAATATGAATTATTCAGTCATTTTCTGGTGTGACAGAATAACATTATTGGATATATCCATCCAAAGACTATTAAATAGTGGGTTTGTATCAGTGTATGTAAGTGTTTGTTTGTTTGTTTGAGAGAGAGAGAGAGAGAGAGAGAGAGAGAGAGAGAGAGAGAGAGAGAGAGAGAGAGAGAGAGAGAGGGAGGGAGGGAGGGAGGGAGGGAGGGAGGGAGGGAGGGAGGGAGGGAGAGAGAGAGAGAAAGAGAGAGAGAGAGAGAGAGAGAGAGAGAGAGAGAGGTGGGGGTCACCTGGCTTCAGAGGTAAAATTAGTGAGAAAATGGCTGTCAAAACTTTTTTTGTTTCATTAGCTTGAGAGTCCGTGGGATCTGAAAATTTATATTTTTTGGTGTCGTTAATCAACGGTTCTCAGTAAAATACACCCGGAAATGTGTTTTTAATTGTTCTACTCCTTTGTAATTATGATGTAAAAACACCATGCATTGTATAAATCTACAGAAATCTACCTTTAAGACAAGTTCCCTCTGATTCTGGCTGAAGCACTCTCTGTCAATGCTCAGTGGACATTTATGCATTTACCTCGATTTTCTTTAAATCAGCACTAACTTAAAATAAAACTGAAACTAAGCCCGAACTTATATTTGTGGAGGCAAATTGAAAGAAACCTTCAATACATCCTAGTTCAAGAGCAGGACGTTTTCATTGATTTTCATTCAGATCAATCAAATAATAGTCCAATAAGCAGATATGCTTTGAGCAACACAACATCATAGAAAGCATGGCGGCAAGCGTTACGTGTGCAACAGGGTTTCCCTTTCTGGATTTTGGGCCTAGCAAAAAACAGGGAACGACATCAGCCTCATTTCTTAAAATATGATCATTTTGTGAGGAGGTAGACAAAATAACCTCTAACATTATAAAATTTAATTCTATGATCAAATAGGAGTATTCCACACGGTAATCGAATACCACCTTTTCAAAACAAGAACAACATCCACAAAGTAGCCATCTTATATCTTTGTTATTTGTCTCTCGATCCACAAACAGAACCGTAAGATGTGAAGACCCAACTATCTTCTAATTGTTTGCCAAATTTTTAAAGGGTTTTGGCCATATTTAGAAGATTTCATAACTCTCCAAATAAGGAGTGTTGGAAAATTAGTTTGATAGACAGGTTCTGGACTTCCTATTGATGTTCCACTTTCATTTACCCAACTACCACTGAAGAATGAGCAAATTTCTATCTTGTGTACTGATCTGTAATACAAGGAGCTGACGCAACCTAGTGCTGCACTTGCAATAAATTTAGTCCACAACAGTTTTCACGGCCCGCACAGGGCAGTAGCATTGCTAATTGATATCAAATAGCAGGGAACGTATTCAGGGAGGTCAAACAAATTCAGTTCAAACAAATAATTAATCTGAATGTAAAATAGCAGCTTGTGGGAGTCTGGACCTCTCACTGTGGAATGGACAAGATGTGACATACAGCCACAAAAAAGTGCTTTTGTGTCAATCAAGCGAGTGGCAAAATGCAGCCCATGTTTAGGAATGAGTTAACCCTTACAAATTTACAGCACCCTTTTACCAGGATATTTCTAGCCCTCAACTCCCACTGGCCCCGGACACACGAGTGTAATGCTGAAGTCCTTGACTCTTCAGGCCCAACCAATTCCGATTGCATGGCTGCAATTTTTTGCAGATGTCAAAACATTTTTTTTACTTCAGCTTTTGTTTGAAGTTTTAGAAGATGACATAGGCTAGAATATTTTTCAGAGACACTTGGATAGATTACAGTGAAAACAACTGCCTGGGTTTGAGGTGGCTGGGGTCCTTAGAGGGAAATAGACCTATAACTGAGCCTCAGGGAATGAACACTAGAGAGAGAAAGAATATGCCACAGCAGCTGTAAGGAATTTACTTTTTAAAATTTTAACAACTTAAATAAATAAATTTTATTCACTGGATCTTCTGACCTAGAGACTAGACTTGTCTTGCTAGTAGTGCTGGGTCGCGAGCACGAAAACAGAATGAATCACCACTCTATCCAGCAGAATGCGATTCGCAATTCACTTCAGCGGAACGCAGAACAGTGTCGCCCTCCGATTCCCGATTCACTCCCCTGTCACTGTCACTACCTTGTGACTTGTTTGTAACCTACAGCTGAGTCAAGTCGAGAGCGCAAGAGCAGAACGGAACACTTAGTATGGCTCTCCTTATTTTACAAAAGATGGTATAGTCCAACCCCCCTATTAAAACACAAAATGAACGGGGTCCAACCAATAGACAGAAGGAATTTTATGGAGCTATTGTTTTAGCCAATCATGGAATGGGGGGGGAGGTGAATTTAAGGGGGTCGCTAATTGAGGTCAGTAGATAGAGCAGCGCAACGAAGGGTGGGGGGCGGGACAACAAGAGAGGGACTCATGCTCGCCAAGTGGAGTTGATATGACACTGTTCCGTTTCAGTCAGTGTTCCGCCGCAGTTCCACGAGCGCTCGCAAACTCGCGATTCTTTGAAGCCGACTGAATCGCGAATCGCCACTCTCAGATTTGGCGAGCAGGATCCAGCTCTACTTGCTAGTGCCCCCCTTTTGAAGCAGTTGTTTTTTTTGGGGGGGGGGGGGTAAGTGTTTTATGGCGCTCGCAACTGCATACGGTCAAATGAGTGCACGGGACACATTAAACATTTTCAGTGAGTAGGAAATTTTGAATTTTGCCAGTGTGGCGACCGAAGCCTACTCTTATCGATTTTGGACCACCAAGGGATCTTAAACGTGAGCAACTTGCACACGGGACCTCCGAGTTTTTTCTCCCTTGTCCGAGAAGGCTAGGTGTAGATCTTTCCTACCAGAAGATTAGGGGTGTAGCTGAAAGACAGCAGTAAGAAGGAGCCAAGGAGTAGCTGTAGAAAGGCTGCAAAAAGAGTCAGGAGCCTAGAGGAGGGGGCAAAGAAGGTGGGGGAGGGGGGGGGGCAGAAAGTGGAGACGAAAGCAGAAAACAGACCATTGCCAGAGAACAGGAAAGGAGGTGAGAGGAGACAATTTAAAGAAGAAAAATTATAATGCATTGGGGAGTCATCGTGGATCTTGAATCTAGAATTTGATTTACCACCACTAGCACTCTACTAGAACTCTGGCAGTAGTACTATAGCTTGTTTTCTTTCGTCTGACTGCGTTAAAAAATTCTAGCTCATTTACTAATTTACCTCTAAGCCCACGAAACTTTGCATATTTATAGCACTTCTGCTGGTCAGGGACCAAACTAAAATTTTTTCAAAAAACCTTGATCCAACAAAAAAAATATTTTCTCTTTGGGTCCAATTACATTAAAAACCACCCTTTGGAAACATACAGGAACGCTAAAATAAATGACTTGCAGTAACCTTGCCCACAAATTGCTCATTTAGAGACAGAAACACCTCCGCGTCCCCTCATTTCAGTGTTAGCTTGTTAGATTTCCTCCCCCCATTGTGCTCCACACGAGTCTCGAAAGGTATTCTTTTACTTTCCCCTCCGTTTCACACTTAGCTAGCTACTAGATGTCCATTTTCAACAACACGACATTGACATTATATTGAAGCACTGAACACGAATATCGACTTTTATTTCCGTCACAAATTAATCTACTTTAAAAAATATTGGATGGTTTTTAATTTAACTTTATCAAACTGAGCCTCATTGCTAAGTAATATCCGGGCTTTAGACCAACTGGGGGTTTCGGGGGGTGGGCGTGACCCCCTGTTTTGACCAATCCAATAATTTGATGTTATACAGTTACGTTAAAAATGTTCTGGAAAACAATTGATTAGCGACAGTTTTAGTGGCTATATGTGCGATCTGTAGCAAAAAATACTGCAGTTTGACTCCGAAAACAGGGCATCCGTGTGCAGGAACGAAAGTAAAAAATTACCTCTCGAAAATCACTCATCTCATCCCTTGAAATGCGTTTCTTAGACATATATTAGAGAGTGGTGTTGAGGAAAATATGTCAACTTTTTTATGCTTTGGGTGTAGGCCCCTATGCTGTAAATCCCCTTATTACAGTTATTTTTGTGACCCACTTTGGCTTAATCAAAGACAACTTGTCGAAACCTTAGAAGGCAGTAAACCTTTACCTTTATGGGTTTTAAGCTGAGAAAATGAAACAGGGTGATTTCATTTTATCTTCCCTTAACAACAGTCAGATGAAAACAAGCTGTAGATCTAGACTAGATCTTCTTTAGTATAAGTATAGTTTTAAGTTTGTTGGTGATTTTGTAGTTTCGTTCGTTAAAGTCAAGAGTAGGGGGGTTTCAGGGGGCGCTTACCCCCCTGACCTAACAAAAATACCATAATTTTACCATAATTTGATGTTTCGCAGTTAGGTTGCATCCCTGTTCTTTGTGTTGCCTATTTCAACTATTTGGTTATCAAGACTTCAGAATTTCTTCTCTGGATGTAAACAAATGGATCGTGGACTTAAACTCATTCGCTAAGTATTATTTTCGGCTTGCGGACTAATTTTTTTCGGGAAGGCAAAATGAGATGATGACTAGTGCGCAGTTCAAAGGTCTTTGAGGCCTCAAATTCAAATATATATTAACATATTATGCACAGAAATTTTCAGTATGATTTGTAGAATACATCTGTAATGTTTATTTGTGCGTTTTTCAACTTTGGTTCCTGTAAGAGGCGATTACGCAACATAATTTTGCTTGGACGCGGATAAAATTTGACAATAAAAAATTAATCATCTTCGGTGAAACTCAAAAAATATGTTTGCACCTAGTCAAATTATACATCAAAATAACCATAAATGAATATAGAACTGGAAAATATTGAAAAATTTGCAGTTATATACATTCCATAAAATTTGCACATTTGTATCATGACAACCGACATTGAAAAAAAACCAAAAACATTTTATAATCTTGAAAAATGGACAAGATGCATTCGTAAACAGAAAAAAACACTCATATCGTATATATGGAATTATTCAGAATTGTATTCGGAATAAACCGACACATGCCGCGAGAGGTACTTTTTGTGTAATTTCATCAAAAAATAGTGATTTTTGGGAGAAAAAAACAATTTGACAATTTAGATCTAGCACTGAAAAATATTGATTTCTCAATGGCAATTTGAGCCCAATTGTATCAATATTCTAAATAATAGTCCTACATTTCTTTAGTGTGCAAAATAATAATATATTTTGTTTTGTAAAAGTAGTAAGAGACTTGGGTCCGGGCTAGATTTATAATTTGAGCATCACTATAAAACAAAGTCGCATAAACTTCGAAATTGTGTTTCAAAACTGAATCAAAACTTACGATTTTCGATGGAAATGCTTGACCCGGAAGTCAACATTATATTATGACCTTTATTTTATTATGATGTGGATTGGAATAGAATCTAAGCTAAAATTGAAGATCGGTTCTCGAGCCGCCGGGGGCGGCTTAGCGTACTTTAGCCGCCCCCCCCCCCCCCCCCCCCCCGGCTCGGCGTAGCGAATGAGTTAATGAACTGAACTACAAGATCACCAATTTGTTTTCATTTCATTTTCGCTTCAATTTCAGATTACTAGATCTAGATCTAGATCTAGATTCTAGATCTAGATCTATCTAGCTCTTATTCTAGATGGGAGTGTATACAGACCCGGCAAACAGGAACAAAGTCACAAAGTATACAGACCCGGTAGGGGAACTCTTTTGTGATTTCGGAAAGTTTCAGCGCCCTCTTGGCTCAGGGACTTAGAGTAGGCAGTAGGCCAAGACCTAGGTTCTTCTAGCTCTATGGCCTAGGTCTAGATCTAAACAGACAGACATAAATCAGCCTAGATCTAGATCTAAATGAAGATTGCGGATGTCTTTTCGATGAACGATTGTTTTTCCTCCGTTTTTGGAGTTGGAGGAATCACAATTTGAAGAAAAGAACAATGTCATAATAATGATAATTTCAATCGAGCAGTCACCCTCTCTCTCTCTCTCTCTCTCTTTCTCTGTGTGTCGCTCGCATTCTCTTTTTCTTTGTTTGTCTCTGTCTTTCTTTCTCCCCACCTATTTCCCACTCTATCTTTCTCTCGTTCCCTCCAGTCAACTGGGGCATGTTATATCCATTTTGCTAGCACTTCCCCCCTGCTCTCTCTCTCTCTTGCTCTGCTCTCTCTCTCTCTCTCTCTCTCTCTCACACACACACACACACACTACCGGGTCTGGGCGCTGAAACTTTCCGACATCACAAAAGAGTTCCCCTACCGGGTCTGTATACTTCGTGACTTTGTTCCCGGTTACCGGGTCTGTATACACTTCGATTCTAAATTAGATCGACTAGATCTACTACTACTGCTGCCTTTCCAATTTCAAACCAGCAAAATTTCAGTCAGACGGACTGTAAAGTAAAGCCAGAAAATTGGGGTGTATTATGACAACAAAGACAACTGCTTGAAATAAAAAGAATTCATTAGAAAGTAGTTTCAAGAATCAAAAAATAAAATATTTAAGTGGACCAAAAACTCAATATATGATATATGGACTGAGAATTGTCAAGTGAGGTCTGCTGATCTAGATCTAGATTTTAGAAGTCTGATAGGCTAATCATTAGGTGGGAATATAAAATTAAAATAAGACAAAGAAAAGCCAAAGCACTTTTACATTTGTTATGAATGTAGTGTTGCCAGGACAGAAAAGTGTGGGAGGGTGTCAACTGAAACAGCTGACAACATGACGTTATGTGCATAAATAGAACCATTCACCTAAAAAAAAAATAAAAAAAAGAAGGACGAAATCAAACGCAGAAAAGAAAAATGGAATCCAGGTCACTTGAATCTTCACTTACCTAAAACAAACTCCCATTGCTCGTTCCCCAGAGACCGTTCCGGTACAACTTCGAGGTCGAGCATTTTACCTGTATAATGGTCTCACCATCTGTGACAACAACAATTGAGCTGACTTGTTTAACCACAACAAAATACGATAAATTCACTGATGTTTACGAAATGTAACCTATCTCCATCGCCATCTTTGTTTTGCTTTTATGACTGTATCACCAGGTTTGTGTAAAAGCCAAACCGGAAACTGGATTGCACGAAAAACGAAATATTGATTTTGACCTTAGTATGTCCGTCCGTGACTGAAGGCCTAGCCTAACCTACATAATTTTGTACGTCTGTTCATGATTCCATGACCTAAGTGATTTTGAGCGGTTCATTTTTTGTCTTTAATAGGGAGTTGACTGTCGATAACAACATCACAATTAACCCTATTTATTGTAGTAGAGTTCATGGTCTTGCGTTTAAAAGAAAAAAATAAACATTTATAAGGAGAAAAATTATTCTACCAAAGGTGGGACCGTAACAAGGCCACTTTGTGTTCATCTCAAAAGACAAAACAAAATACCTCCGAAAATCCCACTGAAGACAGGGATGCTAACCAGGATAATACTTAATACTCTTCCCGATCTTGTATTATTTGATTATTTGTCCTATACGTATTGACTCTCACAATGCACCCCTTTGGACCTGCTTTAACCCCCC
>NW_004797310.1:186592-188953 GCF_000002075.1 Aplysia californica | reverse complement strand
ACACACACACACACACACACACACACACACACACACACACACACACACACACTCACATACACGTCGCTTAATTTCGACAAAAGTAAAAGCTATTTCCTTTTGGAAAAAAATAGCGGAGTTCGTTTTCTAAAATGTGTTTTCGTTTCATACTATTTTCTTCCAGTTACCCCTGGTGACGAGACTGGGTGAAGTGTGAAAGCAATAAAATCTTTACCAGACGCTCACAGTTGAATTGATCTTTGCTTTCTAACCATTCAGCACACATATATCTACAATGGTATTGTAGTCTACCTTTTTATTACAGATTAATGATACATTGAAGTTAACATCTCATAGTTTCTTCAGCTCTGTTTTTGTTTTGTTTTGGTTTTTTAGGAGGCTATTCTTGTTTTAATTCACACGTCCAAAATATTATGAAGCCTACTGTTTATTTTGTGTTGTTAATGTTTTTTTGTTTTTTTTTTTTTCTAAAATCATTTTTGTGGAGGGGGTGGTTATATACATGTTGTTTTTTATGCTATCACAATGGAAATGATAATAACAACCGTACACTGTACAACAGTGGCTCGCGCTTATTATAACAATTAATCTACACCTTATGAAACCACATACCGGAAACTCAACCTCGATCCAACCCACGCCTATAGGCTAGCTAAAAAGGGAACGACAAAATACCACACAGCTCCTCATGAACTGACACCCCGCTTGTAGGCCTATTCAGCTGGCCTGCGGTGTGTTTGGGCTTTCAAACCAGCTATAAATAAGACATCGAAAACAAAAACAAAATAGAATACACTGTACAAACAAAAACAAAATCCCGAAAGACAGAATTTAAAAAAAAACCAAAAACCGAAAAGACAGGGAATAAAACCCACACTCACACTGAGGCTGTGAAACGCTGTGGTACAAAAAAACCCACATCAACAACAACAACAACAAAAAATAGGTCAAAGTCGTAAAACTTATAAAATCTTTATACTATCGGGGAAAGCAATGATAATCAAGGAAGTGCAATAGTCTCTTGCCCATCCCACTTCATCGTCACGCCTTCTAAAAGCTGCAGCGAATTGAGAGAGAGAGAGAGAGAGAGAGAGAGAGATAGGGGGGGGGTAGAGCTGGAGAACGAGATATTGAGGTTACACGAACTGTGACAGTGACGATAACAGACTACGTAACAGCGATAACATAACGTAAATTCTATTCCCTTGGTCGATTAATCAGAAAATAAACTAGGTTGTGCAAATGACGCGAACTTGAAACATTTGTCATTGTCATTAGTATTCCTGAAGATGTCAGCGAAAGTAATGATAATACCCAAACGCCGACAGACAGGCAAGTTGAACTGTGACATAGGTACTACCTAGTACGTCATGCTTCTCTGAAACCCACCTTTAATTTGTGCCTTCGCACTGCTTCCTACTGGCCTAGTTGATGACAGTTTTTAGTGTAGACGAGTTCAATTTCTTATTCAAAGAAACAGAAAGAATTTAAAAAGTGGAAAATATTAGGGGTTGTTTGTTTTGTTTTGTTTTGTTTTGTTTTGGGAAGCGGGTGGTCTGTTTTGTTTGTTTATTTGTTGTTTTGTTTTTTTCTTTCCAGCAATTTGACTCGGACATTTTGAACCAGCAATATGATTTCGCTTCAAGGACAAATCCACAAGGTATCGCACAGTTGTTGTTTTTTTACAGTCTCGAGATTACGAAAGTTAGATCTAAATGTCCTCAAAAGTTCTGTGAATGATTCAGCATATTCATATCTGTCTTACCTAAGAGTAAGCTTAAGTTAAATGATCAATCCTGCCCTAGCGAGTGATTTCAATTCCACTCTCAGGATGATGTCATCCCAGGCCGAAATAACCTACGCTGCAAAAGATACAACAACTGATCTAAAAATGAAAGCTTCCATATTCAGGAGTAAATTGACACCCCTTGCAATATTCACACTTTTCTATTCTTGCAGCACGGCTTTTATCAAAGAAATAGCACTGTTGCCGTTCGTGGGGAAAACATTTCGATACTTGTCGTTTCGTTCAGAAAAATAACCTTGCGGCTGGAAAAAGAGATTGCTTTACATATAGATCTAGGTGATCCATGTATTCTTTCTGGTTGCCTCGTGGATAGAGTGAAATGGCTGGTCTACGAGAAAGAGAGAAAAAAAAAGAGAGAAAAAAAAAAAGAGAGAGAGAGAGAGAGAGAGAGAGAGAGAGAGAGAGAGAGAGAGGGAGAAAGAAAGAAAGAAAGAGAGAGAGAGGGAGAGAGAGGGGGAGATCTGAGAGACGTCACAAGCCTTCCCGTCTTGACTGGACTGAAGTTTCCCTGTCTTCTAATTGGGTCAAGTGCTTTGCCTTCAAACTGACTTTTT
>NW_004797310.1:177255-184751 GCF_000002075.1 Aplysia californica | reverse complement strand
CCTGACTACTACTACTACTACTACTACTACTACTACTACTACTACTACTACTACTACTACTACTACTACTACTACTACTACTACTACTACCACTACTACTACTACTACTGCTGCTGTTGTTGCTGCTGCTGTTGAGGCTTCTGCTATTGCTATTACTACAACTACTACTTTTTAAAATTGAATGGTAGACCGAGACCGTTGCCGTACGCCTGAGCATAGATGCTCATTGCTCAGATGCATCTGTAGGCCAAATAGCTGTTGGACTTTTGTTCAATCGATACAATAAAAATTACGTGGGCTTCGGGTACATATTGATATAACAGAGAAGCTATTGCAATGTTAAGAAAACGCCTCCCATAAAAGCATAATTAAAAGCATTTTGCGCAATGCAGGAAATTGTGTTTGACATTTTAGAATCAATGCGTGGGAAAGCGCCCAGCTTCCATTCAACCGCGCTCGATACTACGGTGTTACACTGACATGACCTTTAGGAAAAAAATAAAATAGAAAAGATAGATTCGAGTCACTTCTTTTGTCAGCTGGAACCATCGACCGCTTCGGAGATATGAACCAGTTGTACACTAAAAAAAACCCAGCCCCAGAAGAATCAAAAGAAGAAAGGCGCCCAGACAGGAAGGGAGGGTGAAGAGTTGATTCGCTGAAATAATTTTGCGAAACAGAAACACGAGTGAGGAAACTCAGTCAGCCCCGCGAGCGCTCACGCCGTGTCTGCGCGGGGGAACTCGAGGTGTTTTCCGCCCAGCTGGAGTGTGGGGGGTTTCCTCAAGAGAGGGTTTTCTTGCCATCGATTACAAAATAAGCCACGGCGATGAGGATTTCCGCCGCTCCGTTTTTTCCTCCGACCCCTACCGGATTGAAAAATCAGGTCACCGCTTGCCTTTTACGGATGATGCATACATTAGTCATTTTACGGGAAACTCCTTATATAGCACACCTTTTGAATATTGAGTAGCCGACTAATGCCGAATGGAATTTGAATATGACGTAGCGGAACCAGCGGAAGTAAATAGCCCATATAAGGTAAACTCCGTTGTCGGCTTAAATCGGAAGCCGCCCGAGTGACAGAATATCGACCAATGAAAATTAAGGAAGTATGAAGCAACATGTCACGTTAAGTTGTGAACTAGAACATGAATGAAGGACCATCAGACAGCATGTTGTCATTCGTGGCGAAGACACTGTGCTGTGAACTGAGTGAGAAGTTTACTTCCACTATGCCTCGGGTTGTACCCGATCAAAGGGCAACATTTGATAACGATGAACTATTTCGAAAATTGAGTAGAGAGAGTGAGGTAAGAAATATAATTATTGTATCGGGTGTGACATAGTTCTTTTCTTACTTATAACTCGCGGGATTTCCAAGGAGTGTTTCCCTTATCGCGTTCAGTTCGGCTTGTGATTATAAAGTTCTGTTGTTTTCAGTTCATCTGAGGTTAAATTTTCATGTGTGATTTCATACCAGGATTAAGTTTGTGTTGTTCTTTTCTCTTCTGTAGGTGCGGTATACTGGTTTTCGTGATAGACCTCTGGATGAACGCCAGTTGAGGTTTCAAGCCGAGTGTAGGGAAGGGCACGCAGATCTGGTAAGTTGGCATACGATTCTTACTAATCGCTTTAGATTACGCTTAACTGATTGTCGACCTACGATACACTCCTTATAGATATACAGGTTCACTACCGGCGCATTGTACCACTTTGTTATGTATGTTTGGTTAATGTTCATACTTTTTTTACAACTGTATTTCCGTAATACGTGGGCGGTTCTCCACGTGTACCGGCGTAAAGCCTAGTAGTAACACTTCCCGCATGACTCGTTTGAACGCGCCTAACGCTTTCTATACGCTTCGGACATTGGAATGCTAAAAATGAGGGATCGGCGATCCAACCCAATGGCATAAGCAAGCTACTTGGGGTAAGCTCTTTATGTGTTTGAATGCGTGAAGGGCTCACTATTTCCTTTGAGCTTACGATGTTAAATATTCCATCTACACACGTTTTGTTCTTCACTTTTCTCGTGAAATATTTAGCGGACTGAAAGGGTGAATTCCAGTAGCCTATGGGTCATCTTTAGAAGGTGGGAAATTTGCCGAAAAGGGAGTCCACCACAGCCTTTTCTGTTTTAGACCTTGACGTTTAAGTATCAAAGCAAAAGTTTTTAAAAGTTTAAAACGTTACAATGGTGTGAAAACTACGGTTGTCCGCCTCAATAAGTAGGCTTCAATACCCTTTGAAAGTATCCGTAATAGTGAGTATTATATAGGAACTTGGGGCTCTATCGAATTGCGGAACATTTAATAACGTATTGTATTTCATTTTGCTGTACATTAGTCAATAGGTATTCTTCAACAAGATGCTCTTGGTCTTAAGCACTCCTTCTCGTTCGTCTACTTCGCTCCTTGGGGGCCCCTCTCTCCTTCCCTCCTCCTCCTCTCTCTCTCTCCCCCTCCTCTCCTCTCCCCCCCCCCTCTCTCTCTCTCTCTCTCTCTCTCTCTCTCTCTCTCTCTCTCAATTCTTTCCCTTTCATTGGGCCTATATGTTTGGGAATAGTTAATAGTTAATGGTGAGGGTGAGATATATATATATATATAATATATATATATATATATATATATATATATATATAGAGAGAGAGAGAGAGAGAGAGAGAGAGAGGGGGGGCAACAAAAAGGTTAAGATAAGGTTATTGTAGTTTCATTTCTATGTTAGGCCGTATGATATAGATCTAGAAATATTTTGCGGAACATAATAATATACTCCCCCGACCCCATCTCCACAATCCCTCTCTCTACTCACTCTCTCTCTCTCTCCCTCTCCCCCCCCCCTCTCTCTCTCTCTCTCTCTCTCTCTCTCTCTCTCTCTCTCTCTCTCTCTCTCATTCTTACTTACCCTCAATTCTTCCTTCTCCGTCATGCTCAAACTGTCCTCTTTTATATAAATGTCTAATTTGGAGTCAAACTGTACATAAGAAAAAGAATAGTTTCTGTATTATCTTGACTGTTATGTTATGCGGCTCACTAATATGTCAATACAACTAAAGGGGAAAAAGGACTTACAAGACGATATGAGACATACTACACAAAGAAAAACAAACATAGGTAGAATCTATGCGGGGTTTGGGAGCGGCTTGGTTAGGGAAAAGGGGGGGGGGGGGGCGAAAGACAAAGAAAAGGCACTCGGACACATATGATTCAATCTCAAAAACTGATTGTGGTAGAGAAATAAATGTTACAGGGATAGTGAATCCTCTTCACTTAGATTTTTTAGAACTCATACTCGGCCATTCGCATTTTAAAAATTTTTTATTTTTATTTTATTGTATTTTATAAATTTATTTATTTATTTATTTATTTATTTATTTATTTATTTATTTATTTATTTATTTATTTTATTTATTTATTTATTTATTTATTTATTTATTTATTTTATATATAGTAGTCCAATCAATCTAGGTCTAAATACCAAGAAGAAATATCTTCTTCTCACAAAATAGTCATGTCATCAGTAACCAAACAACGAGTCAATCATTAAAGAATTTTACGATTTGGCTTTTCTTTGTCTTTTCCGTGTGAAACTCAAAACTGAAAAATAATTTGTTATTGTCCTTTTTGGTACTGGGAATTGTGAATATAAGATAGTTCAAACAGTTTTGTTATAATAATGGTTAATGGTTTTATTATCTGGTGGTCAAGTGTCGAAATGAAAAGCAAAGTCTCTCTTTAAAAAATATAAAAAACACCTTAAGTATTTCTGCCAAGCTTTGATTTAGTGTATCTTAATATTTAGTCTTGCTGCTCGTAGTGTTTTAATTTTGTTTGTACCTGTTCTGTTAGTGTTACATTCATCTCCGCCGATGGTGACCATCCATTTTAGTTTTGCCGCATAACTTGGAATACCTAGGTTTTTTTCCAGCATTTGTTCTCTCATCGTTTGATTTTACCCCTAAATAAACAAACATTTAGAAAATGTTGAACTTTCTAATGATATAATTACAAAACGTCTAGATAAACGTATAATGAATAAGATATTTAAATTGATGAAAAACAAAGCAGAAATGAAATGAAAATTACAGTAGCCTACTAGAAATATTATTTTGAAATGCAAAATTCATCAGCTGTGATATGCATTTCTATTCCCAAAGTTGTTTTCTTTTTCTCAGCGTAGGATCGAAGCAGCCCGACTCCAAAAAATAATGTCGAGGGGGGCGTCGATCACGTACACTTAAAAAAAAAAAAGAATCCTTCTCGACACCTATTTTCCATTCTTCTAGTATCATCATTATGATATTATACTTCTAAAGCTTTGAAATAATCGACGTTTGAAACAAAGCACCTAGGGTCTAAATAATCAAATAAACCCCAAGACAAAAGATAGCCGACCCGACCCCTCCCTACCGAGATCCCCATCATTTTCACAAATTGAAACAAGACATACAACTTTAATTTTTTTTAAACAATTAAAATGTTATATCTTCTGAGCACATCTTCTAACGCGACATCACAGAACGGACACAGAAGAGGAAAAAAGCAAAACAACAAACAAAAACACGACAAACAAAACAAAAACCAAACAACCTTCGGATGTAGTTGAGTATAGATCTGCAAGCAACAGCAGTAACAACTTCAACAAAAATGAATCTCCTGCAACCCAGTGGACATCAGAATACGAAATTTAAAAAAGAAATTTCACCGTTTATTTGAAAAGAAACAAAAATCTGCCCCAGATACGCTTAAGGTTCGTTCAATTGACTGACAAATAAAACCTCCTTTGTTCCTATTTCTAGACGTTTGTTCTTATATGAGCTAAAATGTGGTTTTTACAAAGATTGGATCATTTAAAAAATGATAATAGCTATAATAATAGCGGCACCCGGCAATAGAAACAATATCAAATAATTTTAAATGATGTAGTCTTTCTGATTCGTGGAAATAAATATACAAATCTTTGAAGGAACCGTAGCCATTTCTGGAGAAATTCTGGGCTGGTGACGAGATCTTTCGGCCCGCCTGTGTCTGTTCCATCGATAAAAAGCTCTATCGCCTTATAAGCAACTCTTGAATGCCCAGTCGCTTATTAGAAAACTCGTTTATTCCCCTTGGAAGATTGCAATTTTTCTCGATAGGAAAAGCGTTGACTTTCTCATCTGTTAAAATCGCAAGGCTTTTTTTTTTAATTAAAAGAAAATATAAAAACCAACAGCCAACACCCCCCCCCCCCCCCCCCCCCCAGAAAAAACAGCTACATCAAAACAAAACAAAATCAACAAACAGCAACAACAAAAGGAAAAATGAAACTGCGTGAAACTGCGTTTTTGTTTTTAACATTCCTTTTTCACCGTTCCTCAGAAAGTATTTTAACTATGATTATCTAATGATTTTAAGTGTTATAATTTAAGTTTTGTAATCCACAATCTTGGCCGCAGTAGTGAGTTGTTGTTTTTTTAGGGGGTTTACCGTTGCTAGTCTTTAAACACTGCTTTGAAAGGGACCCGTCTGGGATTTATTTTTTATTTTTTTGCCTCAAAAGAAGTTTTATCGTTTAAGATGTTTCGGCACATGTACGAGCTAATTGACTTGCAAGTGCTGTAAAACTACAGTGTATAACTGAAAATTAAAAGTTGTAAATAACCTGTCTGGCTTTTCATCTTTTCAGTTCTGGGCTATCTCGTAGGCCTTCACTGATAAGGCTCTCAAACGTATTTGTAGATGTGTTGGTGTTATTCATATTTAAATATAAATACATATTAAAATTGTTTAATTTTTTTTGGTGGATGGGTCTATTCTTCATTTCATCGTTTTTGTTATGGCCGATAATTTTGTCGTCATTTATGAATTATTTATTTGTTTGTTATTTGTGCTCCGAAACGAAAGGCTTCATTTTTAACAATGGACAAATTGTACGGACAAATACCATATATATATATTGCAAAGTCAAATCCTCTCTAAAGCTAGTCCATGCCCACCCACCCCCAAAACACACACTCGCGCGCGCGCGCGTGCATACGTACAAACACGCATACACACACACACACATATTTTATCGTACACACACGCACATTTGTACCTCATACTCTTTCATATAAAAGTTCCATACGCCTCCCATCCTACACAAGCGTGTACACATGCGTGAATGCTTTCTGTTATCAATCAAAACTTTTGACTGATATCCTGTCATGCATGCTATACCCCTGAAAGAAAAATAATTGTAAACTGTTTCCGTTTGGTACCGTGTGTTTAAAGAATAATGTATTTTCTTTGAGATCCAAGTTTATGTAACTCCCTACCCTTTTCATTCATAGTTTCATCTCTTCCGCACTCTTCTTTCTTGAGAGGTGCTTTGAAATTGCATTAAAAAATATAACTATGCCTCTAAAGACTTTCTTTTAAAAAAGCAGACAAATGTCTAGAGGGTGTGTAGATCAATTTATTCATGAGACTTTAGAAGCAGGGAGCTTGGCGGCAAACACGAAATGGAGCAACTTTTCCTGTAACGATAGTAATAATACTAATAATACTGATAATGCTGCTGCTGATAATAATAGTAATAATGATAATTATAATAATAATAATAATAATAATGATAATGATAATGATAATGATAATAATGATAATTATAAGAATTGCTATCAATAAATAGTAGGCCTAACAGTTTTGTGATACAGGAATGATAGAAATAATATTATCAATACATGTAGGGATGATAAAATGATAATACACGTAATAGTAAAAAATATAATTATAATCATTATTATTTCTCTACCTTCCATTCTGTTTTTGTTCATTTTTAGCTGTCGTTGGACGTTCGGGCGAGCTCTATTTCTTTACACGAACAAATTACTGAAGTTGCAAGAAGCTTAGTCACTAGAGAGATCACAAAATATTTGTATTAAAGCCTAAAAAAAGGACACCACAAAAAATGTTTGTGCCGTTCTTAAGGCTTTAAATAATATGACCTAAAATATCTCTCTTTATCTTTTTAGCGCTACCTCATATTCTAATCTGTTCAAGGCAAAATATAGGCATTTGCCCTGCTTGTTTGCTGTACACTTCTAATCAACTTGACTGTTTCAGCCCTTCTCTCTTATTTTATCACAATTATTATTTATTAATAATGTTCTTTTTGCTCACCACGATATGTTACCGTTTTTCGTTTGTTCTCCTTTCACACATCAACGTTCTATTTTTTTTTCAGGCATTCGTTGGTACCGGCACTAATCTCCAAATGAATTTTGTCGCCAACTCATGGTCTGAAAGCCCTGACGACCGACGACTCACCAGGGAATTTGTGAATTTTGACATTGAGCCCGGCAAGGTAGGGGACATTTTTGTACTTTAAAATATATACTAGTTTTTAGTTCGGGAAATGAAATAATTCTAAGCGAAAAAAAGAGAGTCACGGGGTAGGCTTTTGGGTGGTAGTTATGGATTCTGTTAGTTGTTTAAACTCTTTATTCTGTTTTGAGTTTGGTTTCACCTCCC
>NW_004797310.1:175209-176828 GCF_000002075.1 Aplysia californica | reverse complement strand
CTTCTTCTTCTTCTTCTTCTTCTTCTTCTTCTTCTTCTTCTTCTTCTTCTTCTCATCCGCCCCTACTCATCCCCCTACTCCCCCCTCCTCCAACTCCTCCTCCTCCTCCTCCTCCTCAACCACTCAACCTCGTCCGCTGTTATTTTTTTGTGCCGTTGTGCGGTATTTTCTTCGATTATTTATTTATGTTACGAAGTCAAGTTTCTAGTTTAATTTCACCGTAAGCCAGACCTGTTTAGCCGTCATTTGGTCGACAGCGTCAATTCGCGATTCCGCAATATCTCACCTGTGTTATGATGTAACTATGTGGGTTATGTCAGAAAGTAACATAGGAAGGGCGGCGGAAAATTGCGCATGTTTTTAATCCTATTGTCAAAAAGTTCAGAGATTTTCCCAAACCTGTTGGAAAATTGCGCAGGGATTTTCAGTATCGAGTATTTCTTAGGTTGTGTAGATATTCGACATTGTACCGACTTGAAATTCTATATGTACAAGTTTAAGTAATAGACCTCTTCCACTAGCAAATTATCAAGACTTATTTCGTTTCATTGTATACATACTTTTTCGTCCTTTCTCTGCCACGAAAACCTCCGTTTTAAGTTTCATTTTGAGCGCGACGAAATTGCATTGGGCTTACTCATCTATTTATACAAAGCCGCAAATATATATTTACTTACTTTCTGGTTCTTCTGAGACAAACTTGCCCGATTATTTTCAGCTAAACAATGTACCCCCTCTGACGTCCAGTCTGGTAGAGATGTCTACTATTTGAACGATTTTCAGTGAACTCTCAAACAGCTAAACATAGTCGAGGTCGGGATCCTGATTCAACCCCATACCATACCTCATAATTACGATACCAAACAAAAAAGTGGGTAGTAGGCGGGTGCTCTGGTGTGGTTTGCTCCTTCTTTCCCATCAAACATCTATCGTCCTTATCTCCCCTTCTTCTTTTTTATGTTTGTTACTTTGTTACTCTCTTGTAACACCTCCAATCTTCTGGCGCTCATATGACCTTATGCAGTTGCGAGCCCCGTAAAACCTCTACTAAAATAAAGAAAACAAAACTAAAAAAAACCGTACTCAGGAAGGGCGGCTTATTGAGTAACCCTTGCATAACATGATAAAACCTGCGCAATTTCCCGGCCTCCCCCCACCCCACCCCCCGGAAATGGGGGGGGGGGGGGGGCAGTGGCTGTCTCTGCCCCACAATATGCACTTTTCAGTCATTTATAGTAGCAATTCGCAGTTTTGATGGATGTGTGTGGGCAGTGATAGGATTTCTCTATTTCTTTCCCATCCGTTTTAAAATTTTACATAAAAATTATAAAACATACGTAACAATGAAAAAAATCATATTCAAAAATGATAAATCATACATCATACATAAAAATGATAAATCATTAATACAAATGATAAATTACCCATAAAAATGGTAAACCATACATAAAAATGGTAAATCATACATATACATCATACATAAAAATAATAAATCATATATAAACATGATGAATCATACGTAAAAATGATAACTTCCTGAACTCTCTTTCTATGTCAACCAGAGTTAACAACTCCACCCCATTCTTATAATGCAGTTTCTGCATTGTGTGTGTGTGTGG
>NW_004797310.1:173013-174426 GCF_000002075.1 Aplysia californica | reverse complement strand
AAAAAAACCAATAATGAGTAATGACAATAATGATGATGATGATGATGACGGTGATGATGATACCAATGAATTGCATTCTTATGTACCATACAAAAGTCACTGACATTTTTTTTTCATAGTAAGTTAAAAAAAAAATATACTGCGCCCCTTCACAGAAATATGAAACGTATCATTTCAAAGATGGGCCCCATTGTGTGGAGTCCAGGGCATAACTAGCTTAAGTTGAGATGATGCGGAACGGATGAATGCTGTTGGAATCCCGGGTATTCTTGAACTTCGGTTGTTAGGGGAGTTTTCAAGGCTCTCCATGCTCCCAATTGGCTCATGCTTATCGGAGATGGACATTGATTTTGGACGATCTGCCTCTTAATGACCTTACATAGTTAGTAAGAGCGTTGACAGCATTCCATAGCATAACTGTAATAATTGTTCGTGTAGTTATCAAAAAGGGACTGTTCTCCTGTTAACAAATCGAAATGGAAGAGAGCTGAACGGAAGTTAGAGTAAATCTGAATAGCCTAAGAAAAAGATGCCACTCCTAAACCTGTGAGTCGTCATGTTACTGAAAAAGAGAGGCGCCTTTCTTTTGGAGATGCACCCCCTTACTTTTATTTTGAGCGAAGAAGCTGCAAGGACAGACGTAGACGCCCCCATACTGGTGGAGACGGACCCAGCACAAGACACACAGGTAAGACGCAAGGATGAAATGCCTGGTCTGGCAGAGGCGCCGCCGTAACATATTTAGAAGGTGGGTCATCATATCATCGTAGTGCGACGAAGGTCCCTCCGACCACCTACCCCCAACAAAACCACATAAAGAAAACAATAGAAAAAAGTAGCAGTAGTACAAAATAGACGAAACAAAACACTAACCCCCTGCTAACCCATCAGCTGAAAAAAACACAAAAAAAACTACAAACCAAACCAGACCCTTTTCAAAAAGACAGGTCAAGAACAACAAAGAGGAAAAAGCGAATAAACAAAAGAAAACAAACCCCTAGCTGGCAGAAACAGAAATATGATCGTAACATGAGACTGAAATGCCCCGCTCTATTCTCAGAATACAGACACAACTCACGAAAAATCACGATAGCTTACAAATTCAAAAGAAATACGCATTTACGTGAACACACTCATATGGAAATCGAAATTTAGTTTAAGAAAAAAAAGGGAAACCTAACAACAGTAAAAAAAAAAACCCCCATTAAAAATGTTTAAGGTTAAAAAGAAAAGGCATAACCCCTTTTAAATACCAGTGATTGGAGACCCAAAAAAAGAAATACCCTCTTTCCAATACCTAATTTTTAGTGCACATTCCTTTCCCTTCAAATACTGTACTCACACACCAATGCAGTTCAGTTCTTTTTTCATCTTATATTCTCTCTCTCTCTCTCTCTCTCTCTCTCTCTCTCT
>NW_004797310.1:170627-172913 GCF_000002075.1 Aplysia californica | reverse complement strand
GGGGGGCACGAGGGTATAGTTAGGTAGGACTAGAAGAATGCGATGTACTCATCATGCTCACACTCTCAGGGATGGGCGTCAGGAACGAATGAGGTCTCCAGACCCAGCATGGGAAATTATCATTATCTTCCCTTGGCTCACCCCTTCTCTCACTCCTTCACTGTGTTTCATGCTTCTACGATAACCCCGTCCCCATCCCTCTCAGCTCAGTCTTTTTTTTTTCGTGAAAAAAAATTGGGGTGTTGGAGGAGTGGGGGTCGAGAGAAAAGAAATAGAAAAAAAGAGGGGGAAAAAGTCCGAATGTAAATATTGTAAAACCTCGATTTGTTTTCTTAGAAAGTCATAAACTTAATCATTTTCGTTTCCGAGTTTCTACTTTCACAATCTTAAGTGACTTTTTTCCCTCTCTTTTCATTAACAAAGAAAGGGTGTCCTTCATATATTATATATAGTAATATTGTCAACAGGAACTTTCTACTTTTGCCATGTTTTTCATAATAATAGTATGATGAAATTATAGTTGCAGTCGTACGCAAGTTACACTCACGCGTGCACACACACATACACACACACACACACTGACACACACACACACACACACACACACACACACACACACTATTTCTTTCTCTCTCATACACACACACACACTTACACAAACACAAACAAACACACACACACATACGGGCCTTCACTAAATCATTCAGTCATTGAATAAAACGGGTACCTTGCGCACAGCATAATAAAAATCACCTACTTTCACCCTGAACAAGTACACGCCTATGTTGATGCACACAAACCAGTTTCGACTTCCCTTCGCCTCCACTAAGACCGTCGCGGCGTCACCGTCTTCGTCTTATCGACTAGCGCGGTGAATGACTGAGCGTGAATGGTCGTCTGCTCAACGGGCGAGACGCGACAGCGCGACACTGTGTTCAGTTGATAGACGCCCCACAAGCCCCCGTGTGTTGGGTGTAAATTTCTAGCAGACCAGTCAGAAGGCCTCCCCTCTGTGGTGTGTTCAGTGTGTGTGTAGTGGGCTTGCTGGAGGTGCGCCCCAAAAGTCGACACAGTTGCCGAAAGTCACAGGGTCTGAGAGGGGGGACTTTCGGCTTGTGTGATAGATCTGCTAATGCAATTCTGTCACTGTTGACTGTGTACCGTCGTTTATCTGCACGGCAAGGTTTTGTTGTTTTTCGTACACGGCCAGTTGTTCCATGTTCATCAGGCTCGACTGTGTACTGTTTGTGAATTCATCTGCGAGTTTGGATTTCAGTTTTGACTACTGGCTCCTTTTTTTGGTTCCAAACAAGGCAAGGACTGCTCCCTTATAATTATAGCCTAGAATCTACATCTAGAATCTAGATCTAAATCTATATCTAGATCTAGATCTATATCTTGATCAAGGCCTACTTTGATAGCGAAGATTGGAGTAAAAACATACAGATTTTGTGGTAGGTGCCTTAACGTGTCAATTGTTTGTGTCCTTCCCTCCTTAATTGCCTTCTTAATGTTAATGTTGTGGGAACTGTTGTCAATAATTTAATTCAAGATTAGGCCTTTTGGTTTAGATCTATAATCTATCAATAAGTAAAAGACTTTCCTAATCATGCTTAGATCTAGATCTAAAATCTAGAAACTAAATGTTTAGAATCTACAAGATCTAGATCTAGATTCTAGATTCTAGATATCTATATATCTAGATATTTATCCAGATCTGGTCTCGAAGTATTGTTTTATTTTGTTTGTTTGTTTGTTTGTTTGCTTTTTGTTGTTGTTCTTTAATTCAGGCGTAGCTTTGATTAGGCCGAGATCTACAAAAATAACATTTGAAAAACCCGAATTCCGAAGACCCTTAAGTTCACTTTGAACTTGGATTTGGTGACATTTTGTGGCCCTCCGTTAACTTTGGTCAAATTGGGGAGGCTACTTATCTTAAGAGCACCTACCTAGCAACACTGTTGGAGGGGGCGTTGAACACATACACCTTCCATCCTTAGCTTTCTATCCTTTGATGCATACCTAGCCCCAGTGACAGTGGTCACTCTATGAAGTGACAACTACAACGGTATGGCTATGACTGGTGTATTAATAAAAAGGCTGGTGATAGAAAACTATCAGCAGGTAGAAAGGGCAGTAGCCAGCTAGCCAGCAAGCCAGCTTTTTGTTGAAATGCCTCTCCCCCGTCTCTATTACCACGAGACTAGATCTACCATCATCATCATCATCATCATCTTCTTCTTCTTCTTCTTCTTCTTCTTCTTCTTCTTCTTCTTCTTCTTCTTC
>NW_004797310.1:158629-170527 GCF_000002075.1 Aplysia californica | reverse complement strand
GCCCCTTTTCCCCCTCGAAACAACGAATTTAAAAAATCGCTTCAACCGGGCACCCATACGACTCGACAAAAAATGAGGGGAGAAACAAAGAATGAATAACAAGAGGCAGGACTAGAATGATAATTCTTCCACTGACTGACGCTTTGATGAAGTAAAAATGGGTAAAGACGATTTCTTGTAAAATGTTATAGTTCCCACAATCAATGTTTTGTCATATTTGACAAACTGCGTATAAAGGACTGAACGCCTGTAGCCAACTCCAATCAATCGTGGGCGGGGCGGTTATGAGCGTGGCATGCACGAGCGGGCATTGCACAATCGCTTCATAACAGACTCCCACCGGAAGAGCTCTAGACTGAAGATTTCTTAGAAGTAATTGAAGGAGCATGGAAATAATTAAAATAGAGTGAGATTGTGGGCCGAAAATGTTGTGATATTACAAGGCTGTTATTGTTTCTCTTAATCCCCCCCAAACACACCTTAAAAAAATAAAGTCAAACTCGCCCCCACCGTTTCTTCTTCACCCTTACATTACGTGGACTTTCTTACAGCTGTTAGATCTAGATCTAGCTTTGGTCTGTTTATAGCTTCGAGTAAAATACATTTTTATAACTACAAAAAACATACGGATGGAACACCTCCCACCGCCCAAAAGGAAGGGTAAAATTATTATTAGTTTCTGTTTCTCTCCTTTGTCACCTGGGTTATCAGCTAACATATTTTTCGAACACAAAAACACTTTTGCGTTTCGGAAATTCACTGCACCTCTTGGCTAACCTCCCCCTCCACCCCCTCAATGCTCACATGATCGTTTTGGCCCCTCGTCACCTCCCACGTTCACCTTCACTCCTTCTTCATTCAGTCCCTTTCATTCTTCTCATCTGACTCAACTGACCAGTCAAATGTAGTGACCTTAAAACCTGGGGAAACCCCGCGGCTGGAAGAGATTAGAAGGACTGTAGGCTGTGCCCAGGACCGTTAAGTAGGTTACCGTTATTACTATCCTCGTAAATTTGACCTTCGTCGCGTACGGAAACTAATGATATGCATGACATGGGAGGCAAGTCACGTGGAGCATTGGGGGCGGACCGGAACTTCCTGATTCCTAGGCCAAGTTGAACAGTTTGGAAAGCGAAAGTTGGGGCGAAGGAAAAAACGCTGTGGCTTATTTTAGAGTTCGAGCAGGAGACTGCATTCAACAAGTTAGTGAAGGGATGAGTACGTGGCTTATCTTCGGTTAGTTACATCTGTTAAAATGTATTGTGATCTTGTTTATTAGGTCTAGATCTAGATCTAGATCTAGGTCTAGGATCTATCTAGATCTAGATTACATCAGATTATATAGAATACAACAAGTATTAGAAGTCGAGTCGTGACGTTGGTTGGGTGGGAAATCCAACCGACACGCCGACAACATCATAATATAGATCTAGATCTATATCTAGATCTACGTCATAGTCTGGATATGACAACTGGACAATAGTCCGGAAAAAAAATGTCAACATTTTTGTTTCCGTTTGTTAGATCTACAATCATACTTAGAGAGCCTAGATCTAGATTTAAGTTATGCTCTTTTTTGGATTCTAGGTAGATCTAGAATCTAGATCTATAATCTAGATCTAGATCTATATCTTATATCTAATCTGGATTAGAAGAATCTAGATCTAGATATCTAGATCATCTAGATCTAGATCTATATAGCTATCTAGATCTAACATTCAAGAATTATGAGGCTTGAGGACATCTATTTTGTTGATCAGCGCTTGGTGACTAACGACCAACTGAGTGGGTTAGCAGGTTGGGACAAAGGATGGATTTTGATCAAGGCCTAGGGCTGGCACTGGCATGGGATACGATTTGGGGTTAATTTTTACTTTCACTCCCGCACACAGATGCACTGTTTCAGGGGTCAAACTGCTGTAGCCTACTGTTTGCTGCAGATCACACATAAAGCCTCTAAAACTGTCGCAAATCAATTATTTTCAAGACAATTTCAAATCTAGATCTAACTGTAAAATATCAAATTATGGGTAAAAACAGGGGGGCATGCCCCCCTGTAACCTCCCAGATTTTCTTTTACCCCAGTGGGGCAGGCCCCCCTGGAACCCCCCGATTGGTCCAAAGCATGTCTATCTCGGTTAAAAACAATCAAATATTTCAAAAAAACTATTAATTTGCGACGGAAATGAAGTTGATATTCGTGTTCAGCGCATCAATATTTAGCAGAAAATAGACAACTGGTAGCTGAGTGTGAGACGGGAGGGAAAGTTAAAAAATACCCGATTTGGAGACATCTATTGAAATGGAAAAGTGCAGTTGTAGATTAGATGGATTGCTTTTTTTTTCTTGCTCTTATTGCTGATTCCAAGTCCGGGAGGACTTCTGTAACGAGCGACCATTATGAGACAGAGCAGAATTGAGGGCTTGGGGTAGGGGTAAGGGTAGGGTTAGGGGTAGGGTTAGGGTTAAGGTGAAACCCCCCACCTTATTTATATAAAAGGCAAACCCCCCTGAAACCCCCCTATTCTTGGGGCCAAAACCAGTGAATAACAATTGCGGGGTGGGAACTACCGAAAAAGCGCCACTACTACTAGCCCTACTACTGTAGGCCCTAAGTACTTTTAGACAAGGTAGTGTGAGCAACTGATCCACTTAGCGGTTACTAGGTTTGGTTAACAGCTGGGTTTTACTTCCTGAGTTGGACTTGGGGGGGGGGGTGCATGGGTTTAGCTACCTCTTGCTCTGTTGCTGTATCTAGAACTGTTTCTCAATTTCATGCTTCATTCTTGATGTTGTAACTTTAACCCTAACAACCCTAACAGCGGTATTATTCATAAAAATTGATTTTTTGGTTGCCTGAATCGATCATACTATGAAAATATAGATTTGAATTTATTTGAATCATTATTCTAATAGGAGCAGACATTCTGTGTTCTTTGGTCCTAAACACACAAAAAAGACTACTGACAGGTCTCTGATTATGACTCAAACAACTGTTCATTTCACTGTTGCAACATTATGTATTATGTGTATGAAGATGAAGTTTTTTATGTTAGTCTCACGGATATTCTGTCTCTGTGTTCAAACACAAACTCAGGTTGTCTTGGGTCATTTTTGAGTCTGAGTTCAGTGTGCACATCATGTAACACGTTAATTAAAGAATGTCGCAGAACCTTTGATAGTCCCACAAATGGAATATTATCCTGAGGCCATTCATTCATTGGAATAAGCCAGCATTTGTAAGATTTGTGAGTTGTTCATCAGTAGACAAGAGTTTGTCGAACTTCGAAACAGTGCTTCTGGTGGGCAGAAAACCAGTTTTTATGTTAGTTTTTCTTAAAAAAAAAAAAAATTCATAATCTCAAGTAGGCTTGTCAATGAAACTTGTATCTGATGTGAACTTAACAATTGAATTGTTGGTTCTGTATGTCTGAAAACATCCTCTATAGTAAAGATGATTGAGTGCAAATGTTACCCTCTTCACATTTTTATTTGTTTTTATGATATACTCCATAGGTTCATCTGAAAAGTCAGTTCATACTCAATGGTGTCTGTGTACTGTGGAGAGGATGGGTCGACTTATCTCGCTTAGATGGTGTTGGTTGTTTGGAATTTGATGAAGAGCGAGCACAGGTGAGTCTATTCTCATATTCCGTTATAGTTTATAGTCGAATATGCTCTGATGACCAGTTGTCCAAGACAATCGCCTGTATTATAAAGAACCGCTTCCCATTTTCACCTGTGTGTTTTTTACTTTGTAATACTGTAATGACACTAGCCAAGAGAACGACCTATCTATGATGACCGCTTTGTTTTTCGTTTGGTCATCGTGGACAAGTTTGACAGTAATTTATATTGGCCATCATCAGACATTCAGGGACAAACTATTATTACTTATTATTGTTATATTGATATTATAATCCTTCACATTTTACCAACAGGTGGTTTTGCTTTTAGGATCTCTTGCTGTCCGTTTCACTGATAGGCCCCTATCGGTTTACTGTTTGCAGTTATTATTGATGATTGTATAGTTTTTTACTTAGGGCCTAGTATCAGTTAATATTTTTTTTATTAAGAGCTCTTTCACTACCCCCACATCAGTTTGTGTCTTTAGAAGTTGTAGTTGAGGGATTAAAAAGCATTTTGTGAAGCAACAGTCAGTGTATATATTGGACATTATTATGCTTGTTTCAACTTTGTGGGCTACCTTGTATGATCAATGCCTCACAAGAAAGTTACTTTTTATCCCTCTTATTGTCACTTACATAACATTTTGAATGACGCTTTAAAACTTAATCACAAGCTTGACAGCAAACCTGTCTGGCAATTCTTGATTTTATTGTTTCCAAAGGGATGTGTAGAGAAGGAAGTCTGTTGGTCGATGTCATGAGCTAAAGAAGTTACTAAAAGTATTTTTTAAAAACAAGGCACAGTGAAAGATCTTGCGGCTGCTGATAGAGATAAATAAAAGATTTGTTTATCCCAGGTCTAGCATGAAGAGCCAATTAAGACGAGTTGCGTGCTGGGTGCATATTTTTCTGAAAGTATTCTTTTATCACCAAAACTCATACCCTCTCTTAAAGCATGCTTCATCAATGAGTTAGAAGGACTTCTCACAAATTACTTTTAGTTTGTCAATATCTCTTTTGAAGTAAAATGATAAACTAGACGAAAACTGTTCTTTGGGGCTTTTTTCCCCCCTCCTTCTCAACTATTTTCCATTAGCACTCAGCTTGCTGTTTTGTTTGCTACCAAGACGCTGCTGGTTTCTCTTTTTTTTTCCTTTTTTTTTTCTACCACTTTTTGTTCTTACTGTACAATTGTGGTCGATTTGAAACTATTCAGTCCTTTCCATCTATTCTTTTTATAGGAAGGAACAACTCTAACTCTACGCATTATCTTCATATATATGTCTTGTTTCAATAATTCTAGTTTGGCAGAATGAGTAATACTAGGTCTTTTATCAATATTAATGTACTTAGCTATGAAGCAGCACCCACTTTTCAATGGCTATTATTGTTTACCTTACAAATGCTATTTATGATTTTGTAATTTATCGTTCACTTTGGGGGGGGGGGGGGGGTATTTTCTTGGTGTCTTCTATCCCACCATTTGCCATAAAGAGTTACCTCCCTGAATAAATTTTCTTTCAGGGCAATGGGCATTGAATGGATTGAACTTTAAACTGGCCGCACTGTTCTGTGATGCAAGGTTTATAGTGTATTAAATAATTTCTATGAACGATTTTTGACAAAGTCAATTCTCTTAAAACCTGTTCAGAGATCAAAGACCTGCAGGGCAACTGGGCTTCAGTTCAAGACATACTGTTTAGATTTTCTAATTCTTTGAAGAATGCTTGGCAGAAGTTAAGGCTGCATATTATATTCTGCTTTTTTGAGAACAAATGCACAAAATCTGATAATTGCTGCCCATATGGCATGCTGGAGGGCCTAGAGCATTGAACAAGTACAACTTATGCATCCTGTTAATTTGTTTTCAAAGTTTTTGCAAGGTTTTCAGGAAGAGACATGCTGTCATTTGAAATTCAACAGAATTCCCACTTTTCATGGTTCCTTTATTTTCCATAACCTTTTTATCCCCACCCCTTTTTTTTTCTTTTAGTAAATCTTCCATCTGCCAGGTTATGAGGAAAAGCTGTTATTTAAGAAGGCTAATGGAGACAAAGAATACAGAGCAAGAAACTGAGAAGAAAGCCTTGAGAAAGTCTGGGAGCTTGCCTGGGCAGTGTGGGTGCATTACGCACGTTCCCCTGCAGCTCCGTTATATTCATAGCTGGGATGTGGCCCTATAACAAAATTGCACTTGTAACAGACAATAGGGTGTGAAAAGACAAAGAAAAAAATCAATATTTAGTGGGGTACATGCTCCCCAGCTCAGCTGTCTTACATTATTGCCAGCATTCATAAGACTGGCTTTGAGATTTGGCTGTGAGCACATGTGCTTCCTTCTCTTTTTTCTCCTCCAACTGACACATGCCTCTCCTTAAGATGCCACTTTCTTTGCTTTTCTCTGGCTCATTGCAAACTTGGAACCAATTATAAATGTGCTTTGTTCACACTGTGAAAGAAAAGCAGCTGATTATGTTCTGTCCCTGAGTGATTCTGCCCTTAGTGCTGCATAGGAGGGGCTGGCCTGGTGATGAAAACATTGTACTGGGCCTGGCTCCAGACACCCTCAGCTGCAGGCTTCCAGGGAGAGGATAGAATGGCATGAACCATCCCAGCTCTTGTTTAACACTGCTGCTGAGTTTAATGACAGACAAAGGACCAGGTGATTTACTCCATTTCATACTTCATGCTAGCATGCTCTTTTCAGAAGCCCTTATTGCAGCAAAGGTCTCCGGTTACATTTACTGGAAAGATTAGCATGGGTCGCGGGGCACAAGGCATGTCAGACCCCAGGCTCCGGGCACCTGGCCCAGCAGAGGGCACATGTCATCTGGAGCACCCTACAAAATTAATTAATTTTTTACAGCCATATTTCCAGTTGCCGAAAACCATGCCGCCAAGCAGATGTACGCTGATGTCATCTGCGAACCAAGAGTCTGCTCTGAGGGTACTCGGAGGACCGAGTCTTTCTCACGCAGGCGCCCACTCTCGATGACATCCAGTCCCCTCCCCCCTGCTGATATATAGAAGTTGATGTTCTTGAGTAAATGTATTGTATTTCTCCTTTGTTTCTTTCTTTGAAGGTTGAAGACGCGTTCCTGCGAGAACAAGTTGAGCTGCGGAACCGTCAGGTGCAGGAGAGACTGCGTATTCACCAGCAGGAGCAGCAACGCCAAGCGGAGTCAGAGGCCGAGGTAGTGCAAGCATTGTTGTGCATCTCTGAGCAACCTCACTCTGCCTCTCATGACCACTCATGACACTCCCAAACCACCCTTCTTCTGCTCACAACCGACCCCCCCTCCCCCTTCCTCCCGGCTTGTCCCACCGAACTTGCCCCCTTTTCGTTTGGTACGAAGCATTCCTTGAAGAGTTCCCCATCAACTGATGGGTTGTAGCTGGTTTTCTCAACAGTCTTAAGACATTGTTGTGTGACACCTGCCTTGGTTGATCGAGTGCGGGGTTTTGTTGATTCAAGAGGCTGAGAGTACCTCACTTAACTTGGGGCTTGACTCTGTTGTCACTGGAAGGCTCAGTTGGTGTTGCAGTAATACTGTATAAAGTGACACAAGAAAATTTTTTAGTAAAGGACAAGGGAAACAAACTCAGAGTGAATCATTACGAGTGTTTTCTGCATTGTCTGTGACTCTCTGTTCAGTTTACACTGATCAAAGCGCCCCTTACCCCCCTCCCATTGTGTGTCATTTCATTATTGTGCAGCTCCGATGGTCCAAGTTTTGGCTTATGACAGGGTAGCGTATGTGAAATGACCACTGTTATCTTAGACCAAATTTTTACACATTCATCTACAATCTGTGATTATTTGACCTTTTTATTGTTTATTTTTGTCGGGATGAGGAAGGGAGCTGTAGATATGGTCATTTATTGGTCTACCCTTCGCCTCTGCCTATTCCCATCAATCGGATACTGTGTCTCACTGTGTAATGGTGGTTTGCCCATCAGTTTTATCTCATGTCTGTGCAGCTGAGTAGGCCTACCGGTCCTGATAAGTATACCTCACCGGTCTTCTTTCTCTCTGTCATGAGTGGTCTGTCGGTGGCTCACCTTGCTTCTTCATGTTGTACTGCTGGCCAGATCCCTGACTGGTCACTTATTTCACGTGAGGGAACACCAGCTTTGTTACTGTTGTTATTCGTATTTTCAGTTTTGTTGGTGTTTTGTTCCATGCCAAGCATGCTGTTGATATTGTTCTGAGTGATAACTGCCTCATCACTCAGGCTTTGATGTGATTTTGTGTCCATGATTTGGTTTCTTTGTGGTTGTTGTTTTTTGTTTTTCAGCTTTTTAAATTTTTATTTTCCAAGTAAAATTTCACTTTTGTATGTGTTGTTCTCGTGCTGAATATCTCAGTGTATAATTTATGGAATAGAATTTAATGTTTACAAAAAGATTTTTGTAATTTTTCTTTTCCATGGACGTAAGTTCTATCATCTCTGCTTGTTTGGAACCTGTGGCTCATCTGAACATTTAGATAGTCCAAATTACATTTGTTCTGTGTACATTGCCTGTTTTTGTCCTGTTTTCTGCGATTTAGCAGAATGAGCCAAAAACATTTTCAGCCATGTGATGTTTCTGTACTTTAGCCTACTAAAGGTCAAACACTATGCAAACGTTTATCAGGGAAGTAAAATTTAATCTAGTCATTCATAATCCATTTTGCTTAACGCACGAGTTTGATTAGTGTGACAAGGAAGTGAGTACTTTCATATTCACTAGTGTAATGTGTTACTTTGATACATATATATCACCAAATTGCCTCTTCAAGTTAACGTGTACTATTTATTATATTGTATATATTTTTTTCACGATAATGATAGAGTTCGTGTGTACATATGATGAGTCGTATGTTGTGCTGTTACATTGGTTACAAATATGTTTTTTAAATTGAATGCCTTTTATAATGCTTTGTGTTCCATGTGATTTTGTGAATAGCAAAATACATTCTATTTTTGCATGAGTTTTAATGTGAACAAAAAAGTAGTGATGATCGTCACCATCATTCTCATCCTCATAATCTTCATCACCACCACCATACTGCCACAATCATTTTCATCGACATCTTTAGCAATGATACAAATTTGAAAATTGTAATAAATTATTATTATAATAATTATTATCCATATATTCACTCTGCTTTATATGTTGTCTGTGAACATTTATCATTTATGTGTTTGTGCTGCAAGCGTTCTCTGTATCTCTGTTGATTTTCCCTATTTTTTTTTTCTTTTGTGGCTTTTACCAGTCTGTAGTGTGGACTGTTGTAACATAAAATGGTAACAGATGGTGGGTGAGCTTCCTCTTATTCCTCCCCCTTCCCCCCCCCCCCCCCTCTCTCTCTCTCTCTCTCTCTCTCTCTCTCTCTCTCTCTCTCTCTCTCTCTCTCTCTCTCTCTCCCCCCCCCCCCCCCTTCCTTTCTCTTTCTCTCTCTCTTTACCATAAACACTTAAATATTCTGGGTTTTTTAAAATGAAACTGCATTGTATCGTCGAGAATGGTGGATTTTTGCAGTGTTGAAAAAAAGCCCATTCAACCCGTGACCGTAATAATAAACGAGAAAAGGCGTTTGGCAGATCGCGTGCAATAGCGGTTCCGTGGCCTAAGAATTAAAGAAGTCACGTCTGTGAACAACACACAGGTTGAGTTGAATTTACCGCCGCGGTGAAAACGAGACTCGTGCTGTTCTATTTTGTTATGGGCCCGGGCATGCGTGCTGCTGTGGCAGTTGGTGGAAAGGAAGCGGCAGCAAAAAATCGATAACTCCTGCGACCTAACAATAATTACGCAAGAGTTACATGCCTTTCGCTGCTCCCCACCGGCGGGCTTGTCTACTCCTGTCGTCTGCCGCTGCCCGCTTGAGGGGAAGACTATGGAGCTATTCATTCAAACTAGATTTTTCCCGGTCCCCCCACTACTCGTATGGCTTGATTCGGTAAACTTGTTCCACACGCCGCTTTTTTTATGGTGGCAGCAAGCTCACACACGCAGATCAAACCAAACAAATGACGTATGATAATAATTCTCAACAAAGGAAAGGCACGGGACGTCCTTCTGTCAGGTTGTGATCTCTGGCTGTTTTTTTTTCGGGGGAAGGGGGGAGGGTGAGTTCATTTCCAGTCTTCCTTTTTGTCTGTTTGTGTGACTGGGAGTCTATGGTGTCTCTTTGTCCTCCACTTTATGGCTTAATGCGGTCCTTTTTTTAACAATTCATAAAAAAAAAAAAATTGTATATTGCCAGAAAAAAGGCCTTACCTCGTGCATACAGCCGCGATCGGAACAACGTGACATTTGTTGACTTGGAGTCGTTCCGTTTATCCTTCATTATCAATGCATAACAAAAAATAACCTTTTTTTTTGCTCTTGAACGTAGTTCATAAAATGTATGCGTGGATGGAACCAAGCGGCTTTGATCGGTTCAGAATGTTGATTGGGTTTTCAAGAGGGTGGGTTGTTAGGGGGTACTTCCTTACTTTTGCGCTTACCTGTCAGCGTTTCCCTCTATTGCACTGAATGGCCGCTATCCTCTCGATGTGCTTCTCTTTTACTCAAGCAAACATCTATTGAAACGGGCGTTTGAACGTAACGGTTAGGCTCTTTTGTCGTTGCCTGCAAAAGACGTCGTTATAGCAAGCTTCCCACTTTGGAAAGTTTATTAATATATGTATCGAGTATCCCAGTGTTTCTGTATAGATACTGGATCCGACACAGACAGGTTGACCGTTGCAGTTACAGGCAAGGGCCATGCGGTGCGCCTCCTGAATTATTAAAATCGAATCAAAGGTAAAAAGATTTACCGTGCATTCAGACCCAATCAAATGCCTTTGAGCACAGAGTTGTTCGGGGGGCTCTCGTGGCCTAGAGGTTAAGGTGTTGGCCTCTCATTCAAAGGTCCCGGGTTCGAATCCAGGTAGCGACCAAAACATTTTCTTCTCTAAAATTGTCTCCCTTCACCTCCTTTCCTGCTCTCTAGCAATTTTCTGTTGTCTGCTTTCATTTCCACTTTCTGCCCCCACCCCCTCACCTCCTTTGCTCCCTCCTCTGGGCTCCTGACTCTTTCTGCAGCCTTTCTACTGCTACTCCTTGGCTCCTTACACTGCTGTCTTTCTGCCACACCCCCGATCTTCTGGTAGGAATGATCTACACCTTCTCGGACAAGGGCGAAAAATCTCGGAGGGCCCGTGTGCAAGTTGCTCACGTTAAAGATCCCTTGGTGGTCTAAAATCCAAATTTCCTATCAACTGAAAATATTAGGTGTGTCCCGCGCGCTCATATGACCTTATGCAGTTGTGAGCGCTGTAAAACACTTTACCAAAAAAAAAAAAAAAGAGTTGTTCGGTAGGTAGGCCTACTTGGTGCTTTTTCTTATGTAGTTTGCTCCTTCTTCCTATCAAACGTCTATCGTCCTTATCTCTCCTCTTTATCTCTGTATGTTACTCTTTAGTAACACTTAAAATCTTCAGCACTTATATGACATGTTCATGTTGCAAACACCGTAAAATTCTTACTTAAACTAAAAACAGATGATAGTTGATAAAGATACCTGACTTCAGGTGTGATGTGATCGAGAAGAAGAAGACGGAAAACATTTGGAGAAACAGGAATAGACAGCGGGTGTGCTCTATACGGTACTCTGAGAAACCACCCTACATAGACAGGCGCCTGTGGTGTAATAGCTACCATCTTCCCTCGCGTGTAGAGGCGTGAGTTTGATGCTCACAAACGCAAATTATACACTTCAAAAATGCGCTGTGTCACCGACGTATGCATGGCGTTTGTTGTGAGCATGGACTCATTATCTACTCGGCCACTGGAGCCCCCGAAAACCCCCCCAAAAAACTACATGCATTGATGTTTTCTGGAGACAATGTGGTGGTGTGTTCTACTTGTTATTCTTTTAACATTGTAACCATTGGTCTACTCTGTTTACGTTTCTGGAGGGCACCAATAGTGTGGTTGGACCGACTTTATAATTTTTTTCCCATTTTTTTAATGTCTGTATTGCTTTGCCTTTGCCCCTTCACCAAAATGGCCGCCATCAGGTAGATGTTTTTCTCTTTTGAACTGTTTTCTTAAGTTCAAAATTGGGTGGTTGGTAGGTGCTATGGCGTGGTCTCCTCCTCCTGTCCTACCCGAACGAACACCCGTCGTGCCTATTTTTCCTCCTTTTCATTTTATGTGACGGTCTAGTAGTAACACTTCTAATCTTCGGCTCTTATATGATCTAATTGTGTAGCGATTTTAAAAGGTTTTTTTT
>NW_004797310.1:155576-158529 GCF_000002075.1 Aplysia californica | reverse complement strand
TGATGGGTCATGTGAGTCATCACAAGAATTAAAATGTATTTTCTCCCTTAACGTGAGGATGTGTTAGCTCATCGTTGATGCAGTTTTATCTGGATGGGCTCTGGTTTAAATGACTCTTGTTCGAATTCCCAATTGGGCGCTCTTGAAGTTGGAAGTCAGGACGATTTTATGGGGAGTTTTCAGGGTGTCCCACCTACTTGGCTCGGTCTTTTTGGAGTTAGACATTCTATCAAGGTGTCCCGGTTCGTATGACCTCAATGGTGAAAGGGGTATTAAACCCATGCCTTGATCCCTAGGCTGGGGGTAGGGGTGGTATGGGGGGGGGGGGATGTATGTTGTGGCTCCCGTACTTTCAAGTTTGATCTGTCATCGGTGCGCGTTACTGTTCCACTCGCCTATATTTTTTAAACGTATGGCCTTACAAGGAGAAAGTTTTCAAGAGCCATAACCAGTATTATATAGGTCTATAGCAATTATTTTGTGCACAATCGCCACTTAAACAAAATACCGGTGTTTGTGCGCGATGTTCTCGGAATTCAGCTAGCAGGGTTGTGTGGCTACTGAACGTATTTTGCGATATTGAAACCATTGCGGTAGGCTCTGGGTTGTTTTCGTCGTTTGCCTTTCTTTGAGCTACTGTTACAGTGAGCTTATAAATCAAGATCGACAACACCAACGGGTCGTCTACTTTTTCTCGCAGTTGCAACCGCGAAAGGGTGGCCCTCAGAAATCTCTTGGCGCATACCTTTGAGTAGTGCAAATCTCTTTAAAGTCAATGAAAAGAGGCATGGTTTGTGAGTTTACGGCTTGCTTTGGGGAAAAAAATAATGGGAGTCCCGCGTAGAATATATAGAAAGAAGGGAGAAGAACAAAGGTGTAAACAAACGCAAACAAACAAAATTGGAAATGTGAATGTTTTCGTCCACGGAAAATTGCCTGTTCCAAGCACTCGTTTTTTGGTGTTTTTTCTTTAGGGGAGGAGCAATGGTTTATTTGCTGGTCTGGTTGGTTTAAATAAAGAAACTAACTTTGTTCTTGATACATGTATTATAAATAAACTACAGTCATGTAACTCCATTTTATCAGATGGCATCTGTGGTGCAATAGTTAGGCTGTTGACTGTTCCGCACTGAAGACTTGAGTCGAGTCCCTGTAGTGGGGATGTTTTGTTTTTGTTTTTTTATATTTTCGAGTACGAGTAGCTGTGTCTGTTTGCAGGTGTACACTGAGGTGGATTTGCCATGAAAGTAGTGAAAGGCAAGTGTTGCTGCAGACCACCTCCCAATTGATCTAAATAATAATTGTGTAGAGATGGGCATAAATATTAATTGAAACCCATTTTCTGAAAAAACAAAAGGGGCGGGGGAGGCTTTTCAAACGATTATAATATGTTTTAAATGAGAACACTATGTGCACCACAAACAGCAAAGAAATTTCATCTCAATATTTTAGTGGCTATTGATTATAAAGCAGGTTCAAGTGTACACGGCCTTGGTTTGATTTTCCAAAGTTTTTGCTTCGCCGGTTTTCCAAGGGACCTCATTATTTTATTACAACGTTGTCCTGCGTGCGAATAAGTCATTCTGCTGACGAAGCCCTCGATGCGATGCCAAGGTTTTGTCGTAAATCGTAATTTTCCCCCTCCTTTTTTGAAACGAATGCTATTTCTTTAGTTCTTTCACTCTTTACGTTTGCTATGAAACAGTTATCTTTGACATTTTGAGCCGGCTATGGATGATAGAAGGCGTTGATAATTTGCCGTCCCTTATCTGTCGAGAGGACGCAACATTTTAGTTATTGTTTGAACAGTCTCCCCCTTTGTTTGTTAAGAAGACTGGAAAATTTTAGAGTTATTGTTTCCAGCGAAGAGCAGTGTGCTTGGGTGTTGGGGAGGTTTTTGATAAAAGCATCATTTCTTGGCTTCCAAAGAGTTGTAGGGTTTTATGGCCGGGGCCAACCATGAGAGATAACTTGATGAGTCGGAGGAGCGATAAATTACACGATTTTGTGCAATGACGAAGCGACGGAGAGACGCGGATACTGCACGGAAGCAGCGCGCGATTGTCTCTGAATCGTCCCTGGCAATCTGCACGCAAACACGGGCCAAGCTGGCCCCTCTATAAACCTTTAAACGATGGCTTGTCTCAGGCCGGATCCGAATTGTTCTGTCCTCGCAGGAGAGAGAAAAAAACCCGGGGAAACAAAAAGGAAGAGCCGGCGAATAAAACACCGAACCATTTCTTCGCCGTCTTCTTCGTATTGTCTCTCCCCTTGTTTCTCCGAGACTTTCTCCGCTTCTATAGGGTGCCCAGTTTGGGTCGGCGGCAGTCACCCCAGCTGCTCCGTCAAGATCGGCGAAATTTATGATATTTTTTAGCATTTATTACGGGAGGAGTGACAAAGCGCAAAGTTATTTTAACAGTTGTTTGGAAGGGGACGATGCCCGTAAATTTGGGTACCCGCGGACAGGCACCCAGCAATGTTTGCACATCCCATTGACGGCTTTTGTCAGGGGGAGCCCTAAGAGGTCATGCCAGGGGACGTTAATGCTATCCCTCTAGGAGACTCATCTTGTAAATAACCCATCTTCCTTTCCTCCGCTGTCCCTTTCCTCTGTCTTCTTTTCTATATTTCTTGGGTGTGAGACGGGGAACCATCTCTTTCGACTACTAGTTCTCTTCTTCCCTCTGTTGTCCTGTTTACTGTCTGTCTCTTCTTCACCATCTTCACCAGCCTATGTGGTGTTATGGTGAGGCACTTTGTCTTTCCCATAAAAGACTTGCGTTCGATTTCCATGTCTTTTCTATATATCCTTGGGTGTAGGTAAGGGAACCATTTCTTTCGACTGCTATTCCTCTTTTATCTGTCATCTGTATCCTTTCTTCTCTGGGGGGTGTGAACAATTGTTCCTCTTTTTACTGTCGTATCTCTTCTTCTGTCGTTTGTCCCCCCC
>NW_004797310.1:153050-154148 GCF_000002075.1 Aplysia californica | reverse complement strand
CCTCCCTCCCTCCCTCTCTCTGTCTCTGTCTCTGTCTCTCTCTTTCTCCCCTTCTCTCCCCTCTCTCTCTAGCTCGCTTGCTCTCACCTCTCACGCCCCCCCCCCTATCAAGGATATGCAAAGATAGGGAAAAAGAACCTCTGCCCACCAGCAGGATTTACTGCAATGGAAAAAGCAGTATTCATATGAATACTTTATATATGCTTAAAATTGGTGTTGGCTGTGCGTTATATTATATTAATGTTGCTCTTGTCGGCATCCTCACTTGTTTTTATTTTTTTAAATTTTATGTTGTTTGTTTTTTTGTTTATTTGTTTTTGACCCTTCACCACTCCTGGTTTCATGCCTTTGACATGACAACTCAATTTAAAGCAAACGAAATCTTAAAAGATTGTACAGTAACCGGGCCGTCATAGCAGAGGCATAGGGATCAGAATATTATGTGGGTACCGCGAACGGTTTCTGGGCCGATAGAACAAAAATACTCCCCCAAAAAAAGTTTAAAAAGAAAGCAAACAACATGTTAACAACAAAAAAAAAAAAAACAACTGCAGAAAGTCTCGACTGGCAAGGAAAGAGATGGGCAGCGATTGGAAACTGCTTTGGGCACATCTTGTCCCATGCCCCCTGTCTCGTCGGGGGGCAAGAAATCGAATTATGAGCAGCCGTATAATTGAAAGGGCAAATTATTAGGCTCGTGAGCGCGCATTACAATTGAAACCCTTGAGTGTTTTTTAAAGCCTTGTAACGTTCGATTTTCTTAAATGTTAATAAAAGGGAGCAACTCAGTTTGACCCAAAGGTTCATGGAACGAGTGAAAACGAGTGCTCGGAAGACTGGGAGATTTGTTTTTTAATTTTAAAAAAACCCATAAGAAGCGAGAATAGCAGTGTGTCCTTTGGTTCTGTACCCGTACGGACAACACGCACGCGTCCAATGTTCGCGCGCGCACTCACACACACGCTCGCGCACGTACACACATATACACATATAAACATTTAGATTCACTCATTCACTCACACACACACATACACATCTTAACAAAGGAAGGAAGAGGAGAAGAAAGTGGAAGTGGAGAGAGAGAGAGAGAGAGAGAGA
>NW_004797310.1:150623-152795 GCF_000002075.1 Aplysia californica | reverse complement strand
GGAGGGAGGGAGGGAGAGAGAGAGAGAAAGAGAGAGAGAAAGATGTGGTGGGGATGGGCGGCATTCACATTCTCACCCATTCATGACATAGATCTCTATGCGCCTATGTGCTTGCTCGATCGTAGACACTCGATTCTATCCCCGCACCTATTCCACATGTTAGATCTACCCCTCTATCTTTAAAAAAATCTGTCCTGTTACTATTGTTAATAAGTCACTATTTCGTCATTTATTACAAAACTGATGTTTTATACATTCTCAATGCGTTTCCCCTTGGCGTTCTAGTTATTCCTCTCAGATGCAATCTGTTCGCAGACCGTCACATCACGGCGGTCTTCTGCGCTGCTGCTCCAAAAATTAATATGCACCTCTTGGATACGTGGACCATAGTCTGACACTTCAGTCCACGTAACCCTGTGAACCTGAATTTGTCCCCACTCTCTTCGAAAACAAACAATAGCTCGTCCACTCGTAGCGGTGAAGGATTGAAGAAAGGAAACAAGAAAAGAAAAACCAACTTCAAACTTTCTTCTCACTTCTCGCCGACAAAACAATGACCTATTCACCCGGCCGTAGCGGAGAAAAGAGAAAACTCGAAGAAAACAAACCTTGTCAGACGAGAGAGAGAGAGAGAGAGAGAGAGAGAGAGAAGTAGAAGACGTGGACGCAAAGGCCGAGTGGCGATATCCCAACTCTGGAGTGCGTGCCCTCACTCTAAGCTTTGTCAGCACACGTCACCAACATCTGACGTGTCACTCGGCGTGGGGCGAGTTAGGTCAAATCTTGCGTCAAAGGTCACGCGCGGACCCCCCTGGAGTGGGCTTTTGTGAGCCGTCTTGGGGGCATTTTGAGCCATCTTGAGGGACATTGTGTAATCCCATAGTACTCTGTGCGCGCGCGGACTTTGTGAGCTAGCTTCACAGGCCCACGGTGGACGGGCCTTATTCTTTCTTCTTTTACTTCCACTTCCACACCACATCTCGCGCCACCTTTTGTCCAGCGAAGTTTTTCTCTTTTTCTTTTCTTGAAGTCAAAACCTTCTTCAAAACAGGACTCTTTGATTAGCAATATTGATGGTCTCTTTTCACGCTGCTAGGGTGTCCTCGCCAATTAGAATGGTAACAAAGCTTGCGTGCGTGAACCCCTCTCATGGAAGGGCTGAAACAGCATCTCTTGTTGTTTAGACTATAAACAAATTATTCAGCCTCCCTCAGTGAAGGAAAGATCGCAGAGGTGAATGAAGAAATCCGATGCCCTATTGCGGATTAGTTGGCTGTGTCCACGAGCAAAACTGTTTGCAAACTAGCTTGTACTATCGGTTTCTCTGTGCCCGGGGGCTTTCCTCTCCTCCTTATGTCAGATGTTAGCGAGAAGCTCAGAGAGGTCTTCGCGATTGTAGTTATGCTTCCGAGATGGCAGCGTCTGGCCTAAGAAGGCTGCGGAGGAAAAAGAAAGAAAAAGTAAGAGGTGTGACCTTTAATTGAGGTCATGCGAAAAGGATTTGGGTGAGGTGAAATTGAGATTTGGGGAAAGGGCGGGGTGGAGGGGGTAGTGTTGGAAGGGGCATGGAGCACAAGGAAAATGGAAGATGACTGTTGTTGTTGTTTTCGTTTTTCTTTTGCTGTTGTTGTTTTTTCTTTCGTTTTTTGTGTGTTCTTGCTAAGAAAACAACACTGTAGGCATAATAAAAATAATACACATATATAATATTAATCATATATATATATATATACGTAGGTATTATAGATATAATATGCTTTCACACATCTTGCAGGCTTATCAATGCATTGAGTAATATTCCGAATTCGGAAGGTCTGCTATGTAGGTGTTTTGGCTGTTTACTGTTTATGTGCTTTGCTGAATAGCGGGTTTGTGTTTAATTTTTTTTTTTTTTACTTTTCGTTTTTGGCCTTTTTCTTATTGTTTTGTGATGTCTCGTCTAAATATAGTTCGAGGTTCGGTATCGTTTGAGAAAGATGATGAATTTATTGAGAGAAAGGGGAAAGGATAATATACAATGGACAAGGATTTTAAGAGGGAGGGTATGGCGGGGAGTCTGGAGGGTGGTAGTAGGATTTGGACATGGAACATGCTATTAGAAGGCACATGAAAAGATAGAGAGATGGATTGGTGGATGGATGGATGGATGGAAGGAAGGATGAATGGATGGAT
>NW_004797310.1:147228-148360 GCF_000002075.1 Aplysia californica | reverse complement strand
CGATAGAATTCTACCAACACAGGAACTCAGGTCTTCTGCATGCGACGGCGACATACCAAACCGCTACACTAGTGGTCAGCAATAGTAGCAATAGCGATAACAACAACAACAACAACAACAACAACAACAACAACAACAACAACAACAACAACAACAACAACAACAACAACAACAACAACATCGATAGCGACATCAAACAAAACAAGACAAAAGCAACAACAACGACAACATCGATAGCAAAATAAAACAAAACAAGACAAAACGACAGTAAGAAACCCGTGGATGACAACAACCAACTTAACTAAAAACAGCATTATCTGCGTTAAATGTATGCCGAAAAAAGTGCGCTTTGTGTAAAGAGATATATTCTTTTTTTTGTTGGTAAGGCTGTGTTGGGGGTTGGGATGGGGAGAAACGTGTTTTTCGTGGTTTAAAACAAAATACAGATATGTACCCGCCCTCTTCCTCTGTTCATCTAAGTCTAAGCAAAAACATTTATATGGAACAACGTGAAACTTCTGAAGTGATGATTTTACTCGAGACTGAGAGTGGCCTTTCGTGATTTAAAGTGGCTTTTCCTTAAACTAGCAAAAGTCCTTGGAAAAACTCCACATGCGCGTGTGATAAGAAAAAAGCAAACAACCCAGTGCTTTTTTTATGAATACAATGACATTACAGTATAACCAAGGATTAGTGTACTGGAAAGAATCTGGTGGATTTTATATACATGTACCTGCTTCATTATTATGTATACTAAAGACAAGCTTTATTTCGCTCTCCTAGACTCTGACTAATGGTGTGAGGCGAAGGGGGAAAAACGATGGATGGCTTGTCTTGAAAACTTGATAAAACAAAAGGAAGAAGTCTAAGTGGTTTTGAAAGAGGGTTTGACTGCACTGCTCTGCAATTTTGCTTTGTTACAACGAGCTTTAAGCTTTGAAATTTGCGGATTAAACGGCGGTAGAGTCACATGAGTGGCATGTTTTTTTCTGAATTGAAGTAAGGGTTCTAGCTATAATATACCTCGTAAGTATGGTGTATATGTATAATCCTATACATCTTTATTGTTAGGTCTGGTGTTAATAACTGCCAAAGGGAGAAATTATCCGACAATCTTTTTGTTAAATTCAGA
>NW_004797310.1:141018-144532 GCF_000002075.1 Aplysia californica | reverse complement strand
CACTCACTCACTCACTCACTCACTCACTCACTCACTCACTCACTCACTCACTCACTCACTCACTCACTCACTCACTCACTCACTCACTCACTCACTCACTCTTTCACTCACTCACTCATTCAGCCACGCAGAGGCATATATTTGGAAGGGATGAGTATTGAAAAATGAAGACCCCAAATGGAATGATTGATCTTATGTTTGACATAAATGAAAATTTGACTATTTTATTAAATCCACATTATTCTAATACTAATTTTTTTTATTCGTCAGTAAAGATGTAATCTAAGAGTTAAGACCGGAACATTGCTCCAGTCCTTGTTTCATTCTTGCCAACAGGATTCCCAAGTTCTCATTTAATCCACGGCAGTCCATTTATTAGATCTGACAAGTTTCAAACTGGCATTTAAAAAACTCGATGATTTGAAATGTTGGTGAACAATTCACATTCGTGGAATTCCAGTTCCAGTGATCAAATCTCAATACAAAAGAAAAAAAAAGGATTTCCTACAACATAATGGTTCATTCTTTTAAAAAATCATTTTAGGAAAGTGTCATGCCTTAACATAAATACTCCATGGGCTCTGAATGAAGTGTTTCGCGTCGTTTTCAAACTGAGGCTCTTTAAGAGTGTTTGCTTATAGATCTATATATTTTAAAAGTCATACAAGACATATGACATCTTTAATGATATATGTCACAGCCAGATCTTTGGGGACAGGTTATTGGGGTTTTTTTGTGGGTTTTTTTCAAGGGTTCTCCAATAGACGAGTGAACCATGTTGCAGTATACAATGTTACATGAAAGCTATGAATTGTTGTTTTCATGGCAACTGTTTGCTTCTGAAGGTGCACTATCGTCCGTGGCTTTGAGAAAATGAGAAGGTTCGTCTGTGTTTGCGACTCTACCTGCGAAATTTGCCCCTTTTTCTTCGGCGTTGGAAACATTGTTTTAGCGTCAGACCAGGAGCTCCGTCTACATGCCCACGTCCTCAGTTTCCACGGCGTTGAGGCAGATACCGGGTACCTACAACAGATATTTAAGAGACCACACCAGAAACGTCCAAATAAGTTGATTTTAACATCACAGTATCATTGTTCTTTTCTCCGGTGTATATTCTTCTAAACGCCGCTCCTCTGCTGTTGATCTGCCCGCCGACTCACCTGCCTACATATCTGGATTCCTCTTTGCTTATCTGGAAATCCAGTATCTTAACACGCTATCGACGAGTCCGCCGACTTGCACTAAAATGAAATTCAGTTGGTAACTCGAGCGTCCATCTATCGACTAATCACCGTCTACCTTCTGGGTCATCTGAATCATCGCGTGTCTGCTGGGATAATACATCTGCCTTTTCCCGAATCTGTTTTCTCGAGTACTCGACTATCCAAATTATGTTTTTCACATATCCGCATACTCCTGGATCTGTTTTTTTGAGTCTCAATTAATCAGTTACGTTCCTTTTCCGGGTATCCACCTTTTCCTGAACTTGTCTATTTTCACGAGTCTTCAGATATCCAACTGAACTGCCACCCAGGATGTTTGCCTGCTCCCGAATATGTCTGTCTCCTCGAGCCACCCGTCAATACACAGCACCCCTAATTGCGTTTCTGGATATTGACTTTTATGTGCACGTGTTGCAGTGCAAAGTCTGGTACCGTTCCACTTATCCTTTCGTGCTCGCGACTGTCTGCCAAGACGCTATATCTCGTGTCCACGACTATTGTATTATATTATCATATTCCGCACGTTGTAAAATTGTGTTCCATCTGCGGTGTCTGTTTGAATAAAGAAACGCACATCAACTCAGCGCAATAACGACCGTTTAACACGTGGAAAAAAAGAAGAAAGACAGACAGAAAAAACAAAGAGAAAAGGAAAAAAACAAGACCTACCAGTGGCGCTCTACAACCACCTGCTTGGTGTCTGTTACCATAAAAAGAGACTGTCGTTTTCGTGAAGTATGCGTGCGTTTTGGGAGTGTTTGTACTGAAGATCCACATCGGCAGCTGATAAAAGATGTCTCCATAAATGTCACTCACTGCTGGATACCATATCTGTTATATTTGGAGGATTGTATTTTGTTTTCTCTACCGACGGACTATTTCAATGACGGATTGGTTTTAGTTTTGAGGCCACATCGTAACAAATTGTCTAGACGAGTGAATTGTGCTCCACAGGTAGAGGATTTTACAGTCGCGAAATTCATGGGCTTTAAATCTCTTCTTAAGTATTTCGTCAATGGCCCGAAGCTCGACGTATTCTCACAGTCCGTGCGTTTGGAGTATCTCGTCGTAGTAGAAATGTGGAAGACTCTTAAAAGGCTTATTAATTGAACAAAAGAGAGGGTGCCGTGCCGGTACTTAAAAAGACCCCCAACAAAAACACACGCAAAAACTCCCCAAAACAATTGCTTTTTGCTCAAGGCGACTATGAATTGGATCAATATGTCAAATTACAAAGCGAGAAATGTTGTCCCAAACAAATTTTTATCTTTCGAATTCAGACTCTGTGGGTGGACCCTTTGATAAGACATCGTATTATTTGCTCTACCCCTTTATGAATATATGGGTTCATGCTTCACAAGTTAGTGATGCGTGCCTGCCTGCCTGCCTGCCTTCCTGCCTGTCTGCATGTGTGCATGCATGTCTGTGTCGAAGCCTCGTAGCCTGTCTGTCTCCAGTAGTAGTCTACTCCAACATCTACCTTCACACGGCCTCCTCACGCTCTGCATTCTTTTTACCTCCGCCACAGGCCGTGTCCAAGAGAAAGAACCGGCACAGAGTGAGGCAGACAAGCTCCACGTCTACCAACTCCGTCACAAGCACCGACTCCTTCCCCATCAACTCCAGCAGTAGTCGCAACAACAGCAACAGCGGCACTGTGGACAGCCGACGAGCCCGGCGCTCCCTCCACCATCCTCTGCATCATCACCACCATCATCAGCATCATCGTCATCAAGGACATCAACGGAGTGACCCCCTCGAACATAACTTTCTCAATCACCATCACCACCACCACCACAGTCGCCATCATTTTCTCCACCACCACCTCCTACACCGCCCTCTGCATTTGCACCAACTTCTCCACGCCGAACAACTTCAGCACCACAGCAAACTCGACATTCGGCTTGCTGTGCCCAGGACGCCCACACCCCCACCGAGGTCGCCAACGCCCCCTCGCCGCTCACCGTCCCCTCCGGCCAAATGCAGAAGTCCAGAGTCACCAAGCGACAGAGAAAGGCGGTCTCAGAGCAAGTAAGCTTCCAAATATTTCTCTACGATCTCTACATCTTCTGGAAACATTTCAGTTTTCTAAGAATCACATATCTCATTGACGTTTTTAATCGTTTGGGTATCTTATGTCTTGTAGAGTAGTTGTTCATTAATCTGATAACTACTAAGCTATAAGTTACGCATAGAGGTAATTTTGTTGCTATTTTATCAAAGAAAAATTGTTCGTAGAGGTGGCAAAGTAATTAAATGTTTGTGCTCTTCCTTTACCTTATTGAACCCCC
>NW_004797310.1:135150-139195 GCF_000002075.1 Aplysia californica | reverse complement strand
GAGAGAGAGAGAGAGAGAGAGAGAGAGAGAGAGAGAGAGAGAGAGAGTGTGTGTGTGTGTGTGTGTGTTTGCATTGTATGTGTGTGTATATGTGTGCGTATGTTTGTGTGTGAGAGATGGAAAAGAGAGAGAGAGAGAGAGAGAGAGAGAGAGAGAGAGAGAGAGAGAGAGAGTGTGTGTGTGTGTGTGTGTGTTTGCATTGTATGTGTGTGTATATGTGTGCGTATGTTTGTGTGTGAGAGATGGAAAAGAGAGAGAGAGAGAGAGAGAGAGAGAGAGAGAGAAAGAGAGAGAGAGAGAGAGTTGAGGGGAGGGGAGGAGAAAAGAGGTATTCTTCTTACATGCCCACCTATTCAGTGACCGGTTTGAAGAACAATAATACAATAATATAGTCCTTTTCCCTGTGACCTGCCCAGTGTGGCCATATGCCAAATTATGGAGCGGAGGACTCTCTCGACGTGCGATGGTAGATAGCGGAAGTGATTCCAGTCCCCCTCTCAGGGGACGCTATTCTCTGCCTGTCAGCTCAGGGGAGATAACGCCTTAGGCTGTCTCCGGTACTCGTCCTTTTTGTGTTGACGCCCGCACGAAGTCTTGTCAGTCATTGCGAGTTCTTAGGGACTTATTCTCGGGAATGGAGGGTGGTTACTAAAGAGCTGTCCAAATACTGAGGGATCTGGGCTTCCGTTTTAAAAAAAAGGTCCCAACGAGTTTGTCGGTGGCGTACTTTTTGAGGATCGTAGTAGGACTAAGTTGGTATCTGTCGTTGACACGTGGCGCTCCTCTGATCGAAGTTTGGCTGTCGGGAACTTCATCCAGGGACAGTTAAACACCCGTCGACAGCGGCAAAATTACGCCTTGAAGACGTAAATTTATTTTGCTTGCCCTCCGGAAGGGGCGTCGTCGGCCTACCGGTGAAATTGGCCGTATCATGATCGTCACCAACGCGGATTGACTGTCGGTGGCTTGCTCCCCCCCCCCTCGCTCTTCCTGCCCTCTACTTTCCTCCTTTTAGATCCCACCAACACACTAGGCTGTACCACCATAATGTCTGCCTCGACCTCCGTCACCCCGAGGCTGTTTTCCTTCCATTTCCCGGAAGAGAATTTTGTGCAGAGAAGTGACGTCAAGTTAACTATCCCACTGTTGTAACGTCGTCATTTTCTCATTTCCCTGCCGGGGTCGATGTTTCCAATTTGCCGCGGCACGTGCTCGGTATGTTGTGGACCAGGGACGCTGCTGGCTGTGAAAGAGCAACTATGAACATAATATAGTTCAGTCCCCATCGTATTGAATTCGAAGGAAAACTTTGATGACATTTTTAAAAAAATCTTTGTAGGTTATAACAAATTGACTCCAGTTTTATATATCCGTACATTATAAATGAAATTGCTTAAAAAATTATGTAGAGAAATACTAAATGTCTAATTTTAGCCTAAAATTGCCTTCCTACTACTGATCACATTTGTTGTTCTTGTTGTTATTAAAGTGCTGTTGCTGTTCTTTTCTAACGCTGAAATTATATGTGTGAACTGAAAAAGCCACAAAGGGTCATGGCAGCGAAGAGTAACAACGGAGAAGGCTTTCCAACTTCATATAAAGTGTAGCATTCGTATTTTTTGCCTCTTTGAATACTCTTATTTTCTATCCAGATCCGTAGTATCTACCTCCTTGGTGATGGATGCGGGATTAGTCGGATCTTTCTCTTACAGTTTTTTGTCAGATCGCTTCAATTACAAGTTGTTCTTCTGGTTTTCTCAACACTATATTATGACTAAGAGTATATGCATATATTTTTTCTCAGACATGTACTTGAACACGCTTTATAATTATTATCCACTCCTTTCTATGACGATTTCCCCAAAATTACGTTTCAATTCAATTCGCCCACCCCCAGCTTTTTCAAATAATTATACCAAGCATTACATGTATATAGGAGCAGTTTATAATGCGAATTTATGGAGACAATCCTATGCCATGGACTCCTTGAGCAAAGGTAGATCTAACAGCTGTGGAAACCTGCCTCCCCATTTCACTACACAGTCCTTCGTCCCCGCCTGTAGTGACTCTATGCAGCCTTTATTAATTGAAATCTGGCTTAAAATTGCAACTGAACAGGGTGTCTTAATACCATGGAGCATTCGGAGCCAAGAGATCCCGTACGAGGCCAAGAGATCTCCAACTAGGTCACAAAATCCCGTGACTCGTGACACCGGGGGCCAGACTCTGTCCCCTGTGGAAGGGACCACCGTACAACACAGGGGTCACACGCCAGCCCTCTTAGCGACAGATTGGTCGTGGAAAAGCTTGACCGTCCGCGATTCCGTCAAACGAAACAAAGTCACGTGCCTCGGACGTGAAGTGGGCGTTTCTTGGAGATTTTTTTACTCTCTGGATGAAAATGTGAAGTGAAGGGACGGGACTCCTCGCTCGCTCTTTTCTTGACGGCTGAAAGAAATTTTGGATTTGGAAAGGAGGAGTTTGACGCTGGAAAGCGTCTGAAAGATAATAATGTCACGTTGCAGTCTGCCTGTCTCTCTGTCGTCGTCAGTTGTATCGTCACCGTTTTCTTCGCGAACGAGTGTAATACCCAAACATTCTTTCGTTTTGTTGCATGTTTGTTTAGATGTGTTTTTACCCACACGGCGCACATTGGGTAAAAGACATTAAATGAAATGTTCCGTGTTCTTTCGAAGCTGTAAGATCATTTCTAACTTTATTTAGGGCACATTATGTTGAAATATTTTATAAGCTTGTCTGTTGCTAAGAAAGAAATCCTAACGCCACTGGTTCCCTTTCTCCCATTTTCTTCCGGATCTGACAAGAAACGTTTCATAAGGTTATTGTTATAATGTTGTTGTCGTCGTCGTCGTCGTCGTCGTCGTCGTCTTCTTCTTCTTCTTCTTCTTCTTCTTCTTCTTCTTCTTCTTCTTCTTCTTCTTTTTCTTCTTCTCGTCATCGGTAGTAATAGTAGCAGTAGCACCACACAACAGTGTCGTCGTCGCTGTTGTTGCTGTTGTTGCTGTTGCTGCTGCTGTTGTTGTTGTTGTTGTTGTTGTTGTTGTTGTTGTTGTTGTTGTTGTTGTTGTTGTTGTTGTTGTTGTTGCAGTCGCTGTTGCCACTGCTATCGTTGTTCAAAGATCGACCAAAAAAAAACAACATCTGAGATTGAACCCAAGAAAACATGCGTCAAAAGTACCGATGACGTGACGACGTGACTTTTCACGAGGGAAAAAAAGACCCCTCCCCCTCAAATAAAAAAGAAAAGTGAAACTCGGCAGACCTTTGGCGCGTGCACGGGGGGGAGAGCCTGACAAGTCCTCAAGGACCAGGCCGCAGTCACGGAAGGGCGCGAACTCATGAGGCGAGTGGGTGTGATCAACAAATTATGTCACGCCCGTCCGCTGGGCTTTGGACTCCCTCCTTGACTTGGTTGAGTGGGGTGTACACTTGACCGACTCATCGTGTCGTGTGTGTCTGGCCGATCGGATCGGGTCAAAGAATTAAGGCTAGCTAGCTAACTGATATGTAGTAGAAATGAGTTCTGTATTGATTCACCGATTGATTGCTTTCTTCTAAGAAGATGTCAATAATGTATTGAACCAGTGAGACAACCGAGCCACGAAAATATTTGTATGGTTGTTTTTTTCTTCTAAAGTACAGGTGCATTTTTCGCACTCATTGACACAATCTAGATAATTCGTGAGATGGGCTTCCGATCCTGCCTGTCAGGGCCAACCCGAATGCTAGAGAGAGGTTTCTTTATTTTTGTTGCACGTTTCTCCGTACTTTATTGGGTGACTGCTTCCCACTTAGCCCAGGTTGGCCCTGACTGGCAGTGTCGAAGCAGCCAGGCTCCAAAATTGATCTAAATTGTGTCGTTGTGTCGATTGCGGCGTTAAACATTGACAACGAACTACCTTGCCAAATCTGTTAAAGTTAAACGTCGGCCAAAACTTGTATTATTTATTTAGTACTTCCGACTTTTCTTTTTGTACGCCGCTCTACCCCTAAAATTGTGAAAACATTAGAGAGAGAGGGGTGG
>NW_004797310.1:131574-132627 GCF_000002075.1 Aplysia californica | reverse complement strand
GAAAGAGACAGTTTGCCGGGGGCCCAATCTCCCTCCCCATCGCTCGCCATCAGTTGTCGGGGTCAGGGATTTGAAATCAGTTTAATCAGGAGAAGCGCCGACAAGACAAAGGCCTCGCTGACTGGAGGGGGGCACAAAGGCCAGGGGGGTCCGCGACTCAAGGTTATGGGAGGCAAAAGGCGAGCAAATCACGAGTGGAGAGGCCAAGACCGTAATAATCAGAGGGCGGGGGGTGAAAACTCAATTTATTCCACGAGGGCCGCCTCGCTACTGTTAGCTCATTAGAAGACCAATAAAATTAATGAACACCCAGTCTGGGGGCATTTTTTTTTTCGCCTGTGTTTTTGCCCCTACTCTTGGAAATACGTTTCTCATTCCGTTTTTGGCGGTCTTTTTTATCTCTTTTTTTTTCTCACAATTTTGTTTTGTAAAAAAAAAAAAAGAATGAAAGGAAACAAAAAACTGCTTTTTTCCCCTTAAAAGAATTAAATGCATCTCTTGCACCCATTCAATAATGAAAACAAAGCGAAGTTTTGCTGGCTTTATTATTTATTATTTTTTTAGAGAGGGTCAAAATTGGGTCCATCCATGAGTAAATAAACAGGACAATATAGGTTACAAACTATCAGAAAGAGAAACAGATTTGAAAGAATATTAGAAGATACAATTTCAGAGGGAAAAAAATGTTTACTCTTTCTGCAGAAGTAAAAAAAAAAAATAAAGAAATACAACAAAGATGTAGCCATAGCAGTATCTGCGTCAACTGAAACGCTGATTGTCACAACAGGAACATTGACAACAAAGAGTTTTACAACAAAACTGTAATCTACTGAAAACAGCAATAATGACTACTGAAAACAGCAATTATGACATGATGACGATGATAATGATGATGATGGCGTAGTAATATCAATAATGGTAATAATGATCATGATGATGTTATTGTTAATATAATAATAGTAATAATAATAATAATAATAATAATGATAAAAATAATAATAATAATAATAATAATAATCATAATAATAATGATAGTAATATAATAATAATAAT
>NW_004797310.1:128334-129627 GCF_000002075.1 Aplysia californica | reverse complement strand
TAATAATAAATTGTGTTGTTAATAAAAAGTTCTTTAAATGTTTTTCGTCTGACTGTGAGTCTAGTCTGTTTGTGAGTGCAAACATAAATGTTATCACGTGTTTTTGCGTACAGATGTATGTGTGGAAGAGAGGATTTTCTTAGTTTCTGAGCGTCAAGACCATATAATAACGGACTTTATTTTCTTCAACCAAATCTGTGACACCGATGTTACGTTTAACACCAGGGCAGCGCCCGGCATCAGTAGCACTAGCTCTAGCAGCTGTCCTCCATCCTTTAGTTCGAGCCAGCACGCGAACAGGTTTGTCGGGAGAGGGAGGGGCGGGAGGGGGAGAGAGAGCGGCTAATTTATCCGCTCGCCCTCTACAATCAGGGCGATGGAAGCGGGATCAGGTTATGAGCGGGAACGAGTTGGGGACTGATTGGTGCGGAGTGGCGGGCACGCTCTAATTACAGCCCGAACACCTCTCTTAAACCTTTCAAGTAGTCTTCCTCCTCCTTGATTACTTTTTGTCTTGTCTTGTCTTGTCTCGTAGGCCAGTTTGGTTGTCTGTTTGTTTGTTTGTCCTTGTTCTGTTTGTGTTTGTGTGTCTGTATATCTTGTCGTCGACTGGATGTATAGTAGGTAGGTGTTTTAGTTTTAGTAAGAGTTTTACGGCACTTGCAACTCAGTAAGGTCATATAAGTGCCGAAGATTAGAGGTGTTACAAGAGAGTAACAAACACAAAAAGAAGGAGGAGAGATAATGGCGACAGATGTTTGATAGAAAAGAAGAAACAAACCACACTAGAGCACCCGCCGACCACCCACTAGGTAGGCGTTTAGGTAGTTAGATGTTTAAATAGATGTGTTTTGTTCAGTGTTTAATTAGGGTTATTGGTCCGCATCGCAAAAGACATACGCATTTTACAAAAGAGACTTTCGTGAAAACAGTATAAATTTTAATGACATACATATCAATAACATTTTAAAATCGATATGAGCTCTAGACCATGATCTGCAGGGGCAAATGAGTTCTCGCTTTTAAAAGGGTTGTTACAAAACTATTTAAGTAAGTGTGTTGCTTTATTAACGCCCCTATCAACGCACTATTGGTTAATAGGCGGGACCTATGAATTTAACACTCGTCTCCGATAGGACCGAGTGAAATGAGGAGTTTAAGAACGATCAGTGTGGGATTCGAACCAGGGTCATCCGATCCTTAGTCGGCACGACACCGATTGGGCTAACGAAGCGCCCAGAAGACCGTTAGGATACGTAACATATTCTTATAAATTTACTGTGTCTGGCGGGT
>NW_004797310.1:122036-124271 GCF_000002075.1 Aplysia californica | reverse complement strand
GAGTCTGTGTGTGTGTGTGTGTGTGTGTGTGTGTGTGTGTGTGTCTGTCTGTGTGTCTGTCTCTCTCCCCCCTCTCCTCTCTCTCTCTCTCTCTCTCTCTCTCTCTCTCTCTTTCTGTCTGTCTGTCTGTCTCTCTCTGCTATTCCTCCTTTCTCCATATTCTGTCCCTATCTCTGTCTCACTGTCTCTCTGTCTCTCTCTCTCTCTCTGTCTCTCTCTGTCTCTCTCTCTCTCTCTGTCTCTCTCTCTCTCTCTCTCTCTCTCTCTCTCTCTCTCTCTCTCCCGCCGCTTCTTTCTATGTGACGTCATTGTCTTTTTTGTTTTACACTCCCTTAATTTCATCCTTCTAAGCTCTTCTGTACCCCCCCCCACCCAAAAAAAAAGGAGCGAAAGAAAAAAATCCCACCCATCATTCTACCCTCGTTTCGGTTTTTCTCTCCCACTTCCTGCATTTTCGCTAATCTTCCACGGTTGCATGACCTCCCAGTGAGTGTCATGGGGCAAGGGGCATAACTCCCTGACAGCGTCACCGTCTGGTGACCATGTTGTTTCTGAGTCTAATATTTCTATATTTCTTGTGTTTTTGTTTTAGTAAGAGTTTAACGGCACTTGCAACTCAGTAAGGTCATATAAGTGCCGAAGATTAGAGGTGTTACCTGAAGAGAGTAACAAACACAGAAAAGAAGGAGGGGGAGATAATGGCGACAGATGTTTGATAGAAAAGAAGAAACAAACTTTTGTTCAGTTCTACTAGATCCAGGCTTATCTAAGGGATGTTTTTAAAGTTATTTTTATGGTTAAAAACTACGTGAAAACAGAGTATGGTAACCTTTGGCTTAGACACAGCTCTGGCGTTTTTCTTGTATAAAAGTGTATACAGAGACAGAAAGAGAGAGAGAGGGGGGGTGAGAGAGAAAGAGAGAGAGAGAGAGAGAGAAAGAGAGAGAGAGAGAGAGAGAGAATATCATAGAAAGAAACACAGACGCGGACAGAGATAGATTAAGGTGCTCTGTCTTCTTTATGATTCAACTTGCTGATTGTAGTGGGTGGTTTGGCGGGTACCCTGGTGCGGCTTGCTTCTTCTTTCTTATCCTACGTCTATCAAATTTATATCTCCTCCTTCCTTTTTTGTGTTTGTTACTCTCTTGTAACACCTCTAATCTTCGGAACTTATGTGACCTTATTGCGTTGCGAGTGCAGTAAAACTTTAACTAAACTTTAGACACGCCCCCCCCCTCCCCCCCGACCAGCCCACCCCCAAAATGAAGATGGGACAAAGTACGCGTATGTCGATCGGCATGGCAGACTAACAGATGTGGTGTCGAATATCTCGCTCTGCTCCTTCGGTATCCTCAAAATACTTCAACATGGTATCTCCGAAAGTGGCGCAATTACAGCAGTAATTTTGGTGACAACTCTGAACAATAGTGTTAAGAAACTCAAAGTTTCCCCCTAAAAGTAGAAGCGGAAAATGCGTACGAATGAGTGATTCTGAACTAGTGTGAATGACGAACATTCTTCAAAAGTACGAGGCGTGGAAAATTAGTCGAAATTGGCGATACTCCATTTTTCTAAGAGCAGCTGCACCGAAAAAGAGGAGATAAAAACTTGCAATTTTGAGACAGTTTGAGACGTGGGTTGACAATGAGAGGGGGAAGTCAGATGGCACAAGATGGCGACCGGGCCGGGCCGAGGGGTGAGAGCAGACGGCTGTTAAGGTCGTCTGTTGTCACGAGGGCTTTTCTCGGGTTAACGAGTTGGAATCCACGGGTCGGCCAATGAGCCACTCGGGGGGCAGATCGAGAACACTTTCTCCGGCACCCAAGAGGAAGGAACAGCGACGACCCCCACCCCCCCTCCCCCCTTCCGCCCCTCTCCTCTTCTTCTTTTTTAATGTTTTTCTTTTCTTTTTTACGGAAATGTCTGCACTTTACCCTCTTCAGCCATCGGCCTCGACCTCCTCCTCCTCCTCCTCCTCTTCTTCTTCCTTCTCGATTTCGTTTCCTCCTGTCTTTCCTCCTGTCTTTCCTCCTCTCCCACTCGTGAGTGTATGACGACTTCAGGGGCAAGGAGAATGCAAAAGGGGGGGAGGAGAAGGGGAAGGGGGGGCGAGGAAGTAGGAGGAGGAGAAGGAGAAGAAGAAGAAGAAGAAGAAGAAGCGAGTGGGAACAAAAAAAGTAAAAAAAGGACAACGGTAGTATGCTAATCAATATAGTAGCTGCTCTCTCTCTCTCT
>NW_004797310.1:116830-118018 GCF_000002075.1 Aplysia californica | reverse complement strand
ATCTTATCTTATCTTATCTTATCTTATCTTATCTTATCTTATCTTATCTTATCTTATACGTTGCCATATCAGTTAAGACAGATTGCTTTGTTAGAGTATATACACATCGATAGGAAGAAAGATATGCAGACAAACAGCACGCCTACGCAGACAGAGAATTGATAGATTACAAAATAAAAAGAAAGACAAGTGGACAGACAATTGATAGATTACACAATAAAAAAGAAAGACAAGCAGACAGACAACTGAACCCCTACAGACATATCACTTAGTCAATGATTGTCATATATCAACGGAGAGACCCGAGTCTGAAGAAAAGTTATCATAGTGTGAACAGATTTTTTTTAAAACCAACAACCCAACCCAAAACAACATTAATTCCAATCAAGGGAGACACGAGGCTAAAAGAGAATGATCATACTGTGAAAAGAGAAAACAACAAAAGAAACAACAACAACAACAACAACAAAAAGCAACAAAAAAGCAACAACAAAAACTGCAACAGCATGACGTCAAATTAACGAGCATTGGAGTCTAAAAGGAGATGATCACAACGGGAGAAAAAAACAAAAAACAAAACAAAAAACTGAAAATCAAATCAACTCCGGCGTGAGCAGTCTTGAGCGTGGCACGACGTCATTCCAATTTATGAAATCATTATAACTTTCCCCCTCAAGAGTGGCGCGTGTCAGAATCTGCGCTCGGCTCCTCGGGATAATATTCATACACGATTCCGACGCCGTTCCACCACTGCCGGGAGGTAGGACATCGCTCCAACTGTTTTCTGGTGGCAAATTTGACGTCGCTTCCCGCTGGCTAGTCCGGCGTATGCGCTTTTAAAGTTAGGGGTGGGGGGGGGGGGGGCTAATGTTACGAGGACTTTTGGAGGATGGCTGGATAACGAGCGGACGATGATGATGTGGCCGGAGGGGTTTTTATTTTGGCGTGATGATGATTTCTGACCTGGTTATAGCCTATATGCCTTCAGGGGGTGTATGCCTTGAGTTAGGGTGAGAGTGGGAGGGAGAGAGAGAGAGAGAGAGAGAGAGAGAGAGAGAGAGAGAGAAAGAAAGAGAGGGGGGGGCAGATGAATGAGAGGAGGATGGAGAAAGGGAGGGGACTAAAAGAGGGAAGGAGGGAGGGAGAGGGAGAGAGAGAGAGAGAGAGAGACAGGGGCCAGAGACCAGG
>NW_004797310.1:114042-115033 GCF_000002075.1 Aplysia californica | reverse complement strand
GGAGAAAGAGAGAGAGACCGACTGTGATGAGTGAGTGAGAGAAGGGAGGAGGCCTGGATTGAGTTGAGAGACCTACTGGACAGAGAGACAAGGAAGAGGAAACTCTTCAAACTATAGTCAGGCCTTCTAATGAAAAGGCGGGCGGCTGGGCTCCCTGCAAACAGTGCACGGGCCAAGTGAACGGGGCAATGGTACCATAAGAGATCGGTGATAAAACTTCAAGGATGGGGGACAAAGACTGATTAAAGACAAGCTGCCCTTTTGACGGGGGATTCAGGTTGTCGATGCTGTGTGCCTGAGAGTTGATGGCGAAAGAAAAACTTGGGTCAAAGATCCTTATTTTGGTCCACGCGCACACTTATTCTTTATACTGATATAGAATCACAATGTGGTTGGTATATTAGACCCTTTTGTACACAAAATGGAAACGAAATGGAAACTGACGAAAACGGGTTTAGTTTGCTCCTTGATCTTTCCTATCAAACATCTACCGTCCTTATATCCTCTCTTTTTTCTGTAGGCCTGTCTATTAACACATCTAATCTTGGGCCCCTATATGCCCTATTTGTGTTGCAAATGCCGTAAAACTCGTACTAAACTAACATAAACAAACTCGTACTAAAACTAAAACAAAGACAAGTATCTGGAGCAGAATGAAAGAAACCAACCAAAACTGAAACAGAAGAAAAACAAATACTCTGCACTAACAACAAACCGAAAGAGAGAGAAAAAAAAAGAGTTCTGGCCCCAAACAAGAAGGGAAATGGCCAACTGTATAATACTTCCCCACGCCAATTCCCAGTGGGAGAAACTAATTTACATTGAATAACAAAGCAAAGACAAATAAACGAACACAAAAAGAACGGCACTGGAAATCTAAACAAATAGGAGACATAAAAACGTTACAAACACAGGTCATCGGAGTGCCATTTCGCTTCCTTCCCGCGGACTCAAAAACAAAAACATTTAAACGAACTTCACTCCTCCCCCC
>NW_004797310.1:109586-111563 GCF_000002075.1 Aplysia californica | reverse complement strand
GCGGTTGTTGTTGGGTTTTTTTTTGTTTATGCGTGAACCATGAGCAATTTCAAATAAACATATTGAACACCCCCCCGCCCCCCTTTCCAAAATGAAACAAACAAACAATCAGACAAATCCCAATCCTTGAACACTTTGATATGATAGCCTTCCTCTTTCTTCAGTCAGCATAGTTGTAGTCGTCGTCGTCATCCTCCTCCTTCTCCTCCTCTTCCTCATCCTCCTTTTCCTCTTTCTCCTTCTCCTCTTTCTCCTTCTCCTCTTTCTCGTCCTCCTCCTCCTCCTCCTCCTCCTCCTCCTCCTCCTCATCATCATCATCATCTGGACAATTTTCCTCCTCTCAATATCACTTCGTTTTCTTCGAAATCTATTGGGACCCTCAATTATCGGATTATAATTTATGTTGCAACGGTATAATATTCATTCTTCTCTCATCCCCTTCATCTCTTTTATTTTTTCATCCTCTCCCCTCACCCCCATCTGTTATTCATTCCTATTTTTGTAAAATATGTTTCCCGGATCGTGTTCTACATTTTCAGATGCTCGAAACTGCTTCACCCCCCCCCCACCCCCCCCTTCCTTGTTTTTTTTCTCCGTTTCCCATTGTATCAGCTTTCTGTTCGCCGTCCCTCGCTTAAAAAAATGTTCACCTAAAAGAATACTCGTGATTGTAAGATAAAACTTTATCTCATCTAGAAAGCGCTAACAAACGAGATTTGTTCAATGCTCAAGGCTCCCGCCCCCTACATTGCAGTTGGGAAAATGCCATAAACTATATGCGGTCGTTGTTCTTTAATTATGGGAATCATGTAACATTATGATTAATAGAGATCAAACTACCATGTTTGATTGTATCTCTATACCAAGTGGCTTATCAAATATCCAGATTAAGAAGAGTTAAATAAAAAAGAAAGAGATTTGTCGCTGCTGCTACTGACTGCTGTCTGCTGCTGTTCCTATTATTCTTGTCATCATTATCATCGTCATCGTTTCCGATATTTTCTATAACGTCCAATTACGAAACATCACAAAGATTAGAGAACGCATTGTTGTTATGGCGTTCTTCCTTTCCAGAACCTTTTTCTTCTTTTTTTTTCTTTTTTCTTTTCTTTTTTTTTGGGGGGGAAAGGGGGGGGGGAGATGTTATGTTCCCGGTGAAGCCAGATTTGACGAAACTTCGAACGTTTATTTATCAAGTACATATACCTAACTGTTCAAGTCTCCAGTATTTTTTTTACCCCTGTAAAACAATGATGATGATGATGATGATGATGATGATGATGATGATGATGATGAATTTACTGTTTCTAAACGACTTTTTGTTTCAACTTTGAAATTAACAAAATAAACTTTTTTCTCCCTTTACGACTTCACCTCTCTGAAAGTACCCGGTACCAAAACTCGGGGGGCTTGGACAGTATTTTTGTTCAACTATTTTTTCCCCTATGTTATTCTCAGGTGTTTTTCGCCCCCCTCTTTTCTGCCAGGCAGTGTCTTTTAAACTTCAGACAGCGGTTTGAGAATAGTAATAGGTATCTTAATAATAATAATAATAATAATAATAATAATAGATTGCATTTTTATAGCGCATATCCCCGCTCAACAGCAGGCTCTATGCGCTTTACACTATAGCAGACCATAGAACACTCCGAAACATTCTCAGCTTCCCGGGAAGCATACAGTGCAAGCAGCCGATGAAGCGCTCAAACTCTAACAAACTGACAAGATCTTTCGCTGTCTATAGCCGGGTACCCATTCCCACCTGGGTGAAGTGAGGAAAATTCGTGTTAAGTGCCTTTCCCAAGGACACAACGTCGGGTCCCTGACGGGATTCGAACCCACGACCTTACGGTTGCGAGTCCGAGAGCCTAACCACTAGGCCACCGACGCCACCAAAAACCACGGTTCTTTGTTTGAGATGGCATTCTGAATAGATCTAGTTTAATTAACATGATAATAATATTATTATTATTATCC
>NW_004797310.1:106879-108174 GCF_000002075.1 Aplysia californica | reverse complement strand
TCTCTCTCTCTCTCTCCCCTTCTCTCTCTCCCTTTCTCCCTCTCTCTCTCTCTCCCCCTCTCTCTCTTTTCTCATTTCTGTACGTTATTCCTAAGTAACACCTCTAACTTCTACACCTATAATTATAATGACCCGTTTGTTGTTGCAAGTGCCGTAAAACTCTTATCGAGAATACATGTAGAAGTAACCTGAACACCGCACCTGTTCGTGTTGAAGTTGCTGTTGTATTGCTAATATTATGACCCTGGGAAAAAGTGTGTGTACTGTGTGTTTGATAGTGTGTGTTTTTTTGTTTGTTTTTTAGGGGGGGGGGGCATGTATTTTAAAAAATTACTTCTGTTGCCGCTGTTGCATTACAGCCCAGTCTCTTGTGCGTAAAACACGTGATGTTTGCAGTGTACGACAATTATGGACGGTCGGTCTGATAGTCATGCACAATACCTTTGCTGTGTCCGTTGACTTGCCAGATGTTGGGGGGCGTGGTTGAAAGGAAAAGTGGGAGGTGCTTACGCACACATGCACGTGATCTATTGGTGGGTAGAGGACTGAGTTATACGGTTGATAGTTTATCTAAGAGCGGCGTGCAGAAGCCAGAAGGCAAAAATGTGCACTTGGTGAACCCTTTTTTGTGATGTTCTTTTTCAGTGCCTTATTATCTTATAGAGGGAACTGGCTTTTACTCCCATTTTGTTTCATTTGAGTCTGTTTTAGATCCACGCTTTTGTACACTTATGTTCATGCTCCTGTGCTCCTGTTTTAAAACTGCTAAATACAACCCCCCCCCCCCCCCCCTCCTTTTTCTCCCCTTTGTGGATCGTTTTTCTCTCCTGGAATCCGGAGGTCACTCATTTAATTGTTGCATTTGTGTTGCAAGTGCCCTCCTCCTTTTTCTCTTTACCACTTTCAATGTTAGTTTAGTTTTAGCAGAGGTTTTACGGCGCTCGCAACTGCATAAGGTCGTATGAGCGCCAGAAGATTAGAGCTGTTACAAGAGAGCATAGACCTATTATTAGGTCTATCCAAGAGAGTAACAAACATAGAAAAGAAGGGGAGATAAGGACGATAGATGTTTGATAGAAAAGAAGAAGCTAACCTCATCAGAGCACCCGCCAACCACCCACCCACTATCAAATACAACTGTGCCTCTCCCGTGTTTAACTTCAGATGTCTTTCTGCTTTTTATTGTTGTTGTTATTGTTTGTTTTTGGTGTTATTTTTTATTATTGTTCTTATTGTTTTTGACGATGTTTGTTGATGGGTTGTTGTCGTTGCTTTTTAATTAAAATGATCACCCC
>NW_004797310.1:104538-105906 GCF_000002075.1 Aplysia californica | reverse complement strand
AATACATACACAAACACACACACGCAAATGTACACTTAGATCTACACATGATATGTACACTCATACACACTCACGCACACACACAAATACATACACAGCCACTTACACACGTACAAGCGCACACATTAATAAATAGTCTTTCTCTCTCTCTCTCTCTCTCTCTCTCTCTCATCTCTCTTCTCTTTCCCTCTCCCTCTGCCTCTGTCTTTCTCTCTCTATCTCTCCTCTCTCTTCTCTTCCCCTTTCCCTCTCCCTCTGCCCCTCTCGCTCTCTCTCTCTCTCTCTCTCTCTCTCTCTCTCTCTCTCTCTCTCTCTCTCCCCCCTCTTTGTCACTCACGAATGCACAAAATATTCACTGTCGCGTGCACGTATGTAATCGCGCAGAAAGAGAAATATATTTCACCTCAGATCTCAAATTAATACTTCCCCGTAATATACAACTACATGTAATTTCTTTTTAAAAAATCGGTATTCTTACAAAGAAACCGCAAAATGTGCGAGATGTCGAATCAGTTGACGTAAAAAAAAATTATTTTAATTTTAAAAAATATATATTATTGTTTTAGGAAACCTCAAACACACTACAATAATCTATCTATTTATATATATTATACGTTCTGCCGGTGCCTACAAAAAGCTTATTTCATACAACATTTGCCTCCTTCTTCCTCGCCAATTGATATAATAATATATAACTGTGTGTGTCGTTGTTGTTTGTTGTTGTTGCTATTTTGTTGTTGTTTTGAGTTGTTATTTTCTTCAAACCACAGTCTGACTACCATATTATGACTATGATATAATGTATTGCTCTCCGAGCCCCATCATCATGGTTGAATCGATAGAACAAACTCGTGTACCTGTCTCTTCGTACTGTTTTTCTTTCTTGTGCTAGAGAAAGGCGTCCTCTTGTGCAGAAATCCCGTCCTCTTGTGTACGCGCCCGCCTGTTTGTCTTCGTGATTCATTCCCTGTTCTGTACCCAGTCTCTAACTAAGACGTCCTCAGTCAATTCACCCCACGCTCTTCGAATCGGAAGTCTCGCTAAAAAATGTCGCGCGCCGATCGAGATTTTATCGGAGTTTTATTATTTTCCGGCGCCCGCCATCAAATCAACGGAAAGGGAAGCTACTCTCGTGTCTTTTTCACACCGGCTCGGCGTGGTGCACACGTCTCTCGGGGATTTCCCGAACAGAAGCCGAGGTCACGTGACACACTACATGGCATCCTACGGACGTTGCTCAACTGAAATTCGAATCTGAAACCCATAATAATAGAATACGCACATGTCCGTATGTGGACAACGCTTCCTAAATGTCCAAATTGTGTTTTGTTTTTAAAAAGGAAAAAAAAAAAAAGAGGGTTTTTTTTT
>NW_004797310.1:100164-103825 GCF_000002075.1 Aplysia californica | reverse complement strand
TCTATTAGTAGAGGGTTTTACGGCGCTCGCAACTGCATAATGTCATATGAGCGCCGAGGGGTGGATGTCAACATAGAATTCCTTTCAGGGAATCAGGCTTACTCTGCTCACCTCTTTAACTTCAACAGCACAAAATCTGCTTTGACTATCAAGGCACCCAGGAAAAAGAGGGTCACAAAAGAGTGATAAACATACAAAAGAAGTAGACGCAAAAATAACGACAGTAAGGATTAGGAAAGAAAAAGAGGCAGTTTCCTGTTGCAGTTCAGGCACGGTTATGAACGTGACATTAATGAATCAGCCCATTTACAATTACAATTCTACTGTGTGTAAGAACTCGAGATATTAATGTCCCCGAACGGCCTATAGAGGAAATCGTTAGTTTCTCGAAACTGCTGTGAATACGAAAACGGCGTTTTGTCAGAGTAGGGAGGAACAGACGTCACCAATATCCAGACAATTTGTAGTAAATCAAAGTATCAATCAGCCAGTCAATGATTATATAAGTATATCCCGCCCTTGGAAGACAAATAAAAGAATACATGTTAATGATTTGTAGAATAAAGATAAAGAAATAAATGTGGGTGGTTGGCGGGTGCTCTGGTGTGGTTTGCTCCTTCTTTCCTATCGAAAATCTATCATCCTTATCTCCCCTTCTTCTGTTCTACGTTTGTTACTCTCTTGTAGCACCTCTTATCTTCTGGCGCTCATATGACCTTATGCAGTTGCGAGCGCTGTAAAAAACCCAAAGTAAACCTCTACTAAAACTAAACTAACTGAAAGAAACAAATAACAATATAACACTAACAACCATAATAGATAAACAAAATCATAGGTGGATGTCATGGGTGGACGAACAGACAAACGGACAGATGGATAGATGAATGTTGAAATGAATAAATACAAAGAAAAATAAGTGAAATGTATGGTGAAAAGGAAAATAAATATTGATGTGGATGGAATACATTTGTTTTTATAAAATGAAAGATAATAAAATAAATGAAAATATAATTTAAAAAATCAAAATAGATAAACAGACTCTTAGATAAACGGATAGACAAAAATATGGACTAATAAACGAATGTACAGTTGAATAGATCAGATAAAAGGTAAATAAAGGCGAGGGGTGTAGCATACATGTCCTTTCGTTCAGCAAATTATTAGATCGCGTGGAAAGACAGCGAGTATAATCCTGTTGTCACATGAAGAAAGATACACACACATAAGGCCTCAGGACGAGACATAACATTCGTACATTCACTGGAACAGGTTGGCGACTTTCCCTGAACTCTCACTCATGAACTCACGTACTACACATAACAACACACGTACTACACATAACAACACACGTACTACACATAACAACACACGTACTACACATAACAACACACGTACTACACATAACAACACACAAGGTTAGTCGCCACAAGGGGATACAATATTGTGTGTAAATTGCTCCCCCCTCGACTCGGATTCGAGGATCCTGTGTCGGAATCTCCGCAACTTGATGTTTAAATAAGACTCGAAAGGAATAATTGGATAAATAGTTAGGGAGTAGAACACGAGTACTGTATATTATTATAAGACTATGAATTGGTTGTCAACGAAATCCCCAGCACATCTGCTACTGCACTGTCTACCTACTAAGGTCCTCTCTTCACTTGTCTTGGCCCGCTAGAATAGGCTAATACTAACAAGGTCACCTTAGCAGAGACTGTGCCCACCATTTCGGAACTTCACGGTGACATTAAAAATGGTTCCAGTAGAGAATGGGATAGCGGATGCCCACATCCCTCGTGACTCATCGGAGCAGAGGAAGATAGGACTAACGCTAACATTTAAAAAACAACCCTCAACTAACTGTTTCGACAGAAGCATGTCGTCGTAATAATTACTTACATAAACACCATGCCATATGTGAGGCAGCGTGGTGGAATCAGGTTCTCGTCAATTTTTGGGCATGTAGAGTTATTGGTATCATCTTAAAACCTTTTCACTTGTCTTAATTTGCATGAAAAAATATCCATTCATCTTCAATACAAGTCAAGATATGTTTTCAGGGGTAAAATTAGTGAAAAAATGGCCACCAAAGATTAGTTAGTTCCTTAGCTTAATAGTCCGTGGTAACTGAAAATTTACTTTTTTGTGTCTTTCATCAAAGTTTTTCTGAAGAAAAAAAACACACACACAGAAATGAGTTCTTAAATGGGCATAAAAGGTGTTGAGCCAAAAAACAAAAATTTGATAAAAATTCACAAACCTACGGAAAAATGCAAGTTTCTTCACTTTGATTATTTTGACGAGAGCCTGATTCCACCACGCTGCCTCACATATCATCACTTATCCTCAACACCACTGGCATTTCTAAAATCATAATTGCTCTAAGATCTTCCACATACATCTATAATTATCTTGAACATCTGTAGGTAACAGTTACATGTTATAAAAATTACTGGTATGTACGTAATACACTATTGGACACTATCATGCGCACACTTTTCTACTAGTCAGATGGCGTCAATATCATAGAAATGGGCAAGGAACCAAAAAAAGAGGTCAATAGAATTTATTGGAGCAACTGAATAAAGATTGGCTATGATGAAGGAGCAAATTTATTTTCATAGAAAGAAAGATATAGCGGACTGTTATGAAATAGTATTATATAAATGAGATAAATAAAGATATTTATTTGAAACCAAAATGAATAATGACTATGCAGGAATAAATAAGACTTATTTTATAGAATGAAAGACACTGAATTTAAAAAAGATTTAAATAGTCTAAATAGATTTTGAGACTCAAAAAAAAAACCCACGAGTGAAAGATAAAGGAGCAAAAATGAGGATATTATAAACAGCCAAAATAGACAAACAAACCCATAGATATACGAATAGAGAAAACGATAAACGAATGAATAAATAAATAAAAAGATAGATATATAGAATGTATGGGAACAACTAAATAAATACTGGCTATCGATGATGAGAGCTCTGACGTAATCCCCGCAATGTGGGAGACTGCAAGGCCACGCATTGAACTCTCCAAGCCCCGCCGCGAAAAAGCTTCAGAAAGTGATTTGTTTTAAAGTTTCATAGGATTGAATGAAAGATAAAAGAAAAAACAATAATGCAATAAATGTCTAAAAGAGATAAACGGACTGAAAGATAAACAGGTCGGCAAAACGATATTAATAAATAGATATTATGTAAATGAGAAAAATAAAAATAGAATTTGACAGCTACGCAGGATGGAATATAGATTTATTTTAATATAAAGAAGGATAAATGAATAAAAAGGAAATAAATTGTTTGGATATGTATAAACAGACTCACCCAAAAAACGGATGAATGATAAAGGAGCAAAAATAAGGATATTATAAACGGACAAAATAATTTTTTTATAAACAAACTCATGGATGTACGAATAGACAAAACGATAAACGAATGAATAAATAAATAAAAAAATAGATACATAGAATGTATGGGAACAACTAAATAAATACTGGCTATCGATGATGAGAGCTCTGACGTAATCCCCGCATTGTGGGAGACTGCAAGGCCACGCGGTGAACTCTCAAAGCCCTGTAGCGAAAAGGCTTCAGGGATTTTTTTTTGGTGGGCTGCATTCATGTGTCAGCTCAAGTGGTCCTTAGGGGGGAGGG
>NW_004797310.1:93999-96884 GCF_000002075.1 Aplysia californica | reverse complement strand
GAGAAGAGAGAAGGGGGAGAAGGAGAGAGAGAGAAGGGGGATGAGAGAGAGAGAGAGAGAAACTGAAATGAGCGAGAAAGGAGGAAGAGAGAGGAAATGAATGACAGAGAGGGAGAGGGAGGAGAGAGAGAGAGAGATAGAGAAAGAGAGAAAGAGAGAGAGGGGAGAGAGAGAGAACGGGAGAAAGAGAGAGAATGAGGAAAACAGAGAGAGAGATGGAGAGAGAGGGAGAGGGAGAGATTGAGAGAAAGAAAGAGAAGAGAAAGAGAAAAGGGGAGCGGGAAGGATGAGGAGGCAGAGGGTCTGTGAATATTCTTGGCGAAATGAGATTCTGGGGAACAGACCTTAAGATGGACGTTTTAGAATCGTCAAGTTTGATTGGCCCCCAACTGAAAACGGTAATGGGACGGGACAGCGATTCTTTTTTTCTTTTTTTTTCTGTGGGAAGGAGAATTGCGTCTCTTTCAAGCGTTTATTGTTTTTGCCCCCGAGATGTTGGTCTTAGTCATCAACGTCATTTTTGTCGTCGCCGATATCGTTAATGTGTCAGATGAGGGTTTGTGTTAGGTGAAGGAGAGCATATGTGTGGCGCGACACGGGGGAATCAGGCGCTCGTCCATTTTTTAGTTTTAGTAGAGGTTTTACAGCGCTCGAAACTGCATAAGGTCATACGAGCGCCAGAAGATTAGAGGTGTTACAAAAGAGTAACAAACATAAAAAAAAGAAGAAGGGAAGATAAGGACGATAGATGTTTGATAGGAAAAAAGGAGCCAACCACACCAGAGCACCCGCCCACTGCCCACACTCGTCTTTTTTACCATGGCAGAAAAAAATGAAATAGAATAGAAGCAACAGAAATGTGTGGGGTTTAATGAAATTTTTAAGAATCTCATGGACAGCAAAGAAATCAAACTAGGGCTATTCCTCAGTAACTGATGCAACTTTTGGACCAGACCTTCTTACGAAGGTAACACTGTGATTAAATTATCATTAATTTGTTTCAATTTTAAATGATTAGAACATTAAAAAAACATAATATTGAGAATCATATTAAATGGGGTAATTAGAAAACAAAAGTACTTTATGCAAATTCTGTAACATGTTTTGTTTCGGTGGTTGACGGTACAAAATGGGTATTTTTTTTCTGTCCTGTCAGTTACCGTGGGATAGCCCACGAATAATTTCTAAAAGAAGCCCACGTGGGCCGCTCACTAATCCTTCATAAGACCAATTCGTCATCATATTCAATGCCCTTCACCACTGGCAGGGTATAGGCCACATACAAGCTCCTTCCATTAAATTTTTATCCCTGTTCTGAGCCATCCTCCCAAGCTCGTTCCAGGTGAGCTTCATCTCTCTCGTGTCCCTTTCCACGCATCTCCTCCATGTTTCCTGTGGCCTACCCCTGCCTCGTGCTCCCTATGGGTTCCACTGCAGGGACTGTTTTGTGATGTTTCCGCTGGGCTTTCTTAATAAGAACAATTAGAAAGCGACAAGTGCAGCTTCTGGGACCCCTGGCTCGACCCAAAGGCTTTGAATATATTGCTCTCACTGGGAAAAATGGGAGACAAACGAGGCATGGGTAAACCTAAGGAAACATCTTTTGGGAACTACAACAGATAGTGTGGTGTTGTGTCATGACACCGTGAAATCATGCACTCGACAGTTTTAAAATTATTTTTGAGTTCTCTTTTTACATGGAGTTATTGGTGTCATATTAAAGCTCGTTATTTTTCTCGCTTTTGGAGAAAAAGAAATCCATTTACGATCTAAACAGAAGTCGAGATAGTTGCTGTAGAAGGAGGTGGGAGTCGCCCGGTGTTAGAGGTAAAATCAATTAGAAAATGGCCGCCAAAGTTTGGTGACTTCCGAAGCTTGAGTGTTCATGAAAACTGCAAATTTACATATTTTTATGCCTTTTATCGAACCTATTTTTTCCAGTAAAAACACTCAGAAATGTGTTCTTATATGGACATTAAAGATTATGAACAAAAAACAAACAAAGCAAAGCACAAAATCAAAACAAAACAAAAACAAACAAAGCCCACAAAACAAAACAAAACAAAACAATTGAGAAATGTATTGTCCCACGGTACGGGGAATTGTCCGTTCTGTCGATAGTACAATTCCGATTCTCTTCGAGTAAAAAGAAGCACATAGACACAATAATAGTCATTTGGTGCTTCGGAAAAAAGTAAGACAAACAGACAGAACAAAAGAGGTAAAGCAAATCAGCAGCACCTACCAGAGGCACCCTCCAACCACCCATTATTATTTCGACAAGCGCCTAATTTTCACCAGGATGCCACCCACATATTATAACAATGATGGCCAGTGTCCCACTCTACCCATGTACCCACCTCAGTGGGGCAAACACATTCTCTGTTGTTTTTTGGGGGGTTTGGTAAGTGTTTTTCGGCGCTCACAACTGCATAAGGTCATAATATGAGAGCGCGGGACACACCTAATACTTTTAGTTGGTAGGAAATTTTGAATTTTGCCCGGGTGGCGGCCGAAGTCAACTCTTATCGATTTTAAACCACCAAGGGATCTTTAACGTGCGCATTTGCACACGGGCCCTCCGAGATTTTTCGCCCTTGTCCGAGAAGGCTAGGTGTAGATCTTTCCTACCAGAAGATCAGAGGTGTGGCAGAAAGACAGCAGTTAGGAGGAGCCAAGGAGTAGCAGTAGAAAGGCTGCAGAAAGAGTCAGGAGCCCTGAGGAGGGGGCAAAGGAGTTGAGGCGCTCTTTTGGGGTACCCATTTCCATCTGGGTGAAGTAAGGAAAATTCGTGTAAAGTGTCTTTCTCAAGGAAACAGCGTCGGGCCCGCGGCTCGAACCCCGACCCCACAACCCCACGATTACTAGTCCGGTAGCCTAACCAC
>NW_004797310.1:91618-92988 GCF_000002075.1 Aplysia californica | reverse complement strand
CCATCACACACACACACACACACACACACACACACACACACACACACACACACACAAACACATATACGCAAACGCAATATCGCACAAACTTTCACGAACACACGAGAAGTGATACGTTTAAGTATTTTGGGGTTGTTTTTTTTAGTTCCTCGGGGTTCAGTCCTTGGTCCTGTCATCTTTACAATGTACACGTAAAGTCTGTCTTCAATAATCTTTATATGCCCTCAATTACCATCTTTATGCAGACGATATGCAGCTGTGTGGATTCACTACAACTGACAATGTACACAATCTCATAGATAGAATCGCCAGATGTGTCAATGATATAAGAAAATGAATGCTCAAGAACAAATTAGAATTAAATGAGGATAAGACCGAAATATTGTTTATTCGTAGCAGCGCATGCAATGAAATCGACAATATCAGAATAAACATCAATGGCCATGAAATATCAGCCCAAACTAAAATAAAAAATTTAGGTGTAGTGCTAGATCAAGATATGTCAATGAAATCCCATGTAACCAATCTTTGTAAAAATCTATATCTCCAACTGAAGAAAATAGAGAGCATTAGAAAATGTCTATCTGTTGGTGTCACTAAAACTTTAATAACATCACTTATATTGTCAAGGCTTGATTACCTCAATTCCTTACTGGCTGGTGTACCTGATGATTAGTTACAACAACTGCAAAGAGTACAAAATATTGCTGCCAAAATAATGACTAAGAAACTAAAGCATGATCACGTGACTCCTATTTTAAAAGAACTACACTGGCTCCTGGTGAAACAGCGTATCATATATAACATCTGTTTAATTTGCTACAATTTTAAGTGCTTACATGATTTCTCACCTGACTACCTAAAACAGTTTTTAACACCCTATGTACTATCTAGAATGCTCAATCAGATCATCAAGTGACTAAACAACCCTTGTTAAACCTAAAATAAATTACAAATCATAATATGACCAACGCTCTTTTTCATATTTTGCCCCACTTGTTTGGAAAAGGCTTCCAAAAACTATCAGAGAAGCAGAAAATCTAAATTTTTTCTGAAGAAACTAAAAGCATTTCTATTTTCATCATATTTCGATTAGACAAAATCCATCCAAGCTGTAGATTGTCGTGAGTTTGTATGATGTACGTATGTACGCATGTGTGTATTTGTGTATGTAAGTGTGTATGTGCGTGTGGGTGCGTGCGTGCGTGCGTGCGTGAATATGTGTGTGCACACGTATGTAATACAATGTACCTTTAAAATTTATTTGTAAATCCATAATATGAATCATGTTAAGCGTAGAGAGCATTGCATAAGTAGATATGCGCTGTATAAATGCAACCCGTTATTATTATTATTATTATTATTATTAT
>NW_004797310.1:86392-87733 GCF_000002075.1 Aplysia californica | reverse complement strand
ACCCCCCCAAAACAACAACAACAACAACAACAAAAACAAAACAACCTCAAAACCAAAACAAGCATAGAGACGCAGTGACCACCAGCGCCAGCGGCACCTCAGAATTACAAAGTTCTATCTGACATTTTTGGCCGTTTTGGGTTACTATGACCCATGAGGTCAGAAAGCAAATATGTTCTATCTGCTCTATCAAAATCGTAAGAATATTCTGGGTCGTTATCAAGATATTCAAAGAATTGCATAAAAAAAACCCATGACATATTATTGTGAACCTACAAAATTCTGACATAAAACTACTGAAAACTAGGTGGTTTTTTTGTTGTTGTTGTTGGGCACGAGACGTTAAGGTGTTCGCTTCTCATTCAAAGGTCCCGGTTTGATTCCGGGTAGCGACGGAACATTTTCTTCTTAAGTTGTGCCCTTTCATCTCCTTTCCTGCTCTCTATCAATGTTCTGTCGTCTGCTTTCGTCTCCTATTTCTGTCCATCACCCTCTCACCTCCTTTGCCCCCTCCTCTGGGCTCCTGACTCTTTCTGCAGCCTTTCTACTGCTACTACTTGGCCCCTCCTTACTGCTGTCTTTCAGCCACACCCCTGATCTTCTGGTAGGAAAGTTCTACACCTAGCCTTCTCGGACAAGGGCTAAAAATCTCGAAGGGCCTGTGTGCAAGATTAGGCTCCGGCCGCCACCCGGGCAAAATTCTAAATTTCCTACCAATTGACAATGTTATGTGTGTCCCGCGCTCACATGACCTTATGCAGTTGCGAGCGCCGTAAAACACTTACCAAAAAAGAAAAAAAGAAAATACCTTAATCTCTCGGCCACGAGAGCCCCCAAACTAGGTTTCGAGCAGATTCAGATAGAGCTTTGTAATTCTGAGGTTGCGATGTAGTAGAGTAGGCGGTGGGGCCGGCCGGGTGGACGGTAGAGGTGGGCAAAATCCGGATAAATATCCGGATAATCGGATAATCCTCAATAAGAAATTATCCGAATTCAGACTCTTTAACTCTTTTTTCCTGACCTGTTTGCCAAAGTGGGTGCACCCATTTGTTGAAGTGATGCTAACCCGTTTGTCAAAGAGGTTCTAACCCATTTGCCGAAGCGGTTCATAAAATATTTTTTGCCAAAGAGATGCACTACCATATTATCCGGATTTTGCTAAAGCGACTCATTGCCCAGCCCTAGTGGACGGATGGGCTCTCCTCACTGACCGGACGTGAAAAGAAGCATTCACTCGAGACACACAAAGACGCGTCATCGCATCGGCTCGGACGGCAGTGTGAGTGTGTGTGTGTGTGTGTGCGTGTGTGTGCGTGAGTGTGTGTGTGTGTGTGTGTGTGT
>NW_004797310.1:81806-82856 GCF_000002075.1 Aplysia californica | reverse complement strand
TATAAGCCAAATTTAAGTGCCACGTATTTACTGTTGGCGTGCCAAATTAAAAGTGAATCAGTTAATAAATAAGGGAATAAAATGAGATTCAAAAAAATATACAAAATCCAATATGGCCGCCGTTTCCATAGCAACCGATTCACAATATACTTTTTGAACTATTGATTTAAATCCCCAATGCCCCACGATGTCCCACAGCAAATATGGGCACTCTAGACCTTGTAATAGCCAACATAGACTTCGGGTGCCCCACCAGCCCTTAAGAGAAACGTAAAACTCATCCACTCACGTTTTGCAAGAACCACCTATGTTTTAAATGCCTTGATAGTGTTAAGAGAAACGTAAAACTCATCCACTCTCGTTTTGCAAGAACCACCTATGTCTTAAATGCCTTGATAGTGTTAAGAGAAACGTAAAACTCTTTGTGCTCACCTGTCCCCGTGATTTTATGCACCCCGCATAATTTTGCAAAATTTGATCATTATTTGCATAATTTCTTATTATTTTCCTTTATCATTCTTTGTTCAAATAAAGAGAATCACATAATTTCACATTTTTGGGCTATCCTTGCATATTAAAAAAATTTTCTTGAATAAAACGAGGGGGACAGACTCATATTTTGCAGGTACCACCTACTGCAAGTCTTTCAATGCCCTGATAGTGTCAAGAGAAACGTAAAACTCATGCACTCATGTTTTGCAGTAACAATCTACTGTCCAGAAATGCCCTGATACTGTCAAGAGAAACGTAAAACTCTTGGCAATCATGTTTTGCAGGAAACACCTACTGTATGTCTTTATTAAATGCCCTGATTGTGTCAAGAGAAACGTAAAACTCATGCAGTCACGTCTTGCAGGAAGCACAACTACTGTTCTTCGATCAACTCGAGTGAGAATTCTCACCAGGATTGGCTGTAACCTTCGCCTCTTCTTCCTTTTCTTCGCGGTGGGACCCACGGAGATCTGCGCTATAGACTTATTCTCTGGTCCCTGCTATGTACGTTGAGAGAGAGAGAGAGAGAGAGAGAGAGAGAGAGAGAGAGAGGGATGT
>NW_004797310.1:74757-81706 GCF_000002075.1 Aplysia californica | reverse complement strand
ACCCCCATCGATATTGAGCTCCCATTATTACTAGAGATTTTCCCCACCGCTGAGCCCCCATTGTTTCTGACGCTATCATCCCATCACTGAAGCGGGTGTCACATGAAGGCTGGTTAGACTACCTAGATCTATATCTGGGACAGAGTCGAAACCGTCACCGTCACCGTTTCCATCACTGTCGTATACATCACACGAAGGTTGATCTCTATCTCGGGACAGGGACGAAACCGTCACCGTTACCGTCACCGTCACCGTCGTGTGTATCACTTAAATTATTGTTACAATACCTAGATCCCTATCTCGGGAGAGAGCTCCTACAAATCACCGCGGTCACCCACCAACGTTACCGTCACCATCATCGTCGCCGACACCGACACCGTTACCGTTTGTCACTGTCGCTATGAGTGTCTCATGAAGTGTGGTTAAAGTTCCTAGATCTCTGTCTCGGGACAGAACTGTCCACGTTACCGTCACCGTCACCGTCACCGTCACCGTCACCGTCACCGTCACCGTCACTGTAGTGTGCCTGTGTCGTCACATGATGAATTGTTAAGAGTACCAAGATATCTATCTCGGGACAGGGCTCCGAAAAACCATCGCCGTTACCATCGCCGTCACTGTCGCCGTCACCGTCGCCGTCACCGTCACTGTAGCTGTCGGAACGAACGCTATCGCGGATTAAATCTAGGGCTGTTGTCAGTGTGTTGGTGATGTTGATGTTGGAAGTGGTGGTGGTGGTGGTGATGGTGGTGATGGTGGTGATGGTGGTGATGGTGGTGTTGGGGACGATGTTGTTGTTATTGCTATTGCTATTGTGGTTGTTGCTGTTGTGGTTGCTGTTGTTGTTGTAGTTGTTGTTGATGATGATGATGTGGGTGGTCGTGTTGTTATTGTGTTGTTGATGTTGATGTTGATGTTTTGTTGTTGCTGTGGTTGTTGTTGTTGTTGTTGTTGTTGTTGTTGTTGTTGTTGTTGTTGTTGTTATGGTTGTTGTTGTTATGTTCATGATGCTGATGGTGTTGCTTGTGGTGGTGATGGTGATGATGGTGGTGTAGGTGGACGTGGTAGTGTTGTTGTTGTTGTTGTTGTTGTTGGGTTGTTGATGGTTTTGTCGTTGTTGTTGTTGTTGTTGTTGTTGTTGTTGTTGTTATGGTTGTTGTTGTTATGTTCATGATGCTGATGGTGTTGCTTGTGGTGGTGATGGTGATGATGGTGGTGTAGGTGGACGTGGTAGTGTTGTTGTTGTTGTTGTTGTTGTTGTTGGGTTGTTGATGGTTTTGTCGTTGTTGTTGTTGTTGTTGTTGTTGTTGTTGTTGTTATGGTTGTTGTTGTTATGTTCATGATGCTGATGGTGTTGCTTGTGGTGGTGATGGTGATGATGGTGGTGTAGGTGGACGTGGTAGTGTTGTTGTTGTTGTTGTTGTTGTTGGGTTGTTGATGGTTTTGTCGTTGTTGTTGTTGTTGTTGTTGTTGTTGTTGTTGTCTTCCCTGGAGGACAAAGCGGGGAAGGGCAGGGTGTGTCTCTTGATGGGGGAAAGAAAGAGAGAGTGAGAAAGAGAGAGAGAGAGAGAGAGAGAGAGAGAGAGAGAGAGAGAGAGAGAGAGAAGAGAAGAGACAGACAGACAGACAGTATGTTTAGTGAGTTTTACAGCGCTTGAACCTGCATAAGGTTATACAAGCCTGCGAAACACAAATTGGTTGCCTTCACAACAGTTCACAGCACGGCTTGGTGTAGGTCAATGGTTCAATGAAACCTTTTAGATAGATAGATTGATAAATAGATAGATAGATAGATATATAGATAGATAAATAGATTGCTAGATAGAAAGCTAGATAGCTAGATAGCTAGATAGCTAGATACCTTGATAGATAGCTAGATAGCTAGCTAGATAGATAGCTAGATAGCTAGCTAGATAGATAGCTAGATAGATAGCTAGATAGTTAGCTAGATAGATAGCTAGATAGATAGATAGACAGATAGATAGATAAATAGATAGATAGATAGACAGATGGATAGACAGATAGACTGACAGACAAATAGATAGACGTCTTACACAGAGCCATTTTACTCTAAAAGACATACATAGGAGGTAATGGGAAGTGGTGTATGTACAGGTGACTGCCACACACGGGTGGCCGTATGTACAGGTGATTGCCTCATACAGGTGACCATATGTACAGGTGATTGTCTCATATAAGTGGTCGTATGCACAGGTGATTGCCTCATAAGGTGACCATATGTACAGGTGATTGTCTCATATAGGTGGTCGTATGCACAGGTGATTGCCTCATACAGGTGACCATATGTACAGGTGATTGTCTCATACAGGTGGTCGTATGTACAGGTGATGACCTCATATGGGTGGTCGTATGTACAGGTGATTGTCTCATACAAGTGGCCGTATGTACAGGCGATTGTCTCATACAGGTGACCGAATGTACAGGTGATTGGCTCATACAGATGGCCGTATGTACAGGTGATTGTCCCATACAGGTGGCCGTATGCACAGGTGATTGTCTCATACGGGTGGCAGCTAGAACAAGTCCGACTTTTATTGTAGTTATAATGTACAGAACGCCAGTACAAACGCAAGACTTAGTTCGCATTCTAAGTTCGTACAGAATATCGATCTAGATGAAAAGAAGTGTTCATTACAAGTTTATAGTAGTTTTCCAACCTATGTGCATTTTTTCGTGAGCATACTGCAAGGATATCCATGTACAAGGCAAGAGGAAGGCCAAGGAAGACCTGGATACCCTGAAGACCCACAACATCCCGCCCAGCTAGGCCATCCAGCTTGCCAGAGAACGAAAGCTTTTTCTCCCCTCAACGCCCCAGAAAGTACAAAACGGAGGACAAATTAAAGAAAGTACGAGAGTACTGGAACTAATTTCGATCCATTGTTTTCCTTTTTTTCCCTTAAAAAAAAAGTAGTTTTGGAGTATTCCCATCAGACAAATTTGCAGACAAGCACAAATCGAAATATAATTTAAAAAATAGGAAGGAATTCGTAACGAGACACCACCCCTAACAAACAGAGTAAAGAAGAGACCTAACCCTAACCCTGACCCATCCCCTACCCCTACCTGTACCCCTACCCCTATCTCTAACCCTACCACAAACCCTGACCTTAACCCCCACAACCTTAACCTTCTATTCTATACTCTGTTTCGTAGTGGTCGCTCGTTACGGTATTCTTTGCAAAAAATCTCTTACCTTTAGTTGCTTGCATGCTCCTCTGTATCATGTTTGCAGGTTTGGACACGTGACCTCAGGCATCTTGTAACATATTATCCTACGTTTTGTTGAGGAATTCTGTCCCACTTTTGCGTCAGTGCAACCTCCTATGGCTGTATATTCGCGAAAACACACATTGCACGTAATCTCACACTCTGCAGTTCAGGTAATCCCAGATGAAATGGGAAATGGTATAGGTTTAACGCCCTTATCAACACTGTTAAGTTCTTGAGGCGAGACCTCCGAGTATAACATCCATTTCCGAAATGACCGAGCCAGTTGGGAAATATGTAAAATGTCTTTCTCAAGGACACAACGTCGGACCGACATGAGGCTTGAACTCCCGAACTCGCAATCTCACGAGTACGTGTCCCGTAACCTAACCACTAGACCACCGACACCACCTCCGAGATGTGCTCTGCTGGCGACATTTCCGGTGAACACACTGGATAGTCCATGAAGTTCGTGTTATGATCTTCCAGAAAGTGTGTTGTTTGATAACACGGGTAGTGTGGAGGGCGGGTGTTGTCGTGTTGGAAAATCAAGAGGTTTTGGCTGATGCGACGTAAAAAGTTGGAACAACACTGTGGCCCAACACCTCCTTTACGTAAACATGTGCTGTGGATGGTTGGCAGATGCCTCGGTGTGGGTTACTCCTTCTTTCCTATTAAACATCTATCGTCCTTTGTCGTGACTGTTACTCTATTGTAACACCATAATCTTCGGCACTAACTTATATGACTTAATTGTGCTGTAAGTGCCATAAAAATCTTATTGAAACAAATACCTGTGCCGTTACTGGGGCTTTAAAAATGCGGAGATTTGTTCTGTGATTCATCACTGACTCCATCCCACACACGCCAACATATCCTCCACCAAATTGGTTACGTTCCAGTATACAAAACATCCGAGAGCAAAACGTTCGTCAGATCGTCACCACATTCTTTGTTCGACAATCATCAGTTTGATAAAGAAAATCTACGTCCTTCAGAGAACAAAACACTTTCCCATTAACGCCAAGTGATTCTATCATGCTGTCTCGTACGTTGAAAGGGGCGCTGTAGTGGCAGATTCATATGGCAGTCCTACATAAGGTCTTTCTGGACCACATTTCACATTTCACAGTGATGAAGAAACATTCTTTTCCACACGATCCGTAGATGCCTTGAGCCATGACTGTTGCAAGAAGAAAACGACCCCGAAGATATGACAGCATTTTGTGTCTAGCCTGAGCAGGGCTGACGAATTGAGGCTTTCCTGGTCTTTGCCTGTCTCCGACATCTTCAGTAGTGAAAAAAATCAAAACTGATGGCAAAAGAAGAAAGGACTTTAGTTCGGCAAGAACTTCTTGTCATCTTCCAGGTCAATATTTTTTCCATGAATGATGCTTCGTTTCATCAACACAATGACAATATTAAAGTATATAAATAATTAACGTTTGCTGGTTCACATTCGTCTGTCTGGGGTTAAAACCAGATAAGATAAAATCACGATGTTTAATCTTTCCATGTCTTTGCGTGCATGTCTAAAAGTTGAATGACCAACAGAACCTAGATGAGCCCTGTAAAGAAACTCACTGCAAACACGTGTTCTTTGATATAATGAGCCTAAAGTGGAGAAACAAATAATAGGGGATAAATAGCATGCACAAACAACAAAAAGATAGCCTGATCAACGCCACACTTTTACGCATGCCTATGAAACGTAGTCCCACAGACAGGATGAGTACATTCGAGACTCACGTGAAGACGTCGAGACAATGGTGGGAGGGAAGCTACAAGCTTACACTGGAATGAGGGGGGAGGGTGGTGTCGTTGTCTCAAAATGAACAATTAATTTAAAGGCAAGGTTATTGTAAATCAATTGTTGTACTTATCCTGTGTATGCACCCAAAATGGCGGTGTTTAATTTAGACCCCACAAAGAGACACAGTTAAAAAAAAAAAAAGTTTAGTCGCTGGAGTGCCATGCAAAGTTTCATTCACATTGGCAAATCATTAAATCAGATTTCTTTTTTTTTGAAGAAACGAGAGACGAGAGTGAAAAAGCTATAGTCCGGACAACACCAAATGGACAACTTGTCGACCTCTTTACACCGAATCTAAGTGGCGAATCTCTCAGATTTTTGCATGCGCATCTGAATTCTAAAAGACCTGAAAAATCTCGATTTTCGTGCATGTGCGACAAATGTAAATAGGTGCTGTCTTTATAATCATTAGTAGTTAATTGCTCATTAAACTCAACACCGCTAAAATCATAACAATACAGGATGTCGTTGCAGGGGCTCAGCGAGACATTTCAGGGGGGAGTGGGGCGATACACTGTGGTCAAACCGAAAACCGGGGATCAGCCGAGGGCTAAATTTGAAGCATAGACTTGTCATTGGGCACCCCCCCCACCCCCCGTGCAGGCCAAGGTTTTACTTAATTTAAATAATCTAACCATGGTCATAAATGAAAAAGCGACAGCAAATTGAAACACATGCGATCTCAAAGACTGTGAAGAAAGAAATTTTACTCGTTGCATATCACAATAACTAAATAGTCAATCTAAATATACCAACTGTTACCCACTAACCGCTGTGCTGAAAACAACTCAGTCTTGCGGCACATGAAGTCAGTTTAAAAAAATAAAAAGCTTTGAACAAACAAAAAACAACAACCCTTCTTGTTCTAAAAAACCCCCACAAAAACTCGTGCAGACTGTAATAAAATGCTAATAATTATATAGAAAACACCTCTTTATAATTGTTGCATATGCACAAAAATCGAGATTTTAAAAGTTTTTTGGGAATTCAGAAGCACATACAAAAATTCAAGGCAATTCGCCACTTACTTTCGGTGTAATGAGGTCGACAAGTTGTCCATTTGGTGTTGTCCGGACTATATAATAAGCTGTGTTGAAAAGTACTACAGTTGTTGTTTTTTTTAATCGTCCGTGAGTGGGTGGACTAACAACTGACTACACACTTGTGTCTGCAAAGATCGTGGTGACCAGAGAATAATATTTATTTTGGCTTTCTCACAGGCTTTAAAAATGTTACGTTTTAAAAGGCGTTCAGTGCGAAATACAATGCATAAGAAATGTAGATGTATACTTTTACACATTCACACTTTATGTACACACACAATGGTGCGTGCTGAGGTCAATGACTGCATCTTTGAGTTGTTGATGGATGTTGTTTATGTGCCTTTCTAACAAACAAACAAACAAACATACAAACAAACACACACACATACAAACACACACACGTACATTCACCCCCAAGCACACATATTCAGATTTTAATTTCTAAAAATTCTATTTATGACAGCGGTGAGATCCCAGAGGGTATGATGAAGTCAGTTTTTATACTTTTACCTAAAACACCAGGTGCCACTGAGTGTGATATGCAAAGAACAATTAATTAGTCTTATGGGTCATTTTACGAAAACGTGTAAGACGAGAGATATCTAAAACACAATTCGGCTTTTTTCCTGACAAGGGCACCAGAAATGCTATATTCACCTTAACAATGTTAATGGAAAGATGTATTGAAGCACAGAAAGATCTGTATTTATCATTTATGCTTCATAGATTATTCAAAGGCGTTCGAAAAAGCTAGACTTGATGAGCTATTGAAAATACTGGAAAAATAATAATAATAAAATAATAGATAATAGATAGCATTTGTATAGCGCATATCCCCGCTCGACAGCAGGCTCTATGCGCT
>NW_004797310.1:73600-74657 GCF_000002075.1 Aplysia californica | reverse complement strand
CTCTCTCTCTCTCTTTCTTTCTTTCTCTCTCATCCGTACATTCTCTCTCTCCTTCTCTTCCTTCCCCACAACTAAAACAAAAGGGTACGTGTGTTATATATATATTCAGAAATAAAACTTGTGAAATACAAACTATCGAAAGATTTTCTGAATGTTTTTGTGTTTTCTCACAGGCCTCTAAATTCCATGGATTTTTCCTCTGCATATTTAATAGTCAAGATGGTGATGATGATGAGCGCAATACTGAGCACTATTTTAAGTGTGTGACCCGTATAGATCTAGCCTCATGTTTTTTAAATTTTTTACTTGGTACTAAATTCGACTGTGATCCTTTCGTTTGATGCCCACCATCGTTTTTTCTGGACTCCTTTGTCAAATTCTTGTTCGTGCTACTGTGAACTATCAACACGCTTCTGTCTCTGTAATTTTAGAAAAATCCGCCAGGTTTGTCTATTATAATTTTTTTATATTATATTTGGCAACTTGGAAGCACATGCCATGTGTCACTTTTGTGTCAAGATTTATTGCTCCTTTCCGGTAGAGTGTAAATATAATAGGCCAATGACTTTCAGTTGATGCTAAAGCACCGATCTTTCCTATCATCGAAAGCGGGCCCAGCTCGTAATATATAAAGAGGGGGGCAAAAATGTTTGTCCTCATTCCTTCAACGGGTCTCGTCATATTATGACTCAGCTGTCCTTGTTTCCTTTTCCTTTCTCTGGCTTCTTCCCCTTTTCCTTTGGGATTCTGACAGCCCGCCCATCTCTTGTGAAACGAACAAGTCCAGCACCTTTTATAATATTGCTTCACGAATTTTGCCAGATGTTTCATTCGTTGCTGATCTAAAGATGAAGTTGTTGTGGGACTGTCCAGTCACACAGCGCTGCTTTTGGCACTGGCTTGTTGAACTCGATCCAAAGGTCAAAGGTTGTTTCTTTGCAGGCCCCCAGTGCACAAAGCAGCGCCAGGGGACTTACAGTCCCTGACAACGTCCCATCTGGAAATTGGAACCAGACGATGAAAGCGTACTTCATCTATACATTATTTTATTTACTAG
>NW_004797310.1:71840-72637 GCF_000002075.1 Aplysia californica | reverse complement strand
CTGAGTGTGATATGCATAGAACAATTAGCCTTATGAGTCATTGTACAAACATATTGCTGCGAGTACTAATGGGAAGATTGAGAAGAAGTGTAAGACCAGAGATATCTAAAACACAATTCGGCTTTGTTCCTGACAAGGGCACCAGAAATGCTATATTCACTTTACAAATTTTAATGGAAAGATGTATTGAAGCACAGAAAGATATGTATTTATGCTTCATAGATTATTCAAAGGCGTTCTTTGATAAAGTTAGACATGATGAGCTATTTAAAATACTGGAAAAGCTAGACATAGAGGGAAAAGATCTAAGAATTATCAGGAATTTGTACTGGGACCAAAACGTTGCTGTACGAATTATTGGAGAATACAGTGAATGTAAGCAGATCAGGCGAGGAGTGAGGCAAGGATGTGTTATGTCACCAGACCTCTTCAACATGTACTGTGAAACAATCCCTAGAAACATAGAATGTCCAGGTCTCAAAGTAAATAGAGAAAAGATTAATAACATCAGGTATTTTCAGATGACACAGTTTTAATAGCAGGCTCAGAAAAGGATCTTCAACAGTCCAACAGTTTAAATGTCTAGGATATATGATAACATCTGACGCCAAATGTTCCACAGAAATAAAACGGAGAATTACAATGGCTAAGGCTAGTTTCAATAAAATGAGCCCAATCCTGAAAAATAGAAACATCTCAATGAACACCAAAATGAAAGTTCTGAAATGCTATGTATGGTCAACCCTTCTATATGGCTGTGAATGCTGGACAATCACTAAAGACAGTGAAAATAGAAT
>NW_004797310.1:69779-71740 GCF_000002075.1 Aplysia californica | reverse complement strand
TTTCGCTGTCTATAGCCGGGTACCCATTCCCACCTGGGTGAAGTGAGGAAAATTCGTGTAAAGTGCCTTTCCCAAGGACACAACGTCGGGCCCCTGACGGGATTCGAACCCACGACCTTACGGTTGCGAGTCCGAGAGCCTAACCACTAGGCCACCGACGCCACAAAGCTTGAAATAGAATTAGAAATAAGTACTGGGACCAAACCGCCACTGTGCGAATTAATAGAGAATACAGTGAATATAGGAAGATTATAAAAGGAGTGAGGCAAGGGTCTGTTATGTCATCAGACCTCTTTAACATGTACAGTGAAGCAAATCTTTGGAACATTGAAGAATGTCCAGGTCTCAAAGTGAATGGCGAAAATATTAATATCATCAGATATGCCAATGACACAGTTTTAAAAGCAGACTCAGAAAAGGACCTTCAATCGCTTCTAGATACTGTTATAACAGAAGGTGAATGGAAAGAAAACAGAATGCATGTTAATATTTTTTTAAGCCGCGAATCCTAGTTGTAATCTCATTCACAAAGGGTTAAAGATCAAGCAAGTCCAACAGTTTAAATATCTAGGATATATAATAGCATATGATGCCAAATGTTCCACGGAGAAGAATTGCAATGACTAAGGCTAGTTTCATTAAAATGAGCACAATACTGAAAAATAGAAACATCTCAATGAAAAATCTGAAATGCTATGTATGGTCAACCCTGGCTGTGAATGCTGGACAATTACTAAAGACAGTGAAAATAAAATAAAAGCAACAGAAGTGAGGTTTCTTAGGAGACTGCTCAGAGTATCGTGGAAGGAATGGAAATCAAATGAGGTAGTGCTTGATGAGGCTCACGTGGGACGCTCAATGTTAAAAACCATCAGGAAACGACAAATACAGTTTTTGGGACACCTGAATAGTCATAAGGGTCTTGGACATCTAGCTCTCACTGGCAAAATCGAAGGCAAACGAGGCAGAGGTAGGCACAGAGTAGCCTACTTAGGGAACCTAAACAAATGGGGAACGGGAAAAGATCAGGGAAACGTAGCTTTTTAAGAGCATCCGAGCAAAAGAATGACGGAGAACCGTGATCGTCGATGTTTGTCGCAGATCTGGCACTGGATGATGACTTCTAGAATAAAAGTGTTTCCATGCCCCTGTTAACACATCAGATAAAGACCCCACACACAGACACCCATAAACAGACAGAAAGACAGACAGACGCACACACACACACACACGCAGACGTACACACACACATACGCGCGCGCGTACACACACACACACACACACACACACACGCACACACATACACACACACACACACATAATAATAATAATAATAATACTGTCTTCATCTCCTGGTTGACTAATTTCCCCCACATTTGATCTCATATCGCTCAAGTTTTTTGTTGGTTTGTTGGAAGAAAGAGAAGCACACAGACACAATAATGTTCATCTAAGTCTGGGAAATTGTAAGACAGACTGAAAGACAGAAACAACAGAGGGAACAATAAAATAACGGTAGAAGTGGGTGGTCGGCGGGTGGTCTGGTGTGGTTTGCTCCTTCTTTCCAATCAAACATCCATCTTCCTTATCTCCCCTCCTTCTTTTTTTAGTTTCGTTTTAGTAGAGGTTTTACAGCGCTCGCAACTGCAAAAGGTCATATGAGCGCCTCCTTCTTTTTTGTGTTTGTTAGTTTCTTGAACACGTCTGATCTTTGCCACTTGCATCGTGTTGCATGTGCCGTAAAGCTCTTTCTAAAACTATTTCCTAGAGTAAAGAGAAGCACATCTATACAACAATGGTCAGTTGGGGCTGGGAAAAAGGAAGACAAACAGACAGAAACAGCAGAGGGTAAATAAAGAAGTAGAATGCACCATCAACACCTTCCAACCACCCACCACTCGTGTCAGTTTATGGAAAATGTTTGAAACGAAGGCTATGACACACACACACACACACCATCA
>NW_004797310.1:67399-68597 GCF_000002075.1 Aplysia californica | reverse complement strand
TGTGTATTTGTTTTTGACACGATTTTACGGCACATACAACAGTGTACACTTTTTTTTTAGTAATACCCCAGAGTACAATAACCAGGTTTTTAATGTAGGTTTTTTCTTTTCATTTTTGTTGGTTTACTTGTTCATTTGTTTGTTTGTTTTTGTCAGGAATTTACGGCACAATATACAACAATGTACACTTATTGTTCATTAATGTCATAGGGTACAGGGACGAGTTTTTAAACGAGTTTTTCCCCTTTATTTTCGTACTTTTGTTGGTTTATTTGTTCATTTGTTTGTCTGTTTTTGTCAGGATTTTACGGCACATACAACAATGAACACTTTTTTTTGTTAATGCCCTAGGGTACAGTGACGAGTTTTTAAACGTGTTTTTTTCCTTTATGTTCGTGGTTTTGTTTGTTCATGTGTTTGTTTGTTTGTTTGTTTGGGGTTTTTTTAGGGTTTGGGGTTTGGGATTTTTTAGGGGTTTTTATTTTTTAACGTTCGAATCTGATTCATATATTAGATAGTTCTGAGGCTAGCCGTATTTCTGTAACAAACAGAGGATGATCCGCCTCAGTACAAAGTATACAGGAGGACAAAAATTACAGGATGATCCGCCTCAGTACAAAGTATTCAAAAATAACAGGATGATCCGCCTCAGTACAAAGTATACAAGTGTTTGCTATCTTTGTTTTGGTTCTTCTCTATTTGTTGACACTGATCATTTATCCATGTTTCTTTTGCTTCGTGGCATTTTCCCCCTGTTTAAGATGTTGTACTTTTCCACATTTGGTTTTGACTTTCTTCTCTCTTCCATCTATAAGCCAAAAAAGATCAATATTAATTGTGCGTGAGTTTCGAGTCTTGACAACGTCAGCCACACTAAGTGGGAATCTCACATGTCAGAAAAGAAAATGACAAAGAAAGGGCACGCCATGGATAAAACCTTTGCTCTTAGGCAAGAAGATCTTGAGATGATTTTCATGGATCTTAAGGGTGTATTTTTGACACTGTCTATCAATTCCTCCAGCTCTTGTTTCAAAAGCATACTCATAATCTTCCACGCGACCTCGTATGATGCCATCTATTACTTATGACACAAGGCACAAGGTGGTTAGATTGCAAACGAATTCACAAGTTGTATGATGGACATTTTTTAACGTACACACATGGATAGAAGGTTATAACAAAATAATATACAGCTACG
>NW_004797310.1:63924-65359 GCF_000002075.1 Aplysia californica | reverse complement strand
TGCTGTGTGGGCGCACTAGGCCTAGCTCTAGTTTGTATCCCCCCCCCTCCTCCAAAACTGGCTCTCTCCACTGCTGTGTGGGCGCACTAGGCCTACGTCTTGTTTGTATCTCCCAAAACTGGCTCTCTTCCCAGGATTTTATTTGGTCTACCAGTTTACTGGGAGGTACAGGGGGATGGAATGCCGACTGTGAACTTCTGTCTTATTATACCGACTGTGGACTTCTGTTTTATAATACCGACTGTGAACTTCTGTTTTATAGTACCGACTGTGAACTTCTGTTTTATTATACCGACTGTGAGCTTCTACCGACTGTGAACTTATGTTTTATAAAACGACTGTGAGCTTCTACCGACTGTGAACTTCTGTTTTATAAAACCGACTGTGAGCTTCTACCGACTGTGAACTTATGTTTTATAATAACGACTGTAAACTTCTGTTTTATAATAACGACTGGGAAGTTCTGTTTTATAATAACGACTGTGAGCTTCTGTTTCATAATAACGACCGTGAGCTTCTGTTTTAAAATAACGACTGTAAACTTCTGTTTTATAATAACGACTGGGAAGTTCTGTTTTATTAAAAAAGGGGAAATATACTGTGGCATTGTCTCTCTCGAATGAACGTTTCATCTTGTCTGTATGCGTGTTGGTGAGTACATCTCAGCAGCCAAGGGCTGAAATCAGATGCTCGTCAAAGAATGAAACTGAAGAAACTGGCATTTTTCTGCCTGTTTGGAAATGTTCATCGAATTTTTGGTGGGTCTTTTTTTGGCTTAACGCCATTGTTGTCCAATTAAGAACACATTTCTGGGTGGATTTACGGGAAAGCGTTGATTAAAGGCACAAATAATTTAAGTTTTCAGTTTCCACGGACGATCAAGCTATGGAAATAAGCAAACTTTGGCGGCCATTTTTATCGCTAATTCTACCTTTGAAATCACACCCCACCTTCTCCAATCTCAAATATTTTTGACTTCTATTCAAGATAGGTGGGCATTTTTTTCCACCGATAGCAAGACAACTGAACAAGCTTTAAGATGATATCAATAACTCTACATGCTCTAAAATTGACGAGCGCCTGATTCCACCACGTCGTGACATATATAAATCTACAATGATAATAATAATATGATAATGATAACGATGATATTATGGCAGTAGTTCTGACAGCGGCCATGTAAATGAAAGCCGTAATGGATTCAAGAAAAAAAAAACAAAACAACTTGCAACGAAACTTTTGCTCCAATAATCGAAGTCGAAGGTGCCATATGAAATCAAAAATTTTTCAGCTTTGAAAGGTCATAACTTAATAAACAAACAAACAACAGCATCATTCACATCTTACGTGCAAAGTTCCAAATCGTTAGACAGACTGATATCTATTTCATCCCTTAGCTTGTGAGGACCCCCTCCCCTTCCCCACCCCTCCCCAC
>NW_004797310.1:62501-63824 GCF_000002075.1 Aplysia californica | reverse complement strand
TCCTGACTCTTTCTGCAGCCTTTACCTCTACTCCTTGACTCCTTCTTACTGCTGTCTTTCAGCCACACCCCTGATCTTCTGGTAGGAAAGATCTACACCTAGCCTTTTCTGACAAGGGCGAAAAATATCGGAGGGCCCGTGTGCAAGTTGCGCACGTTAAAGATCCTTTGGTGGTCTAAAATCGATAAGAGTAGGCTTCGGCCGCCACCCGGGCAAAATTCAAAATTCCTACCAACTAAAAGTATTAGGTGTGTCCGGCGCGCTCATATGACCTTATGTAGTTGCGAGCGCCGTATAACCCTCTACTATAATTTAAAAAATAATAACAAGAACAGAGTTTGATAAAGGGTGTTTTTTTTTCTAGTGCGTTTATCTCTCAAGAACAGCAAACAAAACAATCTTTAAAGGGTGAGCAATAGAAAAAAAAGCTAACAAAACTTTGGGGTTTTACAGATTTTGTTTGTCTTTTTTTTTTGGTAGCGTTTTTACGGCGCTCACAACTGCATAATATGGTCATGAATGCCAAGGAGAAGATTTCAACAGAGAAGTCCATAAGTCCATACAGGGAATCAGGCTAACTCTGCTCCCCTCTCTAGCTTCAATAGCACAAAGTCTGCTTCAACTATCAAGGCACCACGGAAATAGCGGGTCACAATAGTGTAAATAAGATACCAAAGAAGTAGAGGAAAATGACGGTAGTAAGGGTTAGGAAAGGAAAAGCAGCAGTTCCCTGTTAAAGTTAATAAATAGCATAATTTGTATAGCGCATATCCCCGCTCAACAGCAGGCTCTATGCGCTTTACACTATAGTTCAGGCATAGTTATGAGCATGACATTGATGAATCAGCCCATCTACAATTCTACTGAGCATAAGAACGTGTTAATGTCCCCCCCCCTCCCTCCCACCTTTGGGAAAGGCCTAAAGACACTTCAGTCAGTAGCACCGCCCAGCGGGGTATTGTTTGTCTTTGTAAGCAGAAAGATAAAAGCGCTTATTTTATTATCTTAATGTAGTTGCGAGCGCCGTAAAACTCTTACTAAACTAAACGAAAGAAAGATAAACAGTTTTCACATTTTTCTGTCTCATCGACACAATCTGGATCATTTCGGAGCCAAGGTATTTCCATCAGAGATCTGTCCGGGCTAATTCAGACTGAGAGGGACTCATACTATCAGCAGACAGATGGATTATACTCAATTACCCTCCCCCTCCCTCAACACACACATACACCCCCCCCTCACACACACTCTCTCTCTCTTTCTCTCTCTCTCTTTCTCTCTCTCTCTCTCTCTCCCTCTCTCCCTCTCTTTCTCTTTCTCTCT
>NW_004797310.1:61164-62401 GCF_000002075.1 Aplysia californica | reverse complement strand
AAAGGAGACAAATTTAGAGAAGAAAACTTTTTTGGTCGCTACCCGGATTCGAACCCGAGACCTTTGAATGAGAGGCGAACACCTTAACCTCTAGGCCACGAGAGCCCCCTGGGTTATAAAAGTGATTATGCAATATCGAAGTCGAAGGTGCCATATGAAATCAACAATTTTCCAGCTTTGAAAGGTCATAAGTTAATAAAGAAACAAAGAACAGCATCATTCAAACTTCACGGGTAGGTTGCCTTAAGTAGTGCAAAGAAATGCTGAAATTTGTGTATGTGTACATGTGCTGGCAACTACATAAAGTCATATGAGCCCCAAGGGGTGTTTAGTTTTAGTCGAGGTTTTACGGTGCTCGCAACTGCATAAGGTCATATGAGCGCCAAGGGGTGGATGTCAACAGAGAAGTCCTTACAAGGAATCAGACTTACTCTGTTCACCTCTCTAGCTTCAACAGCACAAAGTCTGCTTCGACTGTCAAGGCACCCCGGAAATAGCAGTTCATAAGAGAGTGATAAACATACAAAAGAAGTAGAGGGAAAATGACGACAGTAAGGATGAAGAAAGAAAAATCATCAGTTTAGACAATCTTTATTTGACTGAAAATTAACAAAAGTAAGACCATCGCTGTTTATTGTTTTGAGGGTGCAGACGGCTAAGACATTTCATTGGAGTAAACCAGAACATATGGTCGCTTTTAAGCACAAGAGGGCTATCCCGAAAAATGCTGTTTTGAAAAAAATCGAAGGTAAAGTTTTGCCCCTTGTTCAGTTTCTTTAAAAGACAAGGGGAGTTTTCTCTATAACCAAACAAAATAATACACACCAATGAAACCAAACATCTCCTAAAGGTAGGACAATGCCCACTTAGGTGTAGATCAAGATTTAAGATTTCTGGAACCCCCGAAATTTCGGGTTAGCCCGATTGTCCTTAAAAGCGACCGAATATTCAGATAAAACAGCATGTTCTAAATATCAGAGTTACATAGACATGGATAGTGCCAGACATGTAAACGTTCATGTACTCGAGTGCAGATGTGCTCATTCATTCATACATACTCTCTCTCTCTCTCTCTCTCTCTCTCTCTCTCTCTCTCTCTCTCTCTCTTTCTTTCTTACTCTCTCTCTCTCCCTCTCTCTCCCTCTCCCAATCTCTCTGTCTCTGCCTCTCTTTCTCCGTCTCTCTCTTTTTACTCTTTTACACATACACACACACACACACACACACACACACACAC
>NW_004797310.1:59615-61064 GCF_000002075.1 Aplysia californica | reverse complement strand
TTGCTCTTTCTGTATTCTGGTTTTCAAGATCCTTTCTGATATTAATTCTTTCTCTATAACTCTTTCTGCCTTTCATATCTACTCCACTCCATATTAGTACGTGATTTTCATGTATTTTTTGGGCTCCACTTCCTTTTAAACGTCAATCCGACAGTCCAAGTATTGGTGTTCTCCACCTTTTCATGAAAGCAATGAGTTTGGTTTCTTGTCTTTGAGGCCACAGATATTAAGAGTACAAATCCTTTCTCGTAATACTTTAACGTTTCATGGTCGTTTTCCGTCTATATTAGTCCGTTTCTTTCTTCTATTTGTGTTTATAGCTATAAATAATCCGCTGCCGACTTGCTAGGCCTGTCACAGTTTCACCAGAGCCACGTTAGCCTGCAGCTTTTCGTGGTGACCCGGGTTCTCCTTCACGGCTAGCGTGACGCCTCAGTGCCATAAAGCCACACCGTACTTCGTTGACCCCAGCAATCCCCTACTTTGTCCAGTTTCCCGTGACGTGGACCTGAAATAAATACTCTAGTAAGTTATATAAAATAATATGTATACGTATATTTATATATATAAATGTATATATTTTTTACTATAAAAAATATATAAATGTGTATATTTACTACCTTCGAATGGGAATTTGCTGACAGCAAGGGACTCTACGGAGTAGGAAAAGCGGTCACATACGTAAAAGTCAGTTGCACTGCAGGTTAAAGAACCAACAGTCGACTGTCCATGAGATGTAGCAAGGAACGTAGAGAAGAAAGATACACAGTCAGATTCTAGACACAGTAAAAGCTGCTACAACTGCTTCGCGATGGCCTGTGTTTCTGCTTTTTCCCCTTCTGGGATCACAGGCGACCAGACACGTTGTAGTCATTAACGTTGGCGTAAGGACTGGTTCTTGGCTTCTTGTTTTCCTGCAAAGAAAGAAAAACCAACCTCTTGTTATCCTCCACACGGTTATCATTTTAGTCTTGTCCTCACTAACATAGGCAGACAACTGACTGGCCATCCACTAGGCTATTGAATGTTGATCCATCTTTGTTTTACTTGTAAGTGTCCGCTGACGGAACAATGTCCCCGTCTTCTAATGAAGATGAGCATTTTGTCAATCAGAGCTTACAGAATACACAACAACGTTAAGGAGGGGGGGGGGGCTGGTTTATAGACCTATCTCGGTAACTATGGCCTTTCAGATAACGCCTTATAGCAAGGAGGTATAACAAGAAAATATCTCTAAAATGTAACTTAAATTTTTGTTGTTGTTTAAGTCTAGGGTTACCATGGTAACGGCGGTCATATTGAAAATAAACAACTTTCATAAAAGTACAAAGGATTATTTTATTGGAAAACCAAATGTGTTCAAATTTGGTACATTTGTAGATATACTTAATACACAATATTGTACAGTTGGGATCTTGGATATCTTGAATAGGAAAAAAGTTAGAGATG
>NW_004797310.1:50823-59515 GCF_000002075.1 Aplysia californica | reverse complement strand
CACACACACACACACACGTGTGCTCAAAGACATAAGAACACCGGTACGCACACAAGCACATAGTCGTTCTTATACTTTTGCATCCAAATTTGACTGTAACTTGCTATAGAGAGTAGCACTTTAAATTACAATGGCACGACTGTGTTGTTTTGGAAACAGAAATTTGTTTGGAATCTTTACACATTTTTGACATATCAAAACTCCTACGGCAATGCGATCTCTACAGAAGGACCAGAGAATGACAAAGCCCGTTCATCTAAAACCGAACACCATTACTCCAAAAACAGCGGTAAACCGAAACAAAAGAAAATTATAAAATTATATCTTCCCAGCTTGGTCTTTTTATTATTAAGTTATAGCAAGCAGTGCTGTAATGAAACGTTTGTTTTAATACGAGTATTACGGCTCTTGCAGCACAATAAAGTCATATAAGTGCCAACAATTAGAGGTATTACAAGAGAGCAACATACACAAAAAGGAGGAGGAAAGACAAGGACGAAAAAGTGTTAATATAATAGAAGGAGGAAACCCCACCAGAGCACCCGCCAACCACTCACTATAGATACCTAGTCCGATAGATACTGTTCTAAATCCAGACTGGAAACCACACTTGCTTGTTCTGTTTGTTCTAGTAAGAGTTTTTAGGCACTTGCAACACATTTACATTATAATATAAATGCCGAGGATTAAAGGAATCACGAAAGAGTGAAAAACAGAACAAAGGAGGGGAGAATAAGGACAAAATAAAATAGGAAAGGAGCAAACCACATAAGAGCACTCGCCAACCACCCACTTATGGAAACCACAGATATTGGGATGACAGAAAAAATGCAACAAATACATTAATTGTTGGTCATGCTTCTTGCCATACGAGTCCAGCTTATTGCTGTCAAAGATCTGGCTCTGAGGGATAAGATAAGGGCTTGGTTAATCAACTGGAATTTCCAAACCAAAACTCGTACAGATTTTAAAAAAAAAATTTTGATAAAATTTTGTTGTCATAGAAGGGAGAAGTTGTTTGTACCTTTAGCAGCAAGAGGAAATTGTAGACAAAGAAATCTGACAGATTCAACTCAACAAATCACCACAGGTTGTTATTCCTTTCTCAGATCGCTTTAAGTAAGTTGATTGTTTTAAAAAAAAACCAATACGTTTTAAAATTGCAAATGTAGTATAACAAATAAAGCGCTCATTTTTGGCTCACAATATGTGAAGCTATAAATCAAACTATGATAAGGTTATTAATGACAAAATTGATCACAGGGATAAATGTAGTCAGTTATTTAGACAATAGGGGTGGCCCTTTAATGAGCAATTTAGACCCCCTCCCCCCTCCCCCCCCCCCCACCCTCCTTTTCTCAAAATGTGTGATTTGTGGCATTAAGCAGTGTGAGGGGATAAAAAAAAGGGGAGGGGAAGGCCTATTAAAGTCTTATTATTAAGTTTTACAATGTTGGAATACTTCATTGGTTTTGAAGAAAAAAGTCCCACATTTGCAGGTGTAATGTCCCCATGAAGTAAATACAGTGGCACAGGCACCCAGTACCCACAAGTACAGTACGTACATACAATAGTGCATCAGTTTTATATAACATACAAAACCACACCAATGGGCCACAGACATTTGATCAACTCGTCTTTTCTGGTGGCCACAGACATTTGATCAACTCGTCTTTTCTGGTGGCCACAGTACAGTCCATGTACCTTGTTTCTAAGCTAGAGTTATACGTCATGTTCAAGGACACTCTCCAGTGACCATCCACCAAAACGCAATCTTAAAAACACATGTTTGACATTTTTGTTGGTTTCAGTGATGATTGTTCTTTATGTGCCACTGGACGCATAAATTATTAAACAATGTATAGTTGAATAATCACGTAGTAATTTGGGATCAAATGGAAGGTTCACAGTAACAAGTTTACAGTTAAAGCCACAAATTTCTCCCTTAGTCAACTTCACGTGGAAAACAGATTTGGATAAGTTTGCTAATGCGGCATCACACTTTTCATAATCAACATATTTCACAAAAAATATTGTATTGTTAAGGAGCTCTCGTGGTCGAGAGGTTATGGTGTTTGCCTCTCATTCAATAAGGTCCCGGGTTCGAATCCAAACTGCGACAGAAAATTTTCTTCTCTAAACTTTTCTCCTTTCACCTCTTTTCCTGCCCTATAATAATGATCTATCGTTTGCTTTCGTCTCCACTTTCTGCCTCCTCCCCCTCTGCTTTGCCCCCTCCTCTGGGCTCCTGCCGCTTTCTGCAGCCTTTCTACTGCTACTCCTCGACTCCTTCTCACTGCTGTCTTTCACCCACATCCCTGATCTTACGGTAGGTAAGATCTTACACCTAGCCTTCTCGGATAACGGCGAAAAATCTCGGGAGGTTCCGTGAGCAAGTTGTGCATGTTAAAGATCCTTTGGTGGTCCTACATCGATAAGAGTAGGCTTCGGCCGCCACACGTGCAAAATTCAAAATTTCCTTCCACCAACTGAAAAATATTTAATGTGTCCAGTGCAGACGTATGACCTTATGCAGTTGCGGGCCCCATAAAATACCTCCCCCCAAAAAAAAAAATTAATTAAAACAATTTAAAAATTAGTAAAATTGTATTGTTATTTTGGTTCCCATGTCTTAATGTACACACATGGACAACATAAATGAATAATTCTAATAATACAGTTGAGTCTGCTTAAACGGCACTTGATTAATCCAAAAAGTAAAATGAAATAAAATAAAAGCCCAGACTTTTTCTTCTTCTATTTGAGCAATCTTCCTGAAACGAAAACCCGGCTGAACTAAACAAGACCACGTGACCCACAGATTTCAGTTTATCCCCTTTACAGTCTGGCTTCGAAATTTAATATTCTCTGAAGTCAAAACTTCATAATCTTGTTGATAAAAATGCAGGAGAAAAGCATTAAATTTTTGTTGTTGCAAGCATAGGATAAAATATGTATGAAGTGTGTCATCATGAAAATGACCGAATTACTTGTTTGCTCATTGGTAAAAAGAACACGCATCAAACATTTGTAACTGAAAACCTTCGTAAAATGATAATTATGTATTACAGACATCAAAATGATATTTCATATTCATATGTAATGTGTCACGCTGAATGCAAAATTGTACTGGGATTAAACATACAATTACCATTATACACAAAAAAGATAAAAGTTTAGCATTACTTTCATAATCGTGCTCACATTGGTATAAATCTACACTTCCACAGATTATCATATTGAAAGTAAACAGGCTGTATGTAACATTATTGAGTAATACTTACGAAATCAGAACTAGCTCACTAATGTTAGATTATATTATTGTATTTTTCGAAAAATATCGCAAGAGACAGTCTAATTTGTGAGGCAGCGTGGTGGAATCAGGCTCTCGCCAAAATAGTGAAATCGAAGAAAACAGCAGTTTTCTCCCTGCTTAGCAAATTTTATCGAATTTTTTGTTTTTGGCTCAACACCTTTTATGTCCATTTACAAACACATTCCTATGAGGATTTCACCGAAAACGTTGATTAAAGGCACAAAAATATAAATTTACAGTTTCCATGGACTCTCCAGCTTTGGAATTTACCAAGCTTTGGTGGCCATTTTCTCGCTAATTTTACCTTTTAAATCAGGTGACCCCCACCTCCTTTAATCCAAAATATCTCCACTTCTATTGAAGATGGATGGGTAATTTTTTTATTGAAAGCAAGACAAATGAACTAGCTTTAAGATGATATGAATAACTCAATATGACCAAAAATTGACGAGAGCCTGATTCCACCACGCTGCCTCACATTTGGTTGTCTACAGGATGTAGTATGATTCACAACGTCGTGGAATCAGACGCGTCATTGTTTTAGCATTGTATTATTATTGAGTTATTGCCATCTATTTCAAGGCTTGTTAATTGATCTAGCTTCCAATGAAACAAAAACGCCCATCTATCTTGAATAAAAATCAAGATATTTACGATGGAAGGAAACAGGGGTCGCCTGGTGTCAGACGTTAAACAAGTGAGAAAGTTTACGGACTTCTACAGCTTGAGTGTCTTCGGAAACTGTAAATTTACATTTTTTATTCCTTTTATTGTTTTTCAGTATAATCCACTCAGAGATTTGCTTTTCAAAGACATGAGGTGCTAAGCCAAAAACAAAAACAAAACCAAAGACAAAAAAAAGAAGAAAAAAAAGAAAAAGAAAAAGATAAAAATTGCTGAAGAGCGGAAGAATGACGGTCTCTTTGGTTACACCATTTTTGACGAGCGTCTGATTTCCTCAAGATGCAACAACCATTATCATGTATAAATGTACACAGTTTGTTAAAGATAAGTAAGTCCTGTTGAATATTGTCCTGTGTTTCTGCTCTGGAATCACAAGCGACGAGGCACAGTGTGGTCATTATCGTTGACGTAAGGATTGGCTCCTTGCTTCTTGTTTTCCTGAAAAGATAAACAGTAAAATAAACTAAAACATCTGTTATCCTCCAACTCAACAACAACAAGCCCGCCAAGACCTTTTTCATCACGCTTTTGTTAACGTCACATTCATCCTTGAACCTGCAACCCAAGCCATTGTCACCTCAGAGAGCAAGACAATCCATGGCCACTTTACATATTATAATCATTCATAGATACCATTGATTGAATAGCGCAAATTCTCGCTCTGCAGTAAAATATAGCTCTACGCACTTTACAGTCTATATTATTACCAAATTAAACCTGACTACTTTCTGAAATAATCTCAACTTCCTGGGAAACATACATTGTAAGCTGCAATTTTATAGGCGCTAAAAACACTAACATACTGACAAGAACTTTTGCTGTCTATGGACGGGTACCCATTCCCACCTGGGTGAAATGAGAAAAATTCGTGTAAAGTGCCTTTTCCAAAAACACACCGTCGGACTGGAGGCTCGAACCCCCGAACCTGTAATCTTACGATTATGAGTCCGCTGGCCTAACCACAAGACTAGAAAATATTTAAGCCATACTACTGTTTAAAACATTACAAAAAGTACTGTGCTAAAACATAAGCTGATGTGTGGGCAGCCCAGGATTATTGATGAACCTGGCAGGCGTTATCTCTCTAGCTCTAATAGGCGTCCACGTCATAGTCACAAGCTATCATCACCACAATCATAACAGACTTTAAGTATTTCGTTTGTCATGTCAGTTGGATTTGATAAAAAAAAACCATACACAAATAACTTTTTTTTTTTTTAAAGCACTAAACGGATAAATGACTGTGGTTAGATCATCAATTATCCACGAGTGCCGTATCTGCCATTCCCTGCAGTAAAGGGAGGTGATAAGCAGATGAATACATTTTAATATTCTCTGATAACTTCCTTGTCGCTGTCATTTTAAAAATATGATTTACTTTAGTTTATTTTTGTATTCATTTATTTATTTATTTATTTATTTATTTATTTATTTATATATTTATTTATATTCATTTCTTTGATTGATTAATTCGCTGATTGATTGATTGATTGATTGATTGATTGATAGATTGATTGATTGATAGGTAGATAGATAGATAGATTGATTGATTTTTAGGGGGGGCAGCTAATATGTCAATATGTACCTCTGCTGAAACGTTCAAAAGTTTGGGTCCGAAAAGTGTAGGCTCTACCAGGGTTCTACTGTACTTTTAGCTTTGGCTATAGTCTCCCCCCTCTCTATAGCTGTATCCCATCTAAATATGAGTCCAAATATAAGTCCCTCCTCCTAGTCCACTAAGTCCTTCTTCTCTTTCTCTTTCCTTGAGGATTCCATCTCAAAGCTTGGTAGGCAATGTTTGTATTAGATTGTCTCAAGGTGTGTCCTGTCAATTTCTCTCACATACTTGACCTCTAATTTTTCGTAGTCTTCCTCTTCCAGCTCATCCTCCTTCTGTTGCTCCTCCTCCCTCTCCTCTTCTAGAATAAAATTTTATTTCCCCTCAAACCCATACAAAGAACTCACCTCCATGTTCACATAGGTCCCTTTTCTTGTGGAATTGTTCTGCAGGGAAGAAGACGGACCGTCCATTTCATCAGCTGGAGATACAAAAGAGGTCACGTGATCTATATCTTCTCATTTCTTTTTCTTCAGTTTTGACACTCAGACGTAGAAAAGTGAAGGTTCTCAACCCACAAAGAGACCGATGTTATACATTTTCTGTACTGTGGAGTCCATTTAAACAGAACACGGTTAATCTGAAAAAGATGCTAAATCAAAATTAAATAAAATCCAAGGTTTGTTGCCTTCTATGTCTTTGTAAGAAAATTATTGATAAGCCGAAATGCTCCCATTTCTAAAGCAAAAAGAATGTCTAGGGTCATGTCGTCTAAATCTCCACTTGCAAGCCTCAAGTAATCAAATCATCATTGCCTTCTTCGCTTCCAGATAGCAGAACAAAAGAAAGAAATACTAGGACCCACGTGTGTCAATTGCAGGCCAGAGAAAAACATCGCCAGTGTGCTACTTGCCTCCACAAACATACAAAAAAAGCGAACGAGCTCTGTCTAGTGATGCAAGAGTAGCGAAAGTAAAGAGTATGTCTTACGGCCTTCGGCTGGTCATAGCCTATTGTCCCTGTAAAGATAGTCACATAGACCTTAGAGCTACACATGAGCACGAGACGGCAAATGGTGGGTTTCATGATGTCACTGCCATTGGGCGTTCTTTCTCACTTCTCTGTAGACTATTCTTTCATCTGTTCTCTGTGGTTGTTGGACAGGTTAAGCAAGCTCACAATGTCAAAGAGAAAACACAATGCGTACAACTTGCAGCTCCGATTGTAATTACCGTAAAAAAGTAGAAGTGAAACAAGAACTTTCAAAGAGTAAAATTTGCAGCAAGCAAGGCTTTCTCAACTCTACAATGCCAACAGTAATCTCTATTTGAGGAACCTCTCTAAACCAAAAACCTCGATAAATCCAAGAAAATCCGTCGGTCGTACACATTTCAGTTTGAGCGAACTCCAATATATTTACCTTATACTCCACTGGCAATCATAATATTCTGATCCTGAAGATAACAATTCTTCACATTATTATACCAAGGCGTACTCATCTATGGAAATGACGGACAAAACATGTTGGATATTCATTCTGCAACTGACCTTAACTTGGCTATTAAACCCATTGGTATCATTCCATTATGCAAAACAATTAGTTATTGTTCCTGTACTTTGAGTCATCTAGTATTTCAAACTGTAGGAGTATATACGAGGAAACTTGTGAGCCTGCTTGTATTATCCCAGTCATCTGTCTGTCTTTGTCACCATATTACACTTCACTTAGTTTAGTCAGATGAGTGTTTTAAAGAGCACGCAACTACACAAGGTCATTCACAACGGGTTATTGAATTTCACCAAACAGGACCAACACCACACAAAATAAAAACAAGTTTTACGTCTGTCTTTGTCTACATGTTTATGGATTCTACATTGTGCAAGTTGAAGAAAAAGAAAACAAAATGTGCATGTGAAACCTGAGGGAAAATGTACGCGTGGCACAATTTATCTGTCCATCAGATCAGAAATGATAAACTTATCAAACCCACTGTTAGAATATTCTGCATCGTGTTGAGGTCTCATGTAAGGATCTGCGAAAGAAAGAAAACAAATATTAATTACTCAAAATTCTTAATGAAACTTCAACAAATGTAATTTCAATTTCTAATACAGATACACATTTTTCATAATGCTTGACTGGATGGAACCTCCTCTTTTAGATCAAAATGAATATAAATTGAGTTGTACACGATGTAATGAAGTTTTGCATTGTTCACCCTGATATTACAAGTTCAAGAGCCATGCTTCTTCAACTAAGCAAATCAAAGTTCTGATGCACTCAAATAATCTGATCTTTAATCTAAGAAAAAGTATTTGAGAGCACACAGAGAGTACAGTCACAAAAGAAAACACTTCAAGCGATATCATTCATCCAGTATCCCCCCCCCCCACCTTAAAAAAGAACAACTAAACATAAGAACCCACTTTCAACACCAGATTGTATATTTGTCCAACAACTTCCACTTTCTGGCAGTCTGTGTCTACTGCATCCCCGTACCTTGCCACCCAAGACTCCTTTTCTCTTCTTCCACATGTAAAAATCCCCAAAGAAAGGAAAAACGTTCCAAAAGATGGCCCATTTTGTAATGCTATTTCTCTCCTTGCCAGCAAAGTTCACAGCAAACATATTTACGTGCAAAAGCTTCCCTGGCTGGATCCTCAATGAGGTCATACGTTCCAGGATTGTGGGTTTGACCTTGACCTCCTGGTGCTGCTCTTGCCACCGGTGACGTCACCAGTACGTTGTTGTAACGTCCCCCGTCACCGTCTGTCTGTGTGGCGTCAGGTGTAATGATTTCCGCCATAGTTCTTCCTGTCAGGACCGGGGTGTGGATGTCCTGTTGTGACGTCATCTGGACCGAATCCACGTCCACGTACGGACTTTCTTCTTGGCGGCCTGTGGATGGAGAAGGGGAAACCAGCATGAGAGAGTGACTACAGGACATATTGTTGCAAAGATCGTAGAAGGATGCCTGCTTGTATGTCATGGTATTCTGACCCCAAAACCATCTTTTTCTTCCCCTCACCACCTCTCTCTCTATATATGCTACTTCATCCCCCACCCCCGCCCGCCCTCACCCCCTCATCACCTCTCTCTATATATGCTACTTCATCCCCCACCCCCTCACCAC
>NW_004797310.1:49287-50723 GCF_000002075.1 Aplysia californica | reverse complement strand
GCTGGCTGTCTATCTACCCCCTCCTTCTGCCCCCCTCCCTTTCTCTCTCTCTCTCTCTTTCTCTCTCTCTCTCTCTCTCTCGCTCTCCCTCTCTGCGTTCTATCAAACAATATCATGGACAAGGGGGTCATGGTTGGCTGGTGCTCTGGTGTGGTTTTCTCCTTCATTCCTTTCAAACATTTGATTCTATTGTCCTTATCTCTCTTCCTTCTTTTTGCGTTTGTTACTTTACAATTTACACCTCTAATCTTCGCCACGTAGATCTAAATCTATATCGAAAAGAACAACAACAAACAAATAAACTAACAAACAAAACAAAAACAATCATTGAACCCATTTTCGTATTCTACTTACTTTACTTTTTCTTTGTCATCCTCTGTTGCCGTTAAGCGTCGAGGGGAGATGCAGTTTTCTATGGTAGGCCAGCTCCGCAGCTCTTTCAGTTGATTTTCGTATTCGACCCCCAGAAATTGGAAGGCTGGCCAGTTGGGTTTTCATTTATGTGGACGAAAACGACAATTTTAAAGCAAATCTGGGACATGTTAGAATTGAGCACAATTAAAAAACCCAAAAACTTTAAGGATTTAAGTTGTGTCGGTGGAGTAAAAAAAATCAATTCATTTATTCGTTGTTAAAGAACTTTGGTGGAGTCACCTTTACCGCGGTAGTAGAACGTTTTCATCCTTTTCTTTCTCTCTATTGTCTTTCTCTCTTTCTGATTTCCTTTTTTCTGGTGGTGTGTTCTCCTTTTATTCCTCTCTTTTGTCGCTCTGTTTTTCTGACTTTATGTTCTCTCTGATGAAACGTTTACGTCCTTTTCTTTCACTCTGTTGTCTTTCTGTCTTTCTGTCTTTCTGATAGTATGTTCTATTTTGTGGTAAGTTTGCATTCTTTTCTTTCTCTCTGTCTAATACGATGTTCTTTCTGGTGGTATGTTTTCCTTCTTTTCTTTCACTTTGTTGTCTTTCTGTCTATCCCGTATGCTCTTTCTGGTGGTCGGATTTCCTCCTTTTCTTTCAATCTGTTGTCTGTCTGTCTATCTGATATGTTCGTTCTGGTGGCATGTTCTCCTCTTCTTTCGCTCTGTTATCTTTCTGTCGATCCGTTATAGTTTTCTACTGAATCGCATGGCTGTTGTAATGAACGCCCTTCTGAGTAAGGAGAGAGAGAGAGAGAGAGAGAGAGAGAGAGAGAGAGAGGGAGAGAGAGAGGGAGAGAGAGAAAGGGAGAGAGAGACAGGGAGACAGGGAGAGAGAGAGAGAGAGGGAGAGAGAGAGTGAGAGAGGGAAAGAGAATGTAAGAGATAAAGAGAGTGTGTGAGAGAGAGAGAGAGTGAGAGGAGAGAAAGGGATGAAGAATGAAGTCAAAATAGAGAGAGAAAGAGAGAGCGGGGAGAGAGAGGGGGGATAAAAAGAGAGAGAGAGGGGGAGGAGAGA
>NW_004797310.1:45666-47113 GCF_000002075.1 Aplysia californica | reverse complement strand
ATAGATAGATAGATAGATAGATAGATAGAGAGAGGGGTAGATCGATAGATAGATAGATAGATAGATAGATAGATAGATAGATAGATAGATAGATAGATAAACAGATAAATAGATAGGGAGAGGGGGATAGACACATAGATAGATCGAGTGGTTGTCTGAAACAGGTACACGTCATATACAGTGTCGCCATAATGTGAAAACAAAAATACGTACATAAAAGGAAGGAAATGGGAAGTGTCCGTTTGTACAGGTGATTGTCTTATACAGGTGGCCGTTTGTACAGGTGATTGTCTTATACAGGTGGCCGTTTGTACAAGTGATTGTCTTATACAGGTGGCCGTTTGTACAAGTGATTGTCTTATACAGGTGGCTGTTTGTACACGTGATTGTCTTATACAGGTGGCTGTTAGAGCAAGTCTATGGTATTTTGGACTTGTCCAAGACGAGCACTCGTTGTTTCGAGAAGAGAAAAACTTACTCCTCCTTTAAAATTTTCTAAAATTATTTTAGTAAGAGTTTTACGGCACTTGCAGCATAATAAGGTCATATGAGTGCCGAAGATTAGAGGTGTTACAAGAGAGTAACAAACACAAAATAGAAGGAGGAAAGATAAAGACGATAGATGTTTGATAGGAAAGAAGAATCAAACCACACCAGAACACCCGCCATCCACCCACGCTTACTCCTCCGCGAGTAAACCACAAAAAACCACGCCAAGGAGTAAAGAGCATAAGCCTCTACTCTACTTTATCTAGAAGCTATTTCAAATCTTTTTGAGCCACGCCGGTCGATTGGTAATTGTAACCCCCTCGGGGAGTTCACATCACCCGATCGATAGAGAAGACAGCTTAATCATGAATACTGTAAAACATCCGGACCTTTCATCTTCTCTTTTTTCCCTTACTCTTTGCTGTGACGTCGTTCTAGCGAGTCAACACTAGAGGTGTTAATAGTTTTCCTGGATGGGTGGATGGGGTGGGGGAGGGAGGGGGCGATTGGTGGGAGTTCTGTTGGCGGGATGGACGGAGGGTGATTATAGATAGATAGATAGATAGATAGATAGATAGATAGATAGATAGATAGATAGATAGATAGATAGATAGATGATAGATAGATAGATAGATAGATAAATAGATAGATAGCTAGCTAGCTAGATAGATAGATAGATAGATAGATAGATAGATAGATAGATAGATAGATAGATAGATAAATATATAGATAGAGAGAGAGAGAAAGAAAGAGAGAGAGAGAGAAAGAGAGAGAAAGACACAGATAGATAGATAGATAAACAGAGAGAGAAAGAAAGAGAGAGAGAGAAAGAGAGAGAAAGGGATAGATAGATAGATAGTATCTAATGAATACTGTAAAGCATCCGGACCTTTTATCTTCTCTTTTTTCCCTTACTCTTGCTGTGACGTCGTTCTAGCGAGTCAACACTAGAGGTGTT
>NW_004797310.1:43106-44984 GCF_000002075.1 Aplysia californica | reverse complement strand
GATAGATAGATAGATAGATAGATAGATAGATAGATAGATAGATAGATAGATAGATGAGGAGATAGATAGATAGATAGATATGCAGATAGATAGATAGATATATAGATAGAGAGATGAAGAGATAGAGAGATAGAGAGGTAGACACTTTCAGATTTATAGATAGATAGATAGATAGATAGATAGATATATAAACATATAGATAGATAGATAGATAAAGAGGGATAGATAGATAGATAGATAGATAGATAGATAGATAGATAGATAGATAGATAGATAGGTAGATAGATCGATAGATAGATAGTTAGATAGATAGACAGATAGATAGATAGATAGATAGATAGATAGATAGATAGATAGATAGATAGATAGATAAACAGATAGATAGATAGAGATAGATAGATAGATAAATAAATAGACAGATAGATAGATAGATAGATAAATAGATAGTCTGGTTGATAGATAGAGAGATAGATAGATAAATAGATAGTCTGGTTGATAGATAGAGAGATAGATAATATATAGATAGAGAGAGAGAGAGAGAGAGAGAGAGAGAATGGGATAGATAGATAGATAGAGAGAGAGAGAGATAGAATATACATGTAAAAACCCCGAAATGAGAGTAGCCTTATCTCAAATTTGGTACCTCGTGCGTGGTGTTGATTCAATGATGATGTCAACCTCTACCCCCACCCCCTCCAAAAATAAAAAACAACAACACCCAGTCTTTTTATTAAAACTATAAGACATCTAGGATATAGAGAGATCTAGATCTCGAGTCTTGCTCTAAAAAGAAAAAACAAAAAAACTACGCACCAAATATGCGCCAAATCTTAGAAAGGCAACACACGTAGTAAACATTTTGTGAGTCTAAACGAACTCAACATGTTGATTGCAGGACTACACCAAATGTGAGGCAGCGTGGTGGAATCAGGCTCTCGTCAATGTTTGGGCATGTAGAGTTATTGGTATCATCTTAAAGCTGTTTCACTTGTGTTTATTTGGATGAAAAAAATATCCATTTATCTTGAATACAAGTCAAAATATTTGCGAATGAAGGAGGTGGGGGTCGCCTGTTTTCAGAGGTAAAATTAGTGAGAAATAGGCCGTCAAATATTAGTTATTTCCTTAGCTTAAGAGTCCATGGTAACTGAAAAGTTACATTTTTTGTGCCTTTAATCAGCGTTTTTCAGACAAATCCACACAGAAATGAGTTTTTATATGGGCATGAAAGGTGTTGAGCCAAAAAACAAAAATTTGATAAAAATTCACAAACCAGCAGAAAAATGCAAGTTTCTTAACTTTGATTATTTTGACGAGAGCCTGATTCCACCACGCTGCCTCACAAATGTATCTAGAAAAAGTCAATACAATGAAGTTTGACCAATAGTGTCCATCGACACTGTGAAGCACACATCCAAACAGAGTTGGATATCGAGATTCTAGATCTGGAAATAGTAGAAGTAGCTGTCTGACACACATGACGAAGCAGGAACCGAAACGGAAGTAGTCCCCAGTAAAATATAAAATGGCTAATGGCAGAATGAAAACACCCGAGAGCATTGATTTACAGGGAAAAAACATCAAACCTGTAAAATCAAAAGGTATTTTCCGAACTTATAAAATACGCCCACGTAACCCTTGTGACAATTCTTAACTTAATCAAATTTTGTAGATTGTATGGGCACATGTTTAATATAAAAGTATACTGACCTCACAAACGGGCGTAGCCCCATTATAATAAGATTAATATCGTTCCCCACAAATAGAAGAGAAGGTCAAAACAAGTACTCATGTTGGTGTATTGGCAAGGGTTTTTATTACAGTATTTTTCATTTTCTTTCTTTTTGTTCGGAGGACGTGAGGAAAGGGGAGGGGGTG
>NW_004797310.1:35330-43006 GCF_000002075.1 Aplysia californica | reverse complement strand
CTCATGTGGTTGAACTCGTTTTCATTTTTATATATGGACATGTTATGTTATTATTATTAATTATTATTATTATTATTATTATTATTATTATTATTATTATTATTATTATTATTATTATTATTATTATTATTATTATTATTACTCTTATTTTATTATATTACTACAAACTTACTTGGAGCGTTCAAAATTCTTGGGCAGCCATCCTGTGATGAGAAAGAAACAAGTGGCTGTTTGGAGCATAACTAGACGTCAGTGAGCAAAGACAGAAAGCTTTGCTTCTTTTCTTTTCTATCTGACATTGAGGAAAAACAATTACTGAGCCATTTCAGAGAAAGGTAAACGTGTCTACAACTCCCTCAACAAAACTTTTACCTGAGGACTCTGTTGTTTCTTTTTCTCTAAACGTCCCCACGTCTTCCTTCATTTTCTGGTCGCATTAAAATCCGCCCAAGGAAAACAAAATCTTCTGAAAAATGTCCAATCTTTAAAAAAAACAACAACAGAACAATACATTGAGGGTAGTGAAGTAAATCAACAAACCACATTCCATTTTGACAGGCAGCACATTTACACAAAAACATCCACAGTGACAATCATGTACATTTGGGACTCAAACCCTGCTAAGACAGCATTGTATAAAATAAATCAGTTTGTATTTGTATGGAGACTAAGATGTCCTATTCCACTACAGAAACCCTGAACTATATTTTTAACGTTTCAGGGCCTGGGATACAGAAAAGAGATGACTTTGAAAATAAAACTTCGCATGTTCCTCTTACTGACAAATTCCTTACCTTTCCTTGACAACAAACAGTACACCGCCAGTGAAGTAATGCAGCCCAGGACAAACGCTGCCACGGCTGTCCCAACTACTACTGCTATGATCTCCTGGTCGTCGCTTTGTTGTTCCAGCTTCTCGCCGTGTGTGCCTCTGTCTTGGTACACAAGCAGGAGATGAAATAGAGAAATAGTTGTACTCTTCGTAACAAGAAAGATAATACAGGGACGATCATTGTAGAGAAAAACAATCACAAGACTACGTGGCGCGGTGGGATCGGTTTATTCTGTACTGACCACACACTGGCAGGCTTACCCTTAAGCTTTTCTCACTCACCACAGGTACACAGTGTACACAGCCTATAATTATGCCAGGCATCGTATCAGTCACAGATACACAGTGTTCAAAGTTTATATATGTAGTAACTGACCAGCAAACACATATTCATACACACACACACACACACACACACACACACACACACACACACACACACACACCTGGGAGAAAGACGATGACTTCTGTTACCAAGTCGTAGCACCCACTGGGATGTTCTGCCCGACAACTACAGCTGGTCTCGTTGAGACAAACAGACAGCAAGGCGGGGACAAACTTTCCATCAGTCACGTCCCGACCCCCACACTGTAGAGATATGTCTGAGGCAGAGATGCCCGGGAATCCCCCATCGACGTGACACTCCACACTGTGCTCTGTGCCGGCCTCAAGAACAATGGTGTTACCAATACTGACATCGGTGAAGGTTTGACCGTTGATGACCAGTGTAGGGGCCGTCTTGGGAGGTTCTGAGGAGACGATAGCAGCCATTTTTTACCCAAAAGAAACGGCTAGCCATACAGACGTTGATAAAGCGCGCCTCCTAAATACACGACGAACCGTTAAATAGAATCTTACGTAAGAGAATACATATGTTCTACTTTTCACCTTGCTGGAAAGAAAGGGTAGAGACTGTAAAATGAGCCATAACCACATTTAACAAGTCTTTCGTTAGTTCACTTCACAGAGACAAGAATCTGTCAAGTAAGGAAAAACAATCAACTCTATGAAAGTACATAACGGTCAATTTCCGGAAATTTGTTTTTGGACAAGTCACAGGTTTTTTTTTCTACTACTGGCACAAACAAAATTCGCTTTTTGTTTATTTTTGTTCTTCTGTTTGGCTTTGTTGAAATGAGTGAACTGACATTTGGGGATACCATTGTCGGCATTTTGTTGTGATTTGAGGGAAGTAAATCATTAACATTTCAATTCATAGTTAGCAAAAGCTTCCATGTGTGAGTTTGAGGTATTTATTGCTTACGATAGGTAAAAGTGTTGTTGGTGCCAGTGAAACTACGGGTTATAATGAAGCTAAAAATAGGATCATTTAGCTGTGTATAACATTTCTGCTAAGGACAATATTTATTTTTGAGGTTGTTTTTTTAAAATCCTCCTCACCTCGCACGTAGACCTGTACAGAGGGACTGTCTCCCCTCATATCTCCAAAAGCGCTGTTCACTGCGTCACACCGGAACTCGTGATTACCTCCCCCTGAAGGCACAAAGTTGTGGGAACACTTGTCGTCGTTTCCTGTACATGCATCAGCAGTTTGTGTTCCTGTTGGCGTCACTGTGAAGGTAAAACTTGCTCGTGGGTAGACAACTCCTACAGAACATTCCATTGTTATATCTGGCGTAGCTGACGGACACAGGTTATACGTTCCGGACTCCTCTGGTCTCACGTTCTTTCTCTCCAACGTGACACCTTCAGGTCCGTCTGGGTACAGAGATGACCACAGAACAGAGCAATTATGGAATGAAACACTTACAAACGTAAGTTGTACTTAACAGAAGTGAGAGGCAAATAGTACAAACAAATAGGGAAAGAAAAAAATGAGACTATTTTTCCCAGACATTACTTATTGTTGAAAAGACAAGAGAGTAAAAAAAAAGATATAATAGAAAGAAATATTTTCCCGTCCGTCAACGCAACCTTCTACCTCTCTGACAAGTACATTTGGTACACCTCAAATGTACAGAAGTAATCATCTTTCTCAACTGAAGTACGCTATTAAACAGTCGAACCTGGTCTAATTACTAACTGTACAAGATAATCACTTAGACAAATGACCACTTTCACTCCCCCCCCCCCCCCACGTTGCTTTTTTTTCTATTTCATCATTCATGACACTGTCCACCTAAAATGACAACCTTTCTCCTCGACAATGGGAGGTCGTCTTGACCAGGTTCAATGGTTTATTCACAACATTATATATACATAGATATATATATATATATATATATATATATATATATATATATATATATATATATATATAGATATATATATATATATATACACAAATCATATGGAAACATAATTACTAGAAATATCGATTCAAAACAAACTGCAGTTGGAAAATTCTAGAGAAATCTATCTCATGCAAAAAAGAAAGACAGAAATCGTAAATGATTTGTGCCACTAATCGTGTTTACGATAAAACTTCTTGTTCATAATGGATAATAAGTAAATGGCGTTTGTAAAGTGTTTAGATGATCAGAAAACATGCAGGACTCACAAGCAGCTTTGATGGTGACGTCACTCCGTTCATTGTAGCATCCACTGACGTGAGTGGCTGTACACGAACATTGTGTCTCTTGTGACCTAGTTACGACCACAGAACTCACACCAGAGCTACCGGCCTGAGAACTAGGACAGCTCAGTCGTACGTCACTTGTAGCAGGATATCCCCCTCGGACCACACACTGCACTCTGGTTGTGACGTTTTCTTTCACCAGGATTTCTCCAGTACTGAGGACCGACGGCTGACTCACAGTGATCTCAGGAGGATCCGGCGGAGGGACTGGGAGATTCGGAAAATATACATGTACAAAAACTGAGTGCTAAAAAGAAGCAAAATTATCTACAAAAACAGAGTGATTAAACGAAACAAAGCTATCTACAAGAACTGAGGGATTAGAAGAAAAACTGCTGTGCTCGTGTTGTGTGCATTACGAAATAAACAATTGTGTGAGTAAACAACAAATACAGATACTTTTTTTTTGACGATCTCAGACCTGCGACTTCCCCGTGATAAGCAAGTTCACGACAGACAACAAAGTGTAGGACTACAGGAAAATTTAAAAAACCAAACCTAAGACAATAAACGTCTGAGTGACCTCAGTGAAGAGATCAGCGGGAAATAACGAGTTCTCGACAAGACATCTGACGTTGTGAGCTCCGCCCTGTAACTGTAGAGTCTGCTGTACAGATGTGCCTACTTGTGCACCGTTCACGGAGATTTTGTAGTCTGGCTGAGGGTTTACTGTACTGGGGTCAACAGTACAAGTGGACACAACACTGAGACTGGGGCCTTGGCACAAACTGGACGGGTTTGTGCGTGAGAAGGTCAAGGTAGCGCTACTTGGTCCATCTGTAAGAATGGAAAATTTAAAAAAAAATTTAAAATCTAAATATTAACATCCATTGTCCCATTTTTATTTAGTTACTTGAATCGTGGAGGAAATATTTGCTGTATAAAAGTATTTCATGATAAAGATAAAATACTCCCATACTCTTTTTAGATCACGTTTGGTAATTTTTCCTGTTTTATAATGCACTTAAGAATATTCATATATTAGTACAGCTGTATTATTGGATTGTCTTCCTGTGGCAGCTTGTTTTTGTGCATTCATGTTTTACAGAATACCACACAACACTGTAAATGTTGAAGATGGATCAAATATGACCCCAGCTTCATGTTGATTTCCTGAATTTGTTGGGGGTTTTTGTATATTAGTGAGAAGACAGATTCAGAAAAAATGTGTAGATATGTTCTCATAATGCACTGTAGACAACCAATAGCAAGATAAGAAACGACAGACAAATCGAACATCTCAAAGTCCACAAGAACTGAGAACACTCACAGGCAAACTTGACGGTCTTGGAGACAGAGGGACCTGCTTGACCCAGAGAAGACTCAGAACGACAAGTCAACGTCTGGTCATTGTTGTTGTTACCTGAAATGTCAGTTAATAATACACACTCAAATTTCTGTTAACAATGCTGGAAACAATTTGGAAATGAGAATGATCCTGTATCGTCCTGGTACTGGATCAAAGAAAAATTTTTTTTGCTGTGTTTGATCAAAGAAGAAAAGTAAAACAGAACAACAATATTAAAGGTGTCACTCAGGTGCAGGATAGATGGTGACCCAAATTGTGACCCAATAGTACAAGCATGTATTTTAAAAAACAATTCCCATGTTATAACTAAATGAAAACACGAGTTTGGGGGATTCTTTTTTTTTTTTTAAAACAACTTTATATAATCTAGATCTAACCATGTACTAGAAAATAAACTAAAAGTAACATATCAACAGGAAATTACTGTAGCATGCAAATGACATCATGGCTTATGGAGAAAGGAATACAAGAAACCTCAAAAATAATTTGAGAAAATACCTTGCACCATCAGCTTTCTTGGTTCATTGTTCTATTTGGACTCAGAATATATTGTGGTTCCATTTCTGCTTAAATATTTCGTTGTTTGCATTTTGGAGGTGGGGAGGGGGGGGGTGTTAAAGGTTGCAGATGGAGGAATTTGCAGCTTGGAATAGATCTAGGGGGTAGGGCTTGAATTGGAGGAGTAATAGGTTCAAAACCATCTTATGGCGTGCAGTGTGGTGCACGTCTGAGAAAGATATTGCTGACCTTAAAGTTATAGTTTTTATCACGTAGATTTCAACAGTTGGGACAACATGGAGGCCTTCGCTATAGGTTCAAGGGCACACCACAACATTGAAATGCCCACAGAGAAAAAAAAAACAGTCTCAGTCAGATATTTCCATTACGCTTGATACTTTTTGAAGCTCCACTTTGTTATTTTCCTTTCGTCGATACTACTGCTGTCTGTTAAATCATGTAGAGCATTTCAGCCTAAAATATGTCCTGGACCGCTTGATATTCCGACACTGACTGACAACCGGCCATAAATAACATATAGAATAAGTCAATAGGCCCTACGACTAAGATGCTGCAGTGCTGTGTGTCTTCAAGTCGTACTGCGGCCAAAAGAATGAAAACAAGTGGCTGAACAACCCGTCATTAGGAAGGTAAAAACTATTGGTTTACTTTCATTTGAACTTCTAACTGATAATTCAACTAATATGTTCCCATACAGGCTGACCAAAACGAAACTGCTTACCGGAATTTAGTACTCAACGTTTCTTCATAATAAGCTGATTTTAAATTTGAAAAACAAAGAGCTTGTCGTTGATTTTAGAAAAAAAGAAGTTGTCCCTGCAGCAACTCAAAATTAAAAATGAAAACATCGAGCAAGTGTCCGACTATAATTATTTGGGTGTTACAATAGACAACAAACTCGACTGGCAAGTCCACACTTCTCTTCTGCTTATAAAATGTTTACAAAAGACTATTATCTTGTATTATAAAGTTGATTAATCATAAATATCCATATTCTATCTTTCAACCACAGAGCGTATGATCAATTTCTGTGTAGCAGCTTGCTCTGGGAACACAAGAGTACAAGATAAAGAAAAATGAAATCGATAATACGGAAAGCATGCAAAATTTCAACATCTACATTCCCCTACTTCGATGAATTATACATTATAGCTTGCACTAGAAAATTTGATTCCATCTTTTTGGACAATAAACACCCCTTGCTCCCTCAAATACAAATATCAGTCTGAAGTAATAGACCAAGGCTTCAGATCTGTAACAAAGAAAGATACACAGAGTCATTCTTACCATTAACCACCAAACTTCTTAAATCTTAATCATCTGGTTTTAAGTATTCATTTGACCTTAGAGTATGCATTAGAATACCATTGAGTTACAATCAGAATACTGAGTATGTATCTAGCTTAACATTAGAATACCATTGAGTTACAATCAGAATACTGAGTATGTATCTAGCTTAACATTAGAATATCATTGAGTTACAATCAGAATACTGAGTATGTATCTAGCTTAACATTAGAATACCATTGAGTTACAATCAGAATACTGAGTATGTATCTAGCTTAACATTAGAATATCATTGAGTTACAATCAGAATACTGAGTATGTATCTAGCTTAACAATATTATGTGTCACGATGCACTGGAATCCGTCAATTTTTGGGCAGGTGGAGTCATTGCTATCATCTTAAAGTTTGTTCATTTGCCTTGCTTTAAATTTTTTTAAAATATGGACGAGTATCCTAAACAGGAGTCTATATATTTGCGATTGAAGGAAGTGGGGTCGGCACGTTTCAGAGGTAGAATTAGCCAGAGAATGGCCGCAACAGTTTCCTGACTTCCAAATCTTGAGAGCTCTTGAAAACCGCAGATTTACCTTTTCTGTGCCTTTAATCAACGTTTTTCCAGTAAACTTCACCTATAAATGTGTTTTCAAGTGGACCTAAAAGGTTTGGAGCAACAAAAAACCCAAAAAGGCAATAAAAATTGTGAAACGGGTGAAAAAATGCAGATTTCTTTGATTTCTTTATTTTGACGAGCGCCAGATTTCACTATGAAGACTCACATTATTGCTAATAGTATATATGTGGCTCTTTTCCTCTATGCAGACGGTCAATTTAACTTAAGATGGTCTCAAGGTTGTCTTCATACAGCTTCTTTCATGGCTAATTCTTCCTGTGTTTGAAGCGCAGATTCTGTGGCAGTGCTTGCATGTCAGTGACGTAGATCGAAGCTTTGTATTTCCGCTGTTTTCCTTTCGTCGTTGGCGCTTCTCAGCCTGGTTGTTTCTGAGGCTGTTCTCTAGCATTGTAGTTATTTCCTTTATCATTTTCCTCCATGTTTTCCAGTCCTCAGCTATTTCTTCCCAGATGCTAACATCTACTCCAAGCTTAGATAAAGCTGTTTTTGCAGGTGTCT
>NW_004797310.1:34322-35213 GCF_000002075.1 Aplysia californica | reverse complement strand
CCCCCCCTTTCTTCTTCACAGTGAGGAAAATTCGATAAACAGCACTGCTAATTGATTCCCTCCCTTCAAAGGATGGAGGTACTCGGAGCGTAGACGGTTTCTACAGTTAATTGTTTTGTGCTATTGTTGTACTTGTTTTGTATTTTTAATGCCTGTCCTAGTTTTTTTAAAACCTCTATAAATATGTGTCACGACGTTGTAGAATCAGGCGCTCGTCAATTTTTGGGCATACGGGATTATTGGTATCGTCTTAAATTTTGTTCATTTGCCTTCCCTTGGGTAAAAAGAAAATACCTATCTATTTTGAATAGAATTCGAAATATTTGCGATTGAAGAAGGTCAAGGTTGCCTGGTTTCAGAGGTAAAATTAGTGAGAAAATGCCCGCCAAAGCTTGGTAGCTTCCATAGACTGAGTCCTTGGAAACTTACAATTTACATTTTTTGCGTCTTTAATCAATGTTTTTCTGTAGAATCCAAACCAGACTGTGTTTTAAATGGCCATTAAAGGTGTTGTACCAACAACAAAAAATTAAAATAAAATGCCCTTCGGTCAAAAATATTCAAGATTCCTTTGATTTCATTATTTTGACGAGCGCCTGAGTTCACCACGATGCCTCACCTATTTCCAAACCAGTGCATGTGAAACGGCGGAGTGTTTGTGTGGTTACTTCAAACGATTCAACTCTCAGAATGGTCTCTCGCTCTGTTGACATTTTCAAAGAACAATGAAATAAATAAACCCCCACTAAACCAATAAACTAACCCTAGATCTAATGCAAACACTGAAAATACATTGGCGAAAACTACTCAACACAGAACAAAGCAATTGAAAAAGCAAACTGCTACCTGTCTCATTATCTATCACACACATACACAAACACACACACACAC
>NW_004797310.1:28653-34086 GCF_000002075.1 Aplysia californica | reverse complement strand
TCGAGAGAGAGAGAGAGAGAGAGAGAGAGATAGATATATATATATAGATAGATATATATATATATAGATATATATATATATATATATATATATATATATATATATATATATATATATATATATATATATATATATATATATACACAATTCATATGGAAACGTAATTACTAGAAATATCGATTCAAAACAAACTGCAGTTGGAAAATTCTAGAGAAATCTATCTCATGCACAAAAAAAAGACAGAAATCGTAAGTGATTTGTGCCACTAATCGTGTTTACGATAAAACTTCTTGCTCATAATGGATAATAAGTAAATGGCGTTTGTAAAGTGTTTAGATGATCAGAAAACATGCACGACTCACAAGCAGCTTTGATGGTGACGTCACTCCGTTTGGTGTAGCATCCACTGACGTGAGTGGCTGTACACGAGCATTGTGTCTCTTGTGACCTAGTTACGACCACAGAATTCACACCAGAGCTACCGGCCTGAGAACTAGGACAGCTCAGGCTTACGTCACTTGTAGCAGGATATCCCCCTCGGACCACACACTGCACTCTAGTTGTGACATTTTCCTTCACCAGGATTTCTCCAGTACTGAGGACCGAGGGACTGGGAGATTAGGAAAAAATATATGTACAAAAACTGAGTGCTTAAAAGAAGCAAAATTATCTACAAAAACTGAGTGATTGAACGAAACAAGGCTATCTACAAGAACTGAGGGATTAGAAGAAAAACTGCTGTGCTCGTGTTGTGTGCATTACGAAATAAACAATTGTGTGAGTAAACAACAAATACAGATACTTTTTTTGACGATCTCAGACCTTCGACTTTCCCAAAGATAAGCAAGTTCACGACAGAAAACAAAGTGAAGAATTAGGAAAATTGTAAAAACCAAACCTCTGACAATAAACGTATGAGTGACATCGGTGAAGAGATCAGCGGGAAATAACGAGTTCTCGACAAGACATCTGACGTTGTGAGCTCCGCCCTGTAACTGTAGAATCTGCTGCACAGATGTGCCTACTGGTGCACCGTTCACGGAGATTTTGTAGTCTGGCTGAGGGTTTACTGTACGCGGGTCAACAGTACAAGTGAACACAACACTGAGATTGGGGCCTTGACACAAACTGGACGGGTTTGTCGGTGAGAAGGTCAAGGTAGCGCTACTTGGTCCATCTGTAAGAATGGAAAAATTTTTTAAAAAATAAAATACAAATCTAAATATTAACATCCATCGTCCCATTTTTATTTAGTTACTTGAATTGTGGAGGAAATATTTGCTGTATAAAAAGTATTTCATGATAAAGATAACATACTCCCATACTCTTTATAGATCACGTTTGGTAATTCTTCCTGTTTTATAATGCACTTAAGAATATTCATATATTAGTACAGCTGTATTATTGCATTGTCTTCCACGTGGCAGCTTGTTTTTGTGCATTCATGTTTTACAGAATACTACACAACACTGTAAATGTTGAAGATGAATCAAATATGACCCCAGTTTTGTTGATTTCCTGAATTTGTTGTGTTGTTGTTTTTTTTTTGTATATTAGTGAGAAGACAGATTCAGAAAAAATGTGTAGATATGTTCTCATAATGCACTGTAGACAACCAATAACAAGTTAAGAAACGACAGACAAATAGAGTAACCGAACATCTCAAAGTCCACAAGAACTGAGAACACTCACAGGCAAACTTGACGGTCTTGGAGACAGAGGGACCTGCTTGACCCAGAGAAGACTCAGAACGACAAGTCAACGTCTGGTCATTGTTGTTTTTACCTGAAATGTCAGTTAATAATACACACTCAAATTTCATCTAACAATGCTGGAAATACTTTGACAATGAGAATGATCCTGTATCGTCCTGGTACTGGATCAAAGAACAATTTTTTTGCTGTGTTTGATCAAAGAAGAAAAGTAAAACAGAACAACAATATTAAAGGTGTCACTCAGGTGCAGGATAGATGGTGACCCAAATTGTGACCCAATAGTACAAGCGTGTATTTTAAAAAACAATTCCCATGTTATAACTAAATGAAAACACGAGTTTTGGGGATTCTTATTTTTGTTTAAAAACAACTTTATATAATCTAGATCTAACCATGTAAATGTAAATAAACGAAAAGTTACATATCAACAGGACATAACTGTACCATGCAAATGACATCATGGCTTATGGAGAAAGGAATACAAGAAACCTCAAAAATAATTTGAGAAAATACCTTGCACCATCAGCTTTCTTGGTTCATTGTTCTATTTGGACTCAGAATATATTGTGGTTCCATTTCTGCTTAAATATTTCGTTGTTTGCATTTTGGAGGTGGGGAGGGGGGTGTTAAAGGGTGCAGATGGAGGAATTTGTAGCTTGGAATAGATCTAGGGGGTAGGGCTTGAATTGGAGGGGTAATAGGTTCAAAACCATCTTATGGCGTGCAGTGTGGTGCACGTCTGAGAAAGATATTGCTGACCTTAAAGTTATAGTTGTTTTATCTCGTAGATTTCAACAGTTGGGACAACATGGAGGCCTTCGCTATAGGTTCAAAGGCATCTTATGGCGTGCAGTGTGGTGCACGTCTGAGAAAGATATTGCTGACCTTAAAGTTATAGTTGTTTTATCTCGTAGATTTCAACAGTTGGGACAACATGGAGGCCTTCGCTATAGGTTCAAGGGCACACCACAACATTGAAATGCCCACAGAGAAAGAAAAAACAGTCTCAGTCAGATATTTCCATTACGCTTGATACTTTTTGAAGCTCCACTTTGTTATTTTCCTTTCGTCGATACTACTGCTGTCTGTTAAATCATGTAGAGCATTTCAGCCTAAAATATGTCCTGGACCGCTTGATATTCCGACACTGACTGACAACCGGCCATAAACAACATATAGAATAAGTCAATAGGCCCTACGACTTAGATGCTGCAGTGCTGTGTGTCTTCAAGTCGTACTGCGGTCAAAAGAATGAAAACAAGTGGCTGAACAACCCGTCATTAGGAAGGTAAAAACTATTGGTTTACTTTCATTTGAACTTCTAACTGATAATTCAACTACATGTTTCCATACAGGCTGACCAAAACGAAACTGCTTACCGGAATTTTGTGCTCAACGTTTCTGAGTGGTGTGAAAATCATAAGCTGATTTTAAATTTGAAAAACAAAGAGCTTGTTGTTGATTTTAGAAAAAAAGAAGTTGTCCCTGCAGCAACTCAAAATTAAAAATGAAAACATCGAGCAAGTGTCCGACTATAATTATTTGGGTGTTACAATAGACAACAAACTCGACTGGCATGTCCACTCTTCTCTTTTGCTTATAAAATGTTTACAAAAGACTGTTATCTTGTATTATAAAGTTGATTAATCATAGATATCCATATTCTATCCTTCAACCACAGAGCGTATGATCAATTTCTGTGTAGCAGCTTGAGCTGGGAACACAAGAGTACAAGATAAAGAAAAATGAAATCGATAATACGGAAAGCATGCAAAATTTCAATATCTACATTCCCCTACTTCGATGAATTATACATTATAGCTTGCACTAGAAAATTTGATTCCATCTTTTTAAACAATAAACACCTCTTGCTCCCTCAAATACAAATATCAGTCTGAAGTAATAGACCAAGGCTTCAGATCTGTAACAAAGAAAGATACACAGAGTTATCCTTACCTCTAACCACCAAACTTCTTAAATCTTAATCATCTGGTTTTAAGTATTCATTTGACCTTAGAGTATGCATTAGAATACTATTGAGTTACAATCAGAATACTGAGTAGGTATCTAGCTTAACAATATTATGTGTCACGATGCACTGGAATCCGTCACTTTTTGGGCAGGTGGAGTCATTGGTATCATCTTAAAATTTTTTCATTTGCCTTGCTTTAAATTTTTTTAAAATATCGACGAGTATCCTAAACAGAAGTCTATATATTTGCGATTGAAGGAAGTGGGGTCGGCACGTTTCAGAGGTAGAATTAGCCAGAGAATGGCCGCAACAGTTTCCTGACTTCCAAATCTTGAGAGCTCTTGAAAACCGCAGATTTACCTTTTCTGTGCCTTTAATCAACGTTTTTCCAGTAAACTTCACCTATAAATGTGTTTTCAAGTGGACCTAAAAGGTTTGGAGCAACAAAAACCCAAAAAGGCAATGAAAATTGTGAAACGGGTGAAAAAATGCAGATTTCTTTGATTTCTTTATTTTGACGAGCGCCTGATTTCACTATGAAGACTCACATTATTGCTAATAGTATATATGTGTCTCTTTTCCTCTATGCAGACGGTCAATTTAGCTTAAGATGGTCTCAAGGTTGTCTTCATGCAGCTTCTTTCATGGCTAATTCTTCCTATGTTTGAAGCGCAGATTCTGTCTCAGAGCTTGCATGTCAGTGACGTAGATCGAAGCTTTGTATTTCCGCTGTTTTCCTTTCGTCGTTGGCGCTTCTCAGCCTGGTTGTTTCTGAGGCTGCTCTCTAGCATTCTAATTCTTTCCTTTATCATTTTCCTCCATGTTTTCCAGTCCTCAGCTATTTCTTCCCAGATGCTGACATCTACTCCAAGCTTAGATAAGCTGTTTTTGCAGGTGTCTTTGTACCTCAATTTTGGTCTTCCTCTTTGTCTCTTTCCCTGGTCAAGTTCTCCAGAGAGAAGTTGCTTCGGAATCCGGTTGTCGGCGATTCTCTTGACATGGCCCAGCCACCGCAATCTTTTTAAACACAGGACAGTTGTCATGCTCTGGAGGTTTGCCCGTGCCAACACTTCAACACTTGTAACCTTGTCACGCCACGAAATGCCTAAGATCTTCCGGTAGCCCCTGAGATGGAAAATGTCGAGGCGCTTTTCTTGTCTGCTGTACAAGGTCCATGTTTCAGATCCATAAAGGAGTGTGCTGAGGACACATGCTTCGTAAATCTTGACCTTTTTTATGGTTAATCTTTTGTTTTCCCATGCTCGTTCTGTCAGCCTTCCAAAAGTTGTTGCTGCTTTCCCTATCCTGATGTTGATCTCATAATCAAGTGATGTAGTAGAGCTGATGGTAGACCCCAGGTAACAGAACTTGTCCACTGTCCCAAGTTCCTTGTCGTTCAGCCATATATGGCTCTGCTCTGCACCTTCTTGGGTAAGGATGACTGTTTTCTTACCACTAATGACCAAGCTAAAGACCTTGCATGTTGTTGATAGGCTGCCCATTACAGTTCATTTATATTATGCATGTCTGTGAGTGCAAGCAAACTATTGTATTATTATGGTTATGTGCATTGATGTATACGGAGTAGAGGATGTGTGAGTGCGTGTGTGTGTGTGTGTGCGTGTGTGTGTGTGTGAGTGCGCGTGTGTGTGTATGTGTGTGCATGTGTATGTGTGTGTGTGTGTGTGTGTGTGTGTGTGTGTGTGTGTGTGTGAGAGTGCGTGTGTGTGTGTGGGGGGTGTATGT
>NW_004797310.1:24906-25923 GCF_000002075.1 Aplysia californica | reverse complement strand
TAATAATAAACGACTATATAAATAACGGTAAAGAAAAAATAAATAAATAGGTGAGCTAAAAATATTAGCGATGAGGTAGAAAATAATAGGGATACTTTAGTAAATTCTGGGGGTGTGCTACAAATTAGTGTCGATGAGCTGGAAAATAATGGGATAATCTTGAAAATGCTGTGGATGAGCTATAACATACTGGGATTTATTAATTAGAAAATATTAAGGTTGAGCTAAAAAATATTACAGATGAGCTAAAAAAATACTGCGGAACCCTGGGGGTGAAACTAGAAAATATTGTGGATCAGCTAGAAACTGGTGGGGAATTTTGGGATTAACTAGAAAATACTTGGGAACACTAGGGATTAGCTAAAATACTGGGAGGGGATGAGTTAAAAATTACTGGGTATTAGCTAGAAAATACTGAGGATGAGCTAGAAAATATTACAGATAAGTTAGAAAATACTGGGGATGTACTAGAAAATATAAGGGATGAGCAAGAAAATACTGCAAATGAGATGGGAAAAAAATTAGGGTTGAGCTAGAAAATACTGGAGATGAGCTATAAAATACTGGGGATGGAGCTAGAAAATAGAGGGGATGAAATAGAAAGTATTATGGATGAGCTAGAAACTACTGGGTATGGGCTAGAAAATATTGGGAATGAGCTAGAAAATACTGGGGATGACCTAAACAATATTAGGAATAAGCTAGAAAATACCGTAGACGAGTTTAAATTATTACAGATTAGCTAGAAAATACTGGGGATTAGCTAGAAAATAATAGGTATGAGCCAGAAAATATTAGGGATGAGGTAGAAAAAAATATATATGAGCTAGAAAATATTAGGGATAAGCTATAAAAAAAACGACAACCTGGGAAAGTGCTAGGAAACATTAGGGATGAAGAAGAAAATATTAGGGATGAAGAAGAAAATATTAGGGATGAAGAAGAAAATATTAGGGATGAAGAAGAATATATTAGGGATGAAGAAGAAAATATTAGGGATGAAGAAGAAAATATTAG
>NW_004797310.1:19354-24806 GCF_000002075.1 Aplysia californica | reverse complement strand
TTCTTCTTCTTCTTCTTCTTCTTCTTCTTCTTCTTCTTCTTCTTCTTCTTCTTATTACTATTATTATTTTAAAGTTAACAATAATAGATAGACAGAAACAACAAAATGACAGACAGACAGATAGAAACAACAGAGGGAAAGACAGACAGACAGAAACAACAGAGGGAAAGACAGATATACAGAAACAACAGAGGGAAAGATAGACAGAAACAACAGAGGGAAAGACAGATAGACAGAAACAACAGAGGGAAAGACAGATAGACAGAAACAACAGAAGGTACAAAAAGCAACCTCAGTCTCACATTCAGAAAGAGATTTCTCTAGGCGAGATAACGATACCGTTGTTTGATCTAACAAAGCTATGACAGTGGTCAAAAGAAGACAATTAATTATCATCTTAATGTTGTTTATTATACTGTCCAGGACTGCCAGCTGTGACGTAATCAGAGCAAAGGTCAGTGACCGTAGAGTAATACACTCGGGGGTCAAGGACATCATTAAGAGACAAGTCTATCTATGCAAAACACAAACATCAACGCGGTGTCCTTTTCACTTTGCTATTCAACATTCTCCATCGATTGGCCGCCATTCACAGCTGATGGAAGTGTGAGCGAGACATTCGAATGTCGTGGCATTTTTACAGTTCATTGATTTTCCTCTCATCCTCCTACTCAACTCATTGTATGCAAGATCTGGACATTTTCTCAATAAAATCTTTTTGTTCAATACACATTTCTTTGTACCTGATGATTAATTGTTTTTGTGAGTGTTTTACGGCATTTGCAACACAATAAGGTCATATTATATAAGTGCCAAAGAATAGAGGTGTTTCTAGAGAGTGACATACACTAGAAAGAAGGAGGACAGATCAGGACGATAGACAGGGGCGGCTCGTGGGGCTAAAAAGTGGACGTGCCACGAGCACAATTAAGCTCTCGCTTGCAGAAGATAGTCAAGGGCATAGTAAATGAGACGGTGTATACTTTTAGGATCTTTGGGTTGGTGAGGGAGGACCTCGTTCTTTTATTTTCATTCTTTTTACTTGTCGCTTTGATTTCTAGTACTAAATTTGTTTGTTAGCCAAACGTCAATTTCGTTCATCCTGTATTGGAACTGAACACTCAAGTACTGTAATAACTTTCACTACTCCACTACAAAACCATTCAAAGGCACAACTCATAGGACAGTCACGTTCACCTCCCTCAGGTTCACGGTCACAGAGTCACTTAAAATAGTGGCAAGACAGACAATGAACCAATCACAGTTCACTTGAGCACTCCGCTGGATTGCTCCGAGGCTCACATAATACATGTATTTGCAAAGAATAGCGTACGGTCTATCGCGTTTATTTTTAGACTGCCTACTACTGTGGGCTATGTTTCGGCACTATTCGGCAGGAGCAGATTTGAGTTTTGCCGTCTTATTAATATTAATGTACCACCAAACTCGCTACAAGTGTCGTCATCTCTTGGGTTATCCCCAAGAGCGATTTATATGTCAGGTTAGCTAAAGCGCGTGGACTGGCGTGGCATAGATTTCTAGTAGATGTTTTACGGCGCTATAGACACATATATGACTGTTATGGCGCCAGGGAGGTCCTTGTTTTGATATATTATTTGGCTAGTGTTTGTTTTTGGCTTCTTTTATATTATTATTGTGGATGTTTTACGTAATAGAACATTACAAAATTTTAGGCGGCACTGCACGACCGTGCTCTATGGACGAACCGCGCCTGACGATAGATGTTTGATAGGGAAGAAGGAGCAAACCACACCAGAGCACCCGTTATAATGGGATGTTGATGCGAGCTTGTCAACTTTTTAACGCTGTATGTGGATGCTGTAAATCCCCTATTTTTTAAAATGACCTGCATTAAGGTAACATGTAGGAACCTTAGTTTGTAGTGGCCTTTATGAATGGGCTTCTAGATTCTGTTAGTCATCCAAATTGTAAACTGAGCGATTGGAATTTACCTCATTTCAACCGCTCACTTTACTCCACCCTTCCTCTTGTACCTCTAGGGTGTCGAGGGGAGGAAGAGCTTTCTGTCTCTAGCAAGTTGGATGGCCTGGACGGGTGGGATGTTGCGTGTCTTCAGGGTATCCTTCACACCTTGGATCCAGGTCTTTCTTGGTCTTCCTCTTGCCTTGTACCATAATACTTTCCTGTAGTAGGCTTTACTGGCGAGCTGGTGAGGTGCCATACGTGTGAGATGTCCAAACCACATGATTGTTTGCCTTCAGATGTAGTGGAGGACAAGTGTTATTCCCACTATTTCTCTGATCTTGTTGTTTCTGACCATGTCTCGTCTGGTTTTGTTGACGGCTCTCCATAGACATCTCATCTCGCAGGTGGTTATCTTACGTTCCAGACTTTTGGTCAGGGTCCATGTCTGGCACTAGTCGGTCAAGGTGGGGATGAAGACAGAGTTAATGAGCTTGGCTTTGGTCTCAATGGGGATGTTAGGATGTTTGAGGAGTGGGGCAAGCTGGTAGCTGACGCTGTTAGCCGTCTGTACTCTCGTCTCTCTTTCTCCTTTGAGATGTCCGTCTTCCGAAAAGATGCTACCAAGATACTAGAACTCGCTGACTTGTTATATAGGAGTTCTGTAGATGCCGATGTTGAGGTTGCTAGGTTTTCTGTGAACTTTCATCGACTCGGTTTTGCTTTTGCTGATCTTCATGTTGAACTTTTCACATTGTGTGTTCAGCCTGTCTGTGTACTCTTGAAGCTGCTCTTCTTTCTCATATGCCAGGCTTTGATCGTCCGCAAACAGCATCTCACTCACGTCTTTTGGTTTGGGGTTTGTTTCTTTCGTAATAACATTTTGTCCATGTTTATGACGAATAGTAGCGGGGATAACACACACCCTTGTCTCACTCGGGATGACACGTGCAACCAGTCAGTGAGTCCGTTTTGGGTGCGGACTGTGCTCACACTGTTGGTATAGAAAGCTCTGACGTTGTCCAACCGTTGTCCCTTAACGCTGTACTCTTCAAATGTTTTCCCCAGTTTGTTTCTGTCTACTGTCAAACGTGTTTTCCTGATCTACAAACACAAGCTTCTGATCTTTGGTGTATTCAATTGGTCACTTTTAAGGACACGCGGGCTAACTCAGATTTCGGGGGTTTCAAAAATCTTGACCAGCACCAAAAGTGGGCATTACCCTACCTATAGGAGAAGTTTAGTTTCACTGGTGTGTATATTAGTCTGGTTATAGAGAAAACTCTCCTTGTCTTTTAAAGAAACTGAACAAAGGGCAGGCTACTGAGTGTATTGGTTAGAAAAGTCCACGTTGTCAAACTGGCGTTTACACTCATGTTTTCTCATTTCTTTAAAATGATAGCTGGCTCGATAGTATTAAAAGCTGAAGAAAAATCGACAAAAGGACCCTACAGTATGTTTTTAGTTTGTCTAAGTTTCTATAATTATGTTGTCAAGAAATAGTAGAATGGCGTCTTCCCCACTCCTTCCATGGCGATAAGCAAATTTTACCGGGTCATGCAGAGGTTCAATATATATGTTCGTAGTCTTTTTAACAAAATTGTTTTCTAGACATTTCATAATAACATAAGTTAAGTCTATCGGTACCAGGTCATTCATTTCTGTTATATTTTTCTTAGTTTGAAAGGAGACAATTTCTGAGCATTTCCAAATAGTAGGAATAACATGTGTCAGCAAAATCTGGGAGATAAAAATCATCATCGAGTGCCATATCTGCGACAGACATCGGCGATCATGGTTCTCCTTTCATTCCTTTGATTTGATGCTCTTTAAAAAAGCTACATTTCCCTGATCTTTCCCCGTTACCCGTTTGTTTATGTTCCCTAAGTAGGTTGTTCTGGGCCTACCCCTGCCTCGTTTGCCTTCAATTTTGCCAGTGAGAGCTAGAAGTTCAAGGTCTTTAAGTCTATTCAGGTGTCCCAAAAACTGCATTTGTCGTTTCCTGATTGTTTTAACAGTGAGCCTCCAGCGTGGGCTTCATCAAGCACTACCTCATTTGATTTCTTTTTCTTCCACGATATTCTCAGCAGTCTCCTAAGAAACCACATTTCTGTTGCTTCTGTTTTATTTTCACTGTCTTTAGTGATTGTCCAGCATTCACAGCCATATAGAAGGGTTGACCAAACATAGCATTTCAGGACTTTCATTTTGGTGTTCATTGAGATGTTTCTATTTTTCAGTATTGGGCTCATTTTATTTCTGTGGAAAATTAAGCACCAGATGTTATTATCTAGATATTTACACTGTGGATTTTTTTTTGGGTCGATGTTCACACATGGCAAGAAACACGAACAACTTTTGCCAAATCGAGAAAAAAAACCGAACTAAATTTATTAAATATATTATTCTGCTCAGCTCTCTTCGTCGTCAACACAAACGTTTGATGGTCTATTTTTGTAGGCCACTATCGTCTCAAGCCCAGAGCTTGTCTCTCGGGAGTTATTTGGTCCAAACTGTCGGGACAATGCTGTTTGAGTGAGCTCTATTCTGGCATTGTGGGGAACTCTTTTGCCTTGAAATGGACGCTTTTAAGCACAAGGGGGCTATCCCGAAAAATTCTGTTTTGTGAAAATCGAAGGTAAAGTTTTTGCCCCTTGTTCAGTTTCTTTAAAAGACAAGGAGAGTTTTCTCTATAACCAAACAAATATACACACCAATGAAACAAACTTCTCCTATAGGTAGGGCAATGTCCACTTTTGGTGTAGGTCAAGATTTCTGGAAACCTCCGAAATCTGGGTTAGGCCGCTTGTCCTTAAGAGTAAGAGTGACCAAATTCATCCACGTAAAAGGGAAGTAATTCCTCCCCCAAACCTAGAGAATTTGTATATAGATGTATACAGAGTTATGTCCCTTCATCTTGGACCAAAACGTGGCTACTCACGTGATCAAAGTTGAACACTGTACTACACACTCCAGTTGAAAAAAAAATCTCTTGCTGTTTTTATTATTATTACTTTTAGGGTAATGATGATGATGATGATGATAATAAATATTAATATTATTGTTATTATTATTATTATCATTATTAATATTATTGTTATTATTATTATTATTATTATTATTGTTATTATTATTATTATTATTATTATTATTATTATTATTATTATTATTATTATTATTATTATTATTATTATTATATTATTATTATTATTATTATTATTATTATTATTAGTAGTAGTAGTAGTAGTAGTAGTAGTAGTAGTAGTAGTAGTAGTAGTAGTAGTAGTAGTAGTAGTAGTAGTAGTAGAAATAGTAGTATTAGTAGTAGTAGTAGTAGTAGTAGTATTAGTAGTAGAAGTAGTAGTAGTATTTCAATTATTGTTTTTATAATTATTACTATTATTATAATCATTACATTTACTGCTACTACTGCTACTATTACTACTATTACTACTACTACTACTACTACTACTACTACTACTACTACTACTACTACTACTACCATTAT